>NC_142392.1:24278183-24582111 GCF_059441095.1 Idiotropiscis lumnitzeri | reverse complement strand
TGCATCTTCAGGCCTCGGAACGCATAATGCCCGCTCCCCGTATTGTGAAACCTGCCCGGCAACACGAGCGAGCAGAATTCTTATTGGATTCAAAACTCTCACCTAAAAATACAACGCTCAGCTATAATATGACATCAATGCGATGATTATGATCATTTTTTTTATTGATTTTGTTCGGCCAACAGAGAAGGCCTTGAAGGCCCACCACTGAGTTACTTAATAGCCTAAATTAAACTTTACTTTCATCAATAGAGTTAAAGTTATGCTTTATTGTAGGATTTATGTAATTAATAGCCTTTGATGGACTTTAGTGTACTTAATGTAAACGGGTAACGCTGAAAAAACAAAACAGACAGCAATTCAAGTTTAAACCCATATACGTGAAATGCGCTTTAGAAATAAAGTATATTTTTGCACACATGACACCGACATTGAGCTCCTCCAGATCGACGCTGACCTCAATGATGAAGAGAGCCAATCAAAAATCCCAAAACACAAGCAAACAGGAAAAAGTGACAAACAAGAAAGCTGGCAATGTGAAGAGTGTGAAACAGGTTTGTATTTCCATACGTTGTAACTTATGGACGGTAATAATTCTTCATTTCTACTTCTAACATAGCGCAACTGTGGGTCTGGTGAATGTATAATCTTGCGTTGAGCCGCCACTACAATGAGTTACGATTCTAATGCAGTGGGCCTCAACATAGTTTATGTCAGGTCAGGGATTTTTACAGGGGTCCCCGACTTATCATGGGATGGATATACAGGAATGGGTCCCGGTTTAGACGAGATGGCGCCGAGGAGCAACATAAGGGGAGTCCACATCTGTTCTCGTCTTGAGGGTTTCGGATGGCCATGTAAGGGCAAGTAGGATGAGAAGGCACAGAACGCTTGAACTATTTACAAAGTCGTTACACTGCCCTCCCCTTTATCAAGAACCTCGTCCCGAGGGCGTCATTCAACAAAGTCACTGAGGTGACCCGGTGGTCTCCTCTGTCGCTGAGGTTGCCCCGAGGCATGTCCGCTCGGAACAGCTAATGTAGCATCAGGCGATGAGTCCTCAACTGTAGCCGCCTATGGGGGTGGGAGTGGAGGTACAATCCGCCGTCTTGGAGGGGTGGGATTCGAAACCCACTGTGAATGTGTCCGCGACCCAGACTGCTGCTGTGGAACGGCATCACCTCTATATGGGGCCAGTCTGTCTCTGTGGAGGGCTACCCGTCTGCCACCAGGTGGCAGCTGCACCCTGTACACCACCTCTCCTTTCCTCTCCAGCTCGCCACACGGCCCCACCCAGTGCCTGTCCAATTTAGGACACCTGCCCTTTTTCCTTTTTGGGCTGGACACCCAAACCAGGTCTCCAGCCTTAAAGTCCGTCCCTCTGGCCTTCATGTCATAATTCCTTTTCTGCCTTACACCTGCCTTCTGTAAATGGTCGCGAGCAAAGGCATGTGCTGACTCCAACCTGTCTTGGAGTCTCCTGGCATATTCCGGTGGCACGGCTGGTGTATCAGGGGTCTGCCAAAAGCCATTTCCACCGGTGTCCGTAGCTCACGTCCCAGCATGAGCAGGGCAGGTGTACATGAAGTGGAATCCTGTACAGCGGACCTGTAGGCCCACAAAACCAGAGGGAGATGCCTGTCCCAATCTCGTTGGTGCTCCGCTATGAGAATTGCGAGTTGTTTTGCCAAGGTCCTGTTAAAGCGCTCAATGAGCCCATCACTTTGAGGATGCAGAGGTGTGGTGCGCGTTTTCCTCATGCCCAGTCGCTCACACATTGCAGTGAACACAGCCGACTCAAAGTTTCTCCCTTGGTCGCTGTGAATGACCTCAGCTGCCCCAAACCTTGTAAACATGCCTTCCACCAGCGCGTCTGCAACAGTCTCTGCTTCTTGGTCGGGGATGGCATATGCTTCGGGCCATTTCGTAAAATAGTCCATAGCAGCTAAGACATAACGATTGCCTTTGTCAGTGCGTGGAAATGGGCCCATTATGTCTACCGCAATCCTCTCCATAGGAGCGCCCACTGCTAGCTGTTGGAGGTGGGCACGAGACCAGCCTGGTGGACCCTTGTGCGCTGTGCAGAGGTCACAACGGCGACAAAAGTCCTCAACATCTCGCCTTAGTTGACCCCAATAGAAACTTTGCCGCAGTCTGCTAAGTGTTTTCGACACACCAAAGTGCCCTGCCCCTGCAGGCCCATGAGAAGCTTTCAACACAGCCTCTCTCAGGGCCCTGGGGACGACCACCTGCCATCTATCCTCCCCAGTAGCAGGCTCCTTCCACGCTCTCTGGAGCACCCCATCCTTGACCTGAAGAGTCCCAATCTTTGAATACAGTCCTTTAGTGGCAGGCGAGTGTCCAGCGACCTCCTCCCACTTTGGGTTTTGACCCGACTCGACCCACTGTAATACAGGTCGGAGGTCAACATCCTGTTGCTGCTGCTTCCTCCATTCAGATGCGTCCACAACCTGCACCTCCCTACATACGGGGTCGACATGATCATGCGCGGGACTTTGCTCATCACCACAAAGTTCCTTCTCTCGGGTCTCTCTGTTCCCGCAGAAGCGGCTCCCAGCAAGAGCACAAGGGCATCGAGACATAGCGTCAGCGTTGGCATGGCGATTTCCAGCCCTGTGCTCCACTTGGAAGACATATGGCGCCAGTTCTTCAAGCCAGCGTGCAATCTATCCTTCAGGCTCCTTAAAAGACAATAGCCACTGAAGTGCCGCATGGTCAGTGCGTACAGTGAAGGGTCAACAGGACAGATAATATCGAAAATGGCTAATGGCTCTCACAATTGCCAGCAGTTCCCTTCGTGTGACACAATAACGCCGTTCAGCCTTATTCAAGGTTTTGCTGAAGTATGCGACTACTCTCTCCCCGTCTGCCCCCACTTGACCCAAAACCGTCCCTATTCCGTCATTGCTGGCATCAGTGTCCAGGACAAACGGCATGTTGGCATCTGGGGGAACGAGAATGGGTGCCTCCGTCAGCACCTTCTTTAGAGAGCTGAAGGCCCGTCTGCAGGTGGAAAAGCGGTGCAGCTAGACATGAGAAACCCTGCACGAATCGCCTGTAATAGGATGGCAGCCCAAGGAAGCTCTTCAGTTCACGCGGTTTGCTGGGAGTAGGCCAGTCCCTCACGGCTCACACTTTCTCCTCCAAAGTGCTAATGCCTTCCCCTCCAACTTTGTGTCCCAGGAACTCAAGCTCTCTTCTCATGAAGCAGCACTTGTTAGGGTGAAGCTTCAGACCCCCAGTGGAAATTCTTTGAAAGACCTGGCGCAAGGCCTCCAAGGCTGCATGGAAAGAGTTCCCATGGACCAGGATGTCATCCAAATAGACCAGACATTCCTGTCGGGGGATGCCAGCCAGCACCTTGTCCATAAGCCGCTCGAAGGTAGCTGGAGCATTACACAGGCCGAAACAGAGAACTCGAAACTGCCACAACCACCTGTCAGTACAGAAAGCAGTCTTTGGCCTGGCTTCAGGGCTGAGGGGCACCTGCCAATATCCACTGCGCAGGTCTAATGAGGAGAACCAGGACGACCCAGACACCAGATCCAGAGTCTCATCAATGCAGGACAGTGGATAGGAGTCTTTCTTGGTCACGCTGTTTAAGGGTCTATAGTCCACACAGAACCTTTTCTTCACTTTTTTCCATGACAACCCCTGAGGCCCAAGGGTTGTCAGATGGCTCAATGATACCAGCTTTCAGCATCTCGTCAATTGCGCTGTCCGCATCTGCCTGATGTGCAAGGGGAAGGCGGCGGGGGCGTGCTTTGACAGGTCGTGCATCCCCCGTGTCAATTTCGTGCTGTACCAAGTCGGTTCGGCCCACCTCCTCTTCTGTCAGTGCAAAAATGTCCTTAAAGTCCCACAACAGTTGCCACAGCTCCTCCTGTTGCTTGGGTTCTAAACCATCACCGTTGCGCTTCCACACTTCACGCACTGCCGTCAATCTGTCCACTCCACCTGTCATGGACCACGGGGCCGGGGAAGAGGAATGCTCATCAATGTGGGCATCTGATGTGGGTGGAGAAGTCATAGGAGCCAGCGGTTCATGGGTGGGATCAGACTCCTGCTGTGCAATGGCTGCGCTCAACGTCGGAAGGAATGACTTTTCAGGCTGTGTAGGCCGCACCATTTCAACTGTGGGGCCTCTTGGAAAAGCCAACGTGTTCCTCCCCAGGTCAAGCATGCACTGGGCTGTTCGTAGAAAGTCCAGTCCTATGATGCAGGGGTCGCGTAACGCGGCAACCCACACCCGAAAGTTCATGCATAGTCCCCCCACTTGGATAGTCACCACCCCCCTTCCAAGCATAGGGGTGAGCTCGCCAGTCACTGTTCGAAGCTTGACTGTCGTAGATTCCAATTGTGCCACGGCTGGGAATACATCAGGCCTCAACAGTGTTGCAGTGTAGTCGGTGTCGACAAGGGCTACACAAGGAGACCCCCCAAGCGAAATGGGGACGTGACAGAAATCCCCTGCATGGGTCCAACCAACCACCCTCACAGACTCTGCAGTATCACCTGCTTCTGGGGAGAATGGAGCTCCTCTCCCCCATCTTTGTGGTTGGGTTCCGTCTCCAGGAAACAACGCATGTTGGGACACAGGTGCAGGGGTCTGCGGCGTCCACTCTACCCAGACGCCGGCCCGTTTCCCTGACCATCTGCCTTCTTGGGGAACTGCACGCTAATGTGCCCAGGCTGGCCACACACCCAACAAACTGGAGGGCCCCGTCGGGAATGAGCACCACTGCGTGGTGACTGCAGTCTGCTAGTGAAAATAAGCTCAGTCAGCTCATCCACCCGTAATGGTTGCTCTTGGATTTGGTTCACCGGTGGGACAGAGTGCATAACATGGCCGTCAACATGGTCAATCCGTGTGGTGTCCCCTATGACCTCTCTCTCCACGGCCAGCTCCAGTGCCTCCTGAAGAGTACGGGGATGCGCCAGTTGAGTCTGTATGCGCAGTTCTCTTGGGGTAATGGCCCGGATAAACTGGTCCCTGGCCAGCTCACTCTGCACATCAGTCGGCATATGGGCATATACACGCCTTGACAGGGTTTCAATGTCATTCGCGAACACACGCAGTGGTTCACCAGCCTGTCTTTGCCTGTTAGAGAGCTCCGAGCGTAGAACATTAGGTTGACTGCATTGTCCAAAACGCCGTATTAGGGCACCAACCAAAGCGCCATTGTCATCTCTTTCGGCTGGGCTGAGCAATAACAAGCAGGACAAAGCTTCCTCCGTAAGACACATGGCCAGCTGCAGTGCTTTATCCCTCTCAGTCCAGCCAGCAGCCCGTGCCAAAAGTTAAAATTGGGCATGGAAAGCCTCCCAGTCTGCCCTACCGGAGTATTTTGGAGTCTTGACAGGCTGATGACGACAATGGCGACCGTCAACGTCGTTCGCGCTTGCTCCTCCCCCAGCGTTCAATGAGCCAAAACCAGCATCGAACGCCAGCTTCCTTGCAGTCCGCCTCAGGTGGTTAACATGCTCCGAAACATTTTCGGGGTTCATATCACGGCCACATGCGCCATCGTAAGAATTGTCCACCACCTCCTCCTTGTTTCGCGGGCGGCCGCCGTAACTTTCTTTACTCGTTGCCATACTGTCGTTATCACTTCTGACACCAGTGTAACGTTGTATAATAAATCATGCCGATTTGTCCATCAGCGATCACTTTTATTATTAAGACAGAAACGGCTGCTGTTGGCCGCAACCACGCCGATCAGAAAACTAAAAAAACAACGACAACAACATAACCTTCACCCCTGTCTCTTCCCCGCTGCATTCACAGCCTCCCCAGAAAAGAGGAAGACACAGAACCCTTGAACTATTTACAAAGTCGCTACAATATCAAAAAGTGCAAAAGAACAGAACAAAGAACAAAAGACGACTTGACAAAACTAAGCTTGACTACAAGACAGGTCAGAAAACAGGGACGAGAACGTCGGAGAGCGACAATGACAAGCGACAAGGGACCAACAAGAAATGAAAGCAACCAGGGAACTAAATACAAACACAGTGTAGCTGCCGTCAAAGGCAAATCTAATTTATTTCATTCCTTTATTTCATAGTTTAATGTTACGGAAGAGGATTAGGGCCATGAATGAGAAAAAAAAAAGATTGGAAGGATTCTGACTTTAATCTCAGAATTCTGACTTTAATCTCAGAATTCTGACTTTATTCTCAGAATTCTGACTTTAATCTCAGAATTCTGACTTTAATCTCAGAATTCTGACTTTATTCTCAGAATTCTGACTTTATTCTCAGAATTCTGACTTTATTCTCAGAATTCTGACTTTAATCTCAGAATTCTGACTTTATTCTCAGAATTCTGACTTTAAAGTGAGAATTCTGACTTTATTCTCAGAATTCTGACTTTATTCTCAGAATTCTGACTTTAAAGTGAGAATTCTGACTTTAATCTCAGAATTCTGACTTTAAAGTGAGAATTCTGACTTTAATCTCAGAATTCTGACTTTAAAGTGAGAATTCTGACTTTATTCTCAGAATTCTGACTTTTTGTCATGGAGCAATGCATTGTGGGATGAAAATGTCAGAGCATGGTGTGTATGCCTTTGGAAAGTCCTAATATGTCGTCACCAAGCGACTTTTTGCGTGGCCGAGGAGTGTCGGAGGACATCGTTGCACTTTTGGAGGAGCAGAGGGTGAGTAAACAGTGCGTCGTTCATTTGGTGGCTGTCGCGTCCGTAACTCTCACGCTACGTGTAGCTAGTCGCTCTGTTGCAAATTAGCATATCATGAAGGGATGCGCTCCATTTGCATACGCAGTTTATGAGACTTTCGGTCCTTCAATAACCAGTTTAGATAAAGCAATTTTGGTGTCGTCATCGTGTCGTCACAGCGTCGGTAAAACACGCGCATCATATCGAAGCCTTTTGCCAAGCTCATAGTGGCCGGCTGGAACAAAATCAGTGAACTGAACACACTGATCACACGGTCGTGTCGCTGAATGTTGTAATTGTACATGACACAACTCAAGTCACGTCATTTGAAGTATGTGCACACGCACGTCTGTATTTCACTACTTACTGGATGTGTTTACAGAATTTAGACCCGGCCCGCTACCATGAGTGACAATATTATTATTAACAACTTTGTACAATAAGCATGCTGTCATAAAAGTCATGGTTTCAAAATTTACATTTGTTTTTATCAGATTGCAATTGTTGCTTTTCTTTTATTTTGCAGATATTTGACTGATGGACAGTGCAGTGGCTGAAAATCCAGATTTGGATGATTTAATAAAGCTATGCTTTAGACTTGCATTCAGCAATAAGGAAATACTTGCAGTTTTAGCACATAATGCGCAGACTATTGTAAGTATTCGGACTCTGAAGAGGATGTGTAAAAGACTTGGTCTGTTTCGAAGAAAGAACCAGTCAGACCTGGGAGACGTGTTGGCTTTTGTCCAGCATGAGATCCTGACTAGTGGACAGATGCAAGGTTATCGCTGGCTTCATCTACGTGCGATCCAAAAAGGCTTTGTTGTGTCACAAGATACAATAAGACAAATTATAAAATTGGTTGACCCAGTAGGCGTGGAATTAAGAAGAGCACGACGCCTAAGAAGACGCCAGTACAGCTGCAGAGGGCCAAATGCACTTTGGCACATGGATGGCTATGACAAATTAATACCCTATGGGATTTGCATCCATGGCTGTATTGATGGGTTTAGCCGGTATGTTTTATGGGCGGAGGCCTATACCACAAACAGTGACCCTAAGGTGGTTGCAAGTTACTTCATAAAAACAGTTTCACGCATCGGTGGATGTCCAGAGAGGATCCGTGCAGACAGGGGCACAGAAAATAGTTGTGTTGAACAGATGCAGATGTTTTTGCGAAGAGGCCACTCTGACACTTTTGCTTGGGAGAAAAGTTTTCTTTACGGAAGAAGTACTGCCAATCAGCGCATTGAAGGGTGGTGGTCCACCCTTCGCAAACAGAGCGCACAGTTCTGGATTAATTTATTTCAAACTCTGCAAAATGATGGTCACTTTACAGGAGATTTTCTGGATAAAAGCCTTATCCCGTTCTGCTTTCTTAATCTCATGCAGGTATAAAGTATTTTCTGTGCCCATCAGTTTTTCAACATTGGAATTAATGAACGGTAGGGATACAATACTTAAAAATTAACTATAAAGCTTTTTGTACAGGATGAGCTGGATGAGGTCGTTAACACATGGAACTCACACAAAATAAGACCAAGGTTGAGCAGTGATACAGCTTCAGGTCGACCAGTCATCATGTATTCATTCGCTGCCATGCATGGCGTTGAGGATCGACTGAAGCCTGCAGGAATGGAAGATGTCACTGCATGTATGGAAGAGTGCACTCCAAAAGGCAATTTTCCTTGCGATGAAACTGTTTTTGAACCGTGTTGTCTTCTTATGGAGGAAAATGAATGGCATGCTCCATCAGATCCATTGGGTGCAAGTGACTTGTATGTTTTGTTGAGAGAAGAATTACTTAAGATTATTTGACAAGTGTCTAATTGTAATGTGTAGAACTGGTGTCAAGGTAAGAGATGAAGCTAAGGAGGATATAATGAGTGTTGTGGAAGTGGTCATCTTTGCTCACCTTGTGTCCAATCATCCGATTCTGGCCTGTATAATAACTTTGTCTCCAAACCTTACTGCATGAGCTGTCCCTCTAAATACTTGTCACGAATTAATACAGTAGTATCAGCTTCGTCAAATGCAGACACTTTGCGCATATCATCTTTAGCACTGTGTTTTTCCACCGCTGAATATTGTGCACCAGTCTGGGCACGTTCAAGTTACGCTTCCAAGGTCGATGTGGAACTGAATAAGTGCTGCCGTGTTATCACAGGCACTTTAAAGTCAACACCACTCCCGGCTTTGTACTCTCTATCAGGAATAGCCCCTCCTGACATCCGCAGGGAGACAATTAGTAAAATCGAACGTCAGAAGCAGCTGGACGACCATCGTCACCCTCTGTTCGGTCACCAGGAGATCGAAGCAAGACTGCCTTCACGACGTGGCTTCAACACCGTTAGAGAACTTGGTGCAAGGACACCTACGAACTACCGTAACACCAGGTGGCAGGAGAGCTACGAGTACCAGAACATCAGTGTACCTAGCCCTTCTGAACACCTACCCCGTGGTTCAGACCTACCAAGGAAACATTGGGTCGCGCTCAATCCAGCGCGCTCTCAGGTTGCCAAGACGGGAGACAACCTGCACCGATGGGGATTCGCCGACTCAGCAAGATGCGAGTGTGGCGAAGCCATCCAAACCCTCGACCATCTGCTTCGACACTGCCCAGCAGGCCCAAGGTGCTCAGAAGAAGACCTACGAGATGCCACCGATACTGCCATTCGCTGGGTGGAAAGATGGACTGATAAGCTATGAATGAATGAATCTGACATGAGTGAAATATTGCCTGTATATGTATTTTTGCAGTACACTAGTTACTCATGTTTTTGGAATAAACGTGAATTTCTTGACATCTTGACCTTTCTCTATCTACTAATGACCCCAAGTGTCCAGAACATAGCATTGCATCCGAATTGCAAATTAAATATATTTATTTTTAATAGCACTGACCTGATCCAGTTATTCCTTGTCATTAACTACCAAAACTAGGATGTTACATTTTGATTGAAATTAGCTGAAATTGATAAGTATAGTATATAAGCATAAATTAATTACCTGTATTTATCAATTGCTGTCTCAATAGAAAACATCTGCACATCATTAAAACAGTCACATTTGCACACAGCAATATTTGCTTTTTCAAAATTCTGGTGTAGGCAGAAAAACTGGATAAAGAATGAATTTATTGAATGTAATAAAATATATTACTCTTCATGATAGACATGCATCTAAATAATACAAGGCAGCTGCTGAAACAACCATCCAATGGTTATGCATAAATTCTTAGAAATAAAGCCCCGTAACGTTACAGAACCTTTTATAACTGTAGTGTAATATAACACCAAATGCAAGCTGTTTTTATGTAATTATAAAAACAGTGAACAAATGCAAAATTTGTTTCTATATAACTATAAAAAACAGTGAACAATATATCCAAGTCATGAAGTGTGGATGCAATATGTGATGGCTCATTAACAGCCATTGGTATAAAATGAATTAAACAATGTCCATCACCCAGACATTGCTGTCAAGAACGGCATTGAATTCCGATCGGAAATCTGGGAAATTTTCATAGCTGTCAGCAATATGCAACACCTTTCCACATGTGTGGCCCACCGGTCTTCTACTAAACTCTGTCATTTCCTGGAACTCTAGAAAAATTGTGTCAGTTACAACCAGATCAGATCCAGTGCAAAACCGGAGAAATTTCTGAAGCTTGAATTCATCCAACTCTCTGATGAACCTTTTCAGGTGATTTACCACTTCCTTCTGTTTTGGTGTTAAATCAGTTGCAAATTTCAACAGTTGGCAGACCTTTTTTGGAGTAGGTTGCAAGTCAGAACACAACTTGTGCAGTGCTTCAGGGCTGATGAAGACATGATGAAGAGTAACCTCCCTCCAGCAGTCAATAACAAACATGGGCTTTTGGACAAGCTCTTTATGTGCTATTTCCTGCAGTATTGTGGGAAAGGTTTCAGCAGAGATGATTCTTCGACACCCATAGCTGTCAAGAACTTCCACAAGATCATCGAGGTCCACTCCTGAAAAGTCTTCCATTGCCTCCGTCAAAACTTCTCGCTCCTGGCTGCTTACAAAATGCAGAAAGTGGGCTTTTAAATCACTGTAGACACAGTTGAAAAGCACCTGCTCGAGGAAAGGAAATGCAAGTTTGTTTGGGAAATAGCAACAATCTTGGTAACCCTTTAAAAGGATTCTTCCAACTGCTTTCCATTTTTCCGCAGGAAAATCATGACGAATAAATGGCACTTTAATTGATGTGCCAAGGGTGCATCGATCATAGAATTCCTGCCAGAAGCTGGTCAGAACATCTCTCAGAACTCCAGAACCAATGCCTGCTTCTTCTCTATTGTCTGGGAGTATGCGTTTGACATTGAGTGATTTGTTGAGGATTGCATCTTCAGAGAATGCTGTAATCATATCATTCAACGTATTGCTATAGTGGACAGTTATAGTCATCGCATGTTGAGGACCAGGTGGATTGAGGGGCATAATAGGACCATCGTAGATCAGTGTGACGTCTGCATCTTCCTCTGTGTTGTATGTGGGACCAAAGCTCATTTCTGAATCAATAGAAATGTTGTATGGCGGGTAGATGTCACTTGACTCAACAGAGACCTCTTCAATTTCTGTAGAGCTGTATTCACTGCCATTGTGTGCCAAAACTTCCTCAGACACTGTGCTGTCATCTTGGTTGTCTTTTGGTCTTGTTGCAATGTAAAAGCGCAACAATGTTAGCTTTGCAGTGTCGTACATATTGCCAATTGACTGGCAGGTGTCATCAGTGAGGCAGTTTTGTTTGAAATCCCACACCTCAAACTCAAAGTCCAATTCTAATCCTTTGGGAGAAATTCCATCTGGGAAAAACAGTTTTTTTCCTTCCTTGAGGATGTCTTCTAATCCAGCTTCTGTGGACATTTGAAGTTTTCTGGTACCTCCTCCCTGCTTCTCCCTTACTTGTTTGGTTATTTTTCCATCACTGTGTATCCATCCGATGGCAACATTTCTCATTGTTTTCTGCCTCTTTGACTGTCTTGCTTGTGTCTTTGAGGCAGTGTCTTCTTTGTCACTTTCTTTCCTCAGTTTCATTTTTTCACGTAGCTTTTCCAAAAGTCCGTTTTTTCTTTTGGTTGGGAGCTGTTTTTTCTTGCAAAAATTGAAGAGTGCAATGCGGTCTCCATAGCAAGGGATGTAATTGGCAAGGGTAGCATCGTCCATCAGTGCAATGACATCACTGTCAATCTGCACAAAAAAACGAGACAAATATAAATATCTAAATATAAACATATATCTAAATCTATATATATATATATATATATATATATATATATAGATATATATATATATATATATAGAGAGAGAGAGAGAGAGAGAGAGAGAGAGAGAGAGAGAGAGAGAGAGAGAGAGAGAGAGAGAGAGAGAGAGAGAGAGAGAGAGAGATTTACATCTATATTGTTGTGGAAACGCAGAATCACATCGTACTACACGACCGTGTGATCAGTGTGTTCAGTTCACTGATTTTGTTCCAGCCGGCCACTATGAGCTTGGCAAAAGGCTTCGATATGATGCGCGTGTTTTACCGACGCTGTGACGACACCAAAATTGCTTTATCTAAACTGGTTATTGAAGGACCAAAAGTCTCATAAACTGCGTATGCAAATGGAGCGCATCCCTTCATGATATGCTAATTTGCAACAGAGCGACTAGCTACACGTAGCGTGAGAGTTACGGACGCGACAGCCACCAAATGAACGACGCACTGTTTACTCACCCTCTGCTCCTCCAAAAGTGCAACGATGTCCTCCGACACTCCTCGGCCACGCAAAAAGTCGCTTGGTGACGACATATTAGGACTTTCCAAAGGCATACACACCATGCTCTGACATTTTCATCCCACAATGCATTGCTCCATGACAAAAAGTCAGAATTCTCACTTTAAAGTCAGAATTCTGAGATTAAAGTCAGAATCCTTCCAATCTTTTTTTTTCTCATTCATGGCCCTAATCATCTTCCGTACAGACGAGTACAATCGAAAAATGGCGCTCTGATCTCAGCCCAGCCTCAAATTTTATAGGAGGTTTTCTATGTCAAGGGTCATGTAGGTTGAATCGGTCGTCCTTGCTCCCTCCCCCGGTCCACGTTAAACGTCCAAGGCTCACCTTCTCAGGCAGGCGGCAGTCTCTCCGTCTCTCCTGCTCACATTCCCCTGTAATCTCGTCAGTGTAGAGATTGTGTGGTGTATGTTTTCCCAGATCAAATTGTTATGTTTTTTGGTGTTCTTGATAGCGTCCCGGTGACGTCCTCCCCGGCCCAACTTGATATGTTTGTATCTTCTATGGCCTATGTGGAGAATGTGTTTTGTTGTATTTGTCCATGAAGTGCTATCTGGTTTGTCATCAGTTTGACCTGGGCCGACTGAATCTGTTTGTTCTGAATGAGAGTGTGGGTCATGAAAATACGATGTGTGCAAGTTTGAGGTCTTACATTTAAACTAAGTCATATAAATTTAGCATATGAATGCATCAGTAAACACCATGACTACAATCCCAGTCAATCTTATCGATGCACTGTACTTCTACATACATTTGAAAAATGCTTTTTGTTTAATCAATGTTGGCAGAGTGGTACTACGCAGCAGTAGTATCGCGTACAACTATTTTCAGGATCAGCAAACCAGAATTTCTGTATTGACAGAGGAATAACTGCACACAACCTGTCTCGTCTGACAGTGTGGAAGAAGTGATTTTATTCTGAGGCTACAAAGGATAAAAGGGATGAAAGGGGCGGCACATCATAAGCATGCATGTGACAAAGTAATACATCATAAACATACGTAACAAAGTAAGGACTTTGAGAGCACATCTTTAACAATCAATGTTGAACATTTTCAGTAAATATGAACCTGCTAAATTAAATAATTGACCTTCTGTCCCGTAAGTGTTTAAAATAATGCCAGGAATCAAAATACAATCCTTCAATATTCATGTCCGGTGTGGCCATTCCCTATAAGAAGGGAAGGCCGGAGAGAGGGGACACCTTTCCCTTTTTTCTTTTTGGGGAGACTTCTTTTGACATCAGCATGTGACGAGAATAACATCTTTTTTCAAACCAAAATGGCTGTGTCAGAGAATTTTTTTCCATCACCAATTCTGCCATGCTCGGCGACCTGTCCGGAGGGAAGCTGAGCCAGACCCACACATCAACAACAAAATATACCACATTTTTGGCATTTTGCTCCATTGCGGGTCTCAGGGTGCTGGGGCGCAGGCGTTCAACAGCCGGCCGGCTGAACTTTCGGTGAGATGCTTTTACTCACAATGGGTGTTGTGCGCCTGTGTCCAAGCGGTCGGGGCTTTTGGGGTCGTGAAAGAAAGCTTGTGCGTGTGGGTCTGCTGGCTGGTTGGTCATGGAAAATGTCCCTGTGTTAGTTTCAATTATCGTTTAAACAAGAGGCCTCTATAAATGATTAAAACATTCAAAGATGTCAAAGTAACCACACTATGAAAGAACATTAGAAAAAGTATGAAAAAATAAATAAATAAATGAAAAAAAAATGATAGGAACTAAGTAAATAGGGACTAGTGCGGGAGAAATGTGCAGAAGATAAAGAAAAGAAAGGTCTAGTCAGGGTTCGCGGTTAACTTTAAAAACTGCTTGCCCATAGGGCAAGTGCCACTAAAATTTGACTTGCCCGAGTGGCCAAATTACTTGCCCGACTTGGGCAAGTGACAATATTTTTTCTCTAAGAATAAAATGTTTATGGTTGTAAAATGTGCGCCACAAATGTAAATAAACATATAATCTGATAAGCATAAATTAATCTTGTTTTCATCATCAACCATGAAACCCTACTCACAACAGCATGTATCATCCTGTGCAGTTATTGAAAATGTTAATTGTAGTTTTAATAATTAACAAATCTGCATGTTAAATTGGGAAAATGATATTACAGCAATCCAGATGATCAATTTTAAGTCCAGGAGAGCCTATTAATTGAGTAATCACATGAGTAAAATATGAGTGTGGGAAATTTGTGTATTCCTTTAAGACCAGTGCCTGTGGCGCTGCCTCCATAAATTTCATAGCATCAACAGAACACAGTCACTGACACTATGTCAGGTCACATCATGGAGCTAATGAATTAACAGCCAATAATCAAATATGACTCCCTTCCTTACTCGCAACTGAATTGTCGACTTAAAAATATTCGAGGTATTTTTGTCATGTCAGAGGAATCCGAAATGTTCGGGCGAACTCGTCGCCACTTGTAAACATGCGCAGAAGGTAAGAAAACTTCCGGCTGTCAATTTTCGGCCGAAATATCGTCGGTTTTTGTTGTGTTTTTCAAACTTCAAATGAGGATGCGACTACAGCGAGTTCCAATACTGCGGGATTTATTGACGTCCACTTTAACTCGACTTTCACTGAACTAACTGATCCCCGTAGCGCCCGCCCATTGCCCCCAATAAGGCCAATGGACCATACCACAACATAAGGGGGTGTCTGGGTTAAACCATCACCATACAGTGCACACAAACGGATCACACCACAGTTTTCGTCGAAATTAAAGATATTTGGTTGCTTTAAAAAATGCTTGCCCGGTCAGGCAAGTTGCCCATAATTTTACCTTGCCCGTGGCCAAATTTCACTTGCCCCGGGCAATCGGGAAGCGGTTAACCGCGAACCCTGGTGGTGCAGCTAGACATGAGAAACCTCGACCGAATCGCCTGTAATAGGATGCCAGCCCAAGAAAGCTCTTGCTGGGAGTCGGCCAGTCCCTCACGGCTCGCACTTTCTCCTCCAAAGTGCTAATGTCTTCCCCTCCAACTTTGTGTCCCAGGAACTCAAGCTCTCTTCTCATGAAGCAGCACTTGTCAGGGTGAAGCTTCAGACCCGCAGTGGAAATTCTTTGGAAGACCTGGCGCAGGGCCTCCAAGGCTGCATGGAAAGAGTTCCCATGGACCAGGATGTCATCCAAATAGACCAAACATTCCTGTCGGGGGATGCCAGCCAGCATCTTGTCCATAAGCCGCTCAAAGGTAGCAGGTGCATTACACAGGCCGAAACAGAGAACTTGAAACTGCCACAACCCCCTGCCAGTACAGAAAGCAGTCTTTGACCTGGCTTCAGGGCTGAGGGGCACCTGCCAATATCCACTGCGCAGGTCTAATGAGGAGAACCAGGACGATCCAGACACCATATCCAGATTCTCATCAGTAGATAGGATTCTTTCTTGGTCACGCTGTTTAAGGGTCTATAGTCCACACAGAACCTTTTCTTCACTGTCTTTTTTTTTTTTACCTTGACAACCCCTGAGGCGCAAGGGCTGTCAGATGGCTCAATGATGCTAGCTTTCAGCATCTCGTCAATTGCGCTGTCCGCATCTGCCTGATGTGCAAGGGGAAGGCGGCGGGGGCGTGCTTTGATAGGTCGTGCATCCCCCGTGTCAATTTTGTGCTGTACCAAGTCTGTTCTGCCCACCTCCTCTTCTGTCAGCGCAAAAATGTCCTTAAAGTCCCACAACAGTTGCCACAGCTCGTCCTGTTGCTTGGGTTCTAAACCATCACCGTTGCGCTTCCACACTTCACGCACTGCCGTTAATCTGTCCACTCCACCTGTCATGGACCACGGGGCTGGGGAAGAGGAATGCTCATCAATGTGGGCATCTGATGTGGGTGGAGAAGTCATAGGAGCCAGCGGTTCATGGGTGGGATCAGATTCCTGCTGTGCAATGGCTGCGCTCGACGTCGGAAGGAATGACTTTTCAGGCTGTGTAGGGCGCACCATTTCAAATGTGGGGCCTCTTGGAAAAGCCAACGTGTTCCTCCCCAGGTCAAGCACGCACTGGGCTGTTCGTAGAAAGTCCAGTCCTATGAGACTTCCCTTCTTATATGGAAATGTAAGATAAATTGAGGATCACATTGACTTAAAGTAACTTTATGTAATCAGTTTTGTGTATTTATGATCATGTTTATATACACTCATTAATATTTGCACACACACATACTGACATTTATGTTATAGCACACACGCACAGCTGGAACACACATGCACACGTTGCTTTAACTACACACAGACACAGTATCCTGAAGATGTGTTTAGTTAAAGTAACCTTTACACCGTGAGTTGTCATGTTATGCTTGCTGTCTCCTGATGATTAGTTATTGATGTTTTCTGTCTTCTGCTGATTAGTTTAGTCTAAAACAGACCACCATTGTTAATTCATCTCCTGTATTCTGGTGATTTAGTTTAGGCTAAACAGACCTTCATTGTATTCTAATTTCTTGTGATTCTTGAGTCAAACTAATAAAAGCCGAGCCGGTGAGAAGAGGAGGAGAGAGGAGTTGCATGGAGCGGCTGCGAGCAGGCGAGCTGCTGCTCGCGGCCTCTCTGTCCCACTCTTTTCCCCCGCCGGCGGTGTCTGGTTCAATTTTCGGCCGAAATATCGTCGGTTTTTGTTGTGTTTTTCAAACTTCAAATGAGGATGCAACTACAGCGAGTTCCAATATTGCGGGATTTATTGACGTCCACTTTAACTCGACATTCACTGAACTAACTGATCCCCGTAGCGCCCGCCCATTGCCCCCGATAAGGCCAATGGACCATACCACAACATAAGGGAGTGTCTGGGTTAAACCATCACCATACAGTGCACACAAACAGATCACACCACAGTTTTCGTCGAAATTAAAGATATTTGGCTGCTTTAAAAAATGCTTGCCCGGTCGGGCAAGTTGCCCATAATTTTACCTTGCCCGTGGCCAAATTTCACTTGCCCCGGGCAATCGGGAAGCGGTTAACCGCGAACCCTGAGATGGTAGCCAGGTTTTTGATTTTGTGTGGCCTTGACCAGAACACGAGTCATCACAGGGTACGTATCTGAACAGCGTATCTCTTGCTACGTACCAGCGAAACCGTCGGGCCCTCCACACAACGGTACGCCTCGATCCTTACTGTGTTCCATGCCACAAAGTGCCTAATACGATTCGTGGAAGCGCGCTTCTCTTCATTATTTCTATTTCCAGCTCATAATTTTCCTGCTAAAATTTACACCCTGGCCAGGGTCTGTGCTCAAACTGAGCTTATTCACGACTATGTTGTCGATAGCTATAATTGTACACTTCTTATTTCTCATCTCTTTAAGCACTAGACCTTTCTTTTCTTTATCTTCTGCACATTTCTCCCGCACTAGTCCCCATTTACTTAGTTCCTATCATCATTTTTTAAATTTATGTATTTATTTATTTGTTTATACATTTTCTAATGTTCTTTCATAGTGCGGTTACTTTGACATCTTTTAATGTCTTAATCATTTATAGAGGCCTCTTGTTTAAACAATAATTGAAACTAACACAGGGACATTTTCCATGACCAATCAGCCAGCAGACCCACACGCACAAGCTCTCTTTAACGACCCCAAAAGCCCCGACTGCTTGGACACAGGCGCACAACACCCATTGTGAGTAAAAGCATCTCACCGAAAGTTCAGCCGGCCGGCTGTTGAGCGCCTGCGCCCCAGCACCCTGAGACCCTCAATGGAGCAAAATGCCAAAAATGTGGTATATTTTGTTGATGATGTGTGGGTCTGTCTCAGCTTCCCTCCGGACAGGTCGCCGAGCATGGCAGAATTGGTGATGGAAAAAAATTCTCTGACACAGCCATTTTGGTTGGAAAGAGATTTTATTCTCATCACATGCTGATGTCAAAAGAAGTCTCCCCAAAAAGAAAAAAGGGAAAGGTGTCCCCTCTCTCTGGCCTTCCCTTCTTATAGGGAATGGCCACACCGGACATGAATATTGAAGGATTGTATTACGATTGCTGGCATTATTTTAAACACTTACGGGACAGAAGGTCAATTATTTAATTTAGCAGGTTCATATTTACTGAATATGTTCGACATTGATTAAACAAAAACCATTTATCAAATTAAAGTAGAAGTACAGTGCATCGATAAGATTGACTGGGATTGTAGTCATGGTGTTTACTGATGCATTCATATGCTTAATTTATATGACTTAGTTTAAATGCAAGACCTCAAAATTACACACAGTATTTTCATGACCCACACTCTCATTCAGAACAAACAGATTCAGTCTGCTCAGGTTAAACTGATGACAAACCAGATAGCACTTCATGGACACATACAATAAAACACATTCTCCACATAGGCCATAGAAGATACAAACATCAAGTTGGGCCGGGGAGGACGTCACCGGGACGCTATCAAGAACACCAAAAAACATAACAATTTGATCTGGGAAAACATACACCACACAATCTCTACACTGACGAGATTACAGGGGAATGTGAGCAGGAGAGACGGAGAGACTGCCGCCTGCCTGAGAAGGTCAGCCTTGGACGTGGAATGTGGACCGGGGGAGGGAGCAAGGACGACCGATTCAACCTACATGACCCTTGACAAAGAAAACCTTCTACAAAATGTGAGGCTGGGCTGAGATCAGGGCGCCATTTTTCGATTGTACTCAAGATGAGTACAGTTTCTCGTCAGATTAAGAAAAAGTCGCCCAAATATCTGTCTTTGTACTATTTCCTGAACTCCAGAAATCGAAGAAACTAAAATATCACAACCCTAATCAGCTGTTGTTGAGTCTTTATTTGGCCCTTTTCTTCTTGAGTACAAAAAACGAACACGCATTGGAGTAAGTTTGGCTTTTAAGATTCATTTACTAAATGTTTCTCATTTTCTCGGTGGCTCAACTCCAACAGTGGATATAAAAATACACTACATCTGTCAGCATAGTTTTGAAACTTGATGACATGACAAACTTAATTTCTTTAGCAACATATAAAAACCGGAATATGTAAAATGTTAAATAATCAGTTCAAATTTTAAACTGGGAAAAAAAAACACGGAGTTTGCCCCCCACTAATGGTTATTCTTTGGCATCCATTTTCTGCACTGATTTCATTTGGCATAAACAAATGTTCAGCAAACCGGCAAATAAAAGGCAACATTTAAAAATAAAACGGCAATAACCTTGAACACATTTCCCCAAACAACTTAATGTTGTGATGCATATTTTTAACGATAGAAAGTCGTTTTTTACAAAGCAAATGAGAGTAAGACGTGTACAAACCTGCTTCGTTCTCTTCTTTTATTCCACAAAGTTCTTCTTTGCACTTGGGTGTCGTTCTTGCACACATTTTCAAACGTCAATCTCAACAAATCCGCACTTGATCTCTGCTTGGCGATAACTCGTGTGCTTCTCTTTGTTCGACGAGATGAAAGAAAGATGGCATCGTTTTTCAAAGTCGCACTGAAAGGATTTCCTGTTCGTCACTAAAGCGGAAGAACAGGACACACCCCGCTGTGATATGATTGGCTGCTGGCTTTGTGGAGCACTGTCACCAACTCACCGACAGATGTCACCATTTGCGATGCAAATCATTGTTATCTTCTTCTAAACATTGGAAAAACGTAAGATTTAAACCTAAGATGCACATGAACAAACATTTTAGTTCCCAAATATAAACAATGAGAGATGTATTGAATTTTACTTTTGTTGCTGGTTTTGTTTTCACATCTGACACCATGTTGTTGGTTGGACAGTATTCCAAATGTATTTCTCTATTATTAAAAGTTGACATGATAAAATGAAACTTTATGTCAACATATTTGCCTTTTTACAGGGTTTTTCGCCAGCGACGTGGTTGCGAATTTTAAATTAAAATACGTCACTGTTTTATTCTCTAAATGTTAGAGTCTTAAAAAATGATTTCAGTGTTTATAACTTAACTAACTTAAATATTTCATTATTCATTAAACTACGGTGATTTTTTATTTCAAGATTCATTGAACTGTTTTAGTAATAATTTAGTATTCAATGTTTAATCGTTACTGTAGTTACTTTTTAAATATTTGTGTCACTATTTTGTTCAATTCTTATGTGATGGAAAATTATTTAGCAAGTCAGGTTTTTGTTATTTATTGTGGCCACCTGCTTTTGAAGAAAGTGACTTTCGCATCTTGTACAAGAGGATCCTTTGTGAAGCCAAAACAACACGACCTTGACTGATAAGTATGCTCAATGCAGAAAAAATATCTCTGTTTTAAGATTACACTGTCAAATAAATCTTCATCTTCCTGTGTGCATCAGTATCTTCCCACGCACTTCTCCCACTGAGATCACTCTGCAGACTGACTCAAAAGACAATTTATTTTCCAGACTATCTCATTGATCGTCCCTTACTGCTGAAAATTCCACAACAATCTGGGGTCAGACGTGGGATAGCTGAAGATCCGCCGGTGAAATTCAGGGACGCTGGCGGGTGGCCTACAGGGTCTGTGATGACAAATAATCGCTGACTCCAGTCGCCATTAGATTGCAAACTCTTGACATTCCAAAACCTTTGCGAGAAACTGAGACAATTTGCGTTTCTCTTTCTTGTTCTTTTTATCGTTAAACTTCTAGTTTAGTTTTCACCTTTTCACAGCGTAATGAAGGCCAGTTGAGCAAGTGGAACAAGTCATTTTATTGATGATTGTGGAAGGCAGCAATTTCATAAGCGCCGTTTCTTCTCACACCTTTTCCATTAGGTACAATCAAAAACACAACTGAAAAGAATAATGTTAACAAATGTTGTTCCAGGCAAAGGCAATTAATTTCATTTACATGTTTGATGTCAACACAAAAAAAATCATCACTCAGACACATTGGTTATTATGACAATGATTACATTGGCTTAGTGTCAATAAAAAATCTTTGCAAAATTCAATACATCATATTTTATTCAAAATCACATTTACATCCTATTAAAGGAGTTAGTTCCTTCATTTTTTTGTCTTTTTTTAAGCTTCGGGGATCGCTGCTATTCTCGCCATCACAATCGTGTCTTTCAGCACTATGTTTTGTAGAGAATTTTTTATCACAAACGCTGCAACTGAATGGCTTTTCTCCACTGTGTGTTCTTGTGTGGATCCGTAAATGTGACTTTTCAGAGAAGCTTTTTCCGCAAACCGAGCAGGAAAAAGGTTTTTCTCCAGTGTGTATTCTTTTGTGGTATGTTAAACCTGAATTTTGAGAGAAACTCTTGCCACAAACTGAGCAGTAAAAAGGTTTTTCTCCAACGTGTGTTCTTGTGTGGATTCGTAAATATGACTTTTCAGAGAAGCTTTTACTGCAAACCGAGCAGGAAAAAGGTTTTTCTCCAGTGTGTGTTCTTGTGTGGCTTGTGAAATGCGACTTTTGAGAGAAACTCTTGCCACAAACTGAGCAGGGAAAACGTTTTTCACCACTGTGTGTTTTTCTATGTTTTGTTAAAGCCGAGTTGTCAGAGAAGCATTTTCCACAAACGGAGCATGAAAAAGGTTTTTCGCCAGTGTGCGTTCTTGTGTGATTTATTAAATCAGACTTTCGAGAGAAACATTTACCGCAAACCAAGCAGGAAAAAGGTTTTTCTCCACTGTGTGTCCTTGTGTGCCTTGTTAATCGTGACTTTAGAGAAAAGCTTTTACTGCAAACTGAGCAGGAAAAAGGTTTTTCTCCACTGTGTGTCCTTGTGTGCCTTGTTAATCGTGACTTTAGAGAAAAGCTTTTACTGCAAACCAAGCAGGAAAAAGGTTTTTCTCCACTGTGTGTCCTTGTGTGCCTTGTTAATCGTGACTTTAGAGAAAAGCTTTTACTGCAAACTGAGCAGGAAAAAGGTTTTTCACCACTGTGTGTTTTTCTATGTTTTGTTAAAGTTGATTTTTGAGAGAATCCTTTGCCACAAACAGAGCAGGACAAGGTTTTTTCTCCACTGTGTGTTCTTGTGTGCCTTGTTAAATGTGAGTTTTGGGAGAAGCTTTTACCACAAACTGAGCAAGAAAAAGGGTTTTCTCCACTGTGTGTTCTTGTGTGCGGTTTTAAAGACAGCTTTGATGTTAATGAGTCAGTGTGACATGCCCTTTAACCTTTGGCTTGCCCATCATCATCATCATCATTAGTATTATCGTCGTCATGAGCATCTGATAATGTGACCTTATGTGCTCGTGATGGCCCCCAGTGGTCTTCGTCACTTTCTGTTGTCACGTGATGACTTGAACTGCTGCTTGGAGGCTCCGCCCCTCTGTTGTCCTCACTCTCATCCTTGTTTGCAACTTCACACTTTATAGGGACAAAGTTCAGTGGTGACTTGTTGATCTCCTCCTCCCCCTCCTCCTTTTTGATATGAGTCAAGTCTGGCTCCTCTTTCACAGAACGGATATCGTTTTCACAGATGTCTGCAGGACACAAAAAGACAAACACACATTTGGTTTGGTCAAATCAAACCTCATGTGGCGACTTTGTCTTGTATTGTTTCTACATGACTTGTGCCTGCCGCACACGGAACAATGCGTGCGACCCGGTGTGAAAGAAATTACATGTCATGTCATCATGTTTCAAAACTATGCTTACAGATTAATAGAAGGTCACAAAAACATGGACCTCTTAAACAGGAAAACGTTAGTTCAGTGGTAACAGAGTTGTGTCTTTGCTGGCAGTTTAGCAGGAAGCCACAAAAACAGATGCGCGTCTTGAACCGTGTTTGACAGGAAACCAAAGATGTTTTGGAAGCTGAAACCGTTACAACAAAAGGAAGCGTGTGGACGGGTGTGAAAGTGTGTCCATTTTGTATGAGTTTGCATATTCAAATCTGCATCAATAAAAAGCCACATGGGAGAAGAAATCTTTGGCTTTCACTCTGGGAACTACCATATTTTCCGACCCATAGGGCGCTCTTTAAAGTCCCGAATCTTCCCCAAAACAAACAAAGCGCCTTGTAAGTCGACGCGCCCATTATATGGACTAAGTATCACTCGCGACCATCAACCCTTTTACTCATTGGGCTGTTTGGAGTGCATGTTAGCACACCCTGCTGGACAAAGTGTGAGTCATCTATGCTTCTTATTGACCGTGACTTATACATTATGTGACTATGGTGTTTGGGTGATGGTGAAGGAGAAAGCTGGACAAAAGGGCAGCTGTCCACAATGTTGTAGTCTGTCTTATCATTTATGTTATAGCAAGCAAGAAACGTCCCAGATTTAGATGACAGACAAAAAGCCCAAAGCACATCTCTCTAAACAGTCATGTGATTGGCTGAGTCTGAGTGGCTCCCAAGAAGCCATTGCTATAATCATTTTGTGTTATTTTTATTTCTTTTGGGTTTATTGATGGCATGAGAGATACATGTTTTGTGTTAATTTTATTTCTTTGTTTCATTGTTTGCTTGTATGCTGAGTTTTTTTTTGTTTTGATTTGAAACCGTGACTCTAAGGAGTGTGGTGACCAGTGAAGTCCCTCCCCTGACGTTGTCTTGTAGAATTTTGCAAAGACACCTGTTATTGGTTAGAGTCATTGTTAATGACAGTGATTCCCAATGGATTAATGGCATCTGTCATTGAAGTGGGGCAATTCCTTATGGTATTAAGTCCAAGTGAGTTGCCATCGGCTGAGTTAGTGCGAGCAGCTGAGCTGTGGCTGAGCTAACAGCAGCCGAGCTCGCCCCAACAGGTGATGCGCCCTTCGAGGCAGCGCGTCCTATGGCCGTAAAAATACGGTAAATGTTCCTGGCCTTGTTGGTAGAAAAGGGGGTTGTGGCGTACTCCCTTTTTAAGCCCGTTGTAAGCCAAATATGCAGATGCATTCCTTGCAGTATGTGCTTGTTCAATGATAAGATCCGAGCAACCCTAGATGGACGCATTCAATGTATTTTAAATGTTTGGATGGGGTGAAACTACGCACATGTGCACAAAACAGTGCAGAGCCACCCGAGGTTCATTGACTCTCACCTGACGAAGCCAGAACAAAGTTAATAAATAAATAAGACCAATACGTACTTGACTTTTTAAAATAACGTAATATTTTGTGGTTTATCCACTAAAATTTATCAACCACCATTGATGTTTTCGCCGCACTGTGCACATTTTTTAGAGTCAAGCAGAATTCCTTCCCTAAGGAATTGCTTGAACAAGATATAAAAACCAGAAAATGGAAAATAATCAGTTCAAATTTTATACTGGGAAAACACGGAGTTAACCACCCACTATTGGTTATTCTTTGGCATTTATTTTCTGGACTGATTTCATTTGCCAAAAACAAATGTTCAGCAAACCGACAAGTAAAAGGCAATATTTAAAAATAAAACGGCAATAACCTTGAACGATTTCCCCAAACAATTCAATGTTGTGATGCATATTTTTAACGATAGAAAGTCGTTGTTTACAAAGCAAATGAGAGTAAAACGTGTACAAACCTGCTTTGAGTGGCACAGCACGAGGCTGGTTGCAAACTTCGTCCAGTAGTTGAAGATGTTGCTCGTTCTCTTCTTTTATTCCACAAAGTTCCTCTTTGCAATTGGGTGTCGTTCTTGCACACATTTTCAAATGATAATTCCAAAAAATCCGCACTTGATCTCTGTTTGGCGATGAGTCATGTGCCTCTTTTCGTTCGCGGCTAGCTAGCTAACAAGCTAAGCTAACTACGCCGAAAAGCATCAACGCGCGAAGATGAGGTTCTCGGGACACAAAGACTTAATGAATTATGTCGTAGTCCTTTAGAGTAGCACTGGACATTCTGTGAGAAATTTACAGTCGGTTCCACACTAAATCAGAAGAATTGAGCGGTGGGTGTTTTTATTTCGGAGTGGACGGGTCGGTGGATGTGGTCGAGGTCCTTCGGAAGCTGCGCGCTTGCTAATGACGTCATACTTTAAGCACGTATTTTTCAAATATATTTCTTTGCCTCTGTGTTTGTTTTTACCCCTGGCTGTTCTGTTTTGATATATATTTTATATAATATTTTGATTCGGTTGATAAAAAAAATCTTACAAAATAACGAAATTAACGCCACATTGGCGAGTCAGCTTTTACGTCACTTCCGCCTTTGCCCCGAGAAGCCGCTGCTGCAACAGCAGTGGGACGTTTACGTTTCTCTTCCCGAACTTGCAACAATGCTGTGGTTCACTCGGGCTGCAAGATTGTATGAATATAATGTCTGCACATACTCGCAGTTGCTCTCAATTATTTCACGCCCGCCCCTACCAAGAAGAAAAAGATTCGCGCCCTCCCACCACCATTTTTTTCTGTCTTTGTATGTTGATCTTAGATTGTCAATAAAATATCCATTAACTAAGCTAAATTGATAAGAAATATAATTTTGAGAAATAATATAGTGAGGATCTCGAAACTCAGTACTCTGTTGTGCAAATATTGATGAGATGACAAATATTTGTCATGTTATTGTTGGAGTTGAGTCATCGTGGAAATGAGAACTAGTTAGTAAGTCAACCTTTAAAAGCCAAACTTCCTCCAATGCGTGTTCGTTTTTTTGTGCTCGAGAAGAAAAGGGTCAAATAAAGACTCAACAACTGATTAGAGTTCCGATTTTTAGTTTCTTCAGTTTCTGGAGTTCAGGAAATAGTACAAAGACAGATATCTGGCCGGCTTTTTCTTAATCTCACGAGAAACTGCACTCGGGCGAGCACAGTCGAAAAATGCGCCCCATCTTTCAGCCCAGCTTCAGTTTTAATAGGAGTTTTTTTATGTCAAGGGTAATGTAGGTTGAATCGGTTGAATCGGTCGTCCTCGCTCCCTCCCACGGCACGGGTCCACGTCCAAAGGAAGGTCCTCCCCAGGTTAGTCATCGTCTGGATAAGTTGATTCCCGTCTGGTCCCCAAGACTGGCACGCCAAGGCTGGCCTTCTCCGGCGGGCAGTCTCTCCAGCTGCCATTGCTCTGGAATCTTGTCGGTGTGCATGTGTATGTGCACGTGTATATGCAGGTATACGTGTATGTACATGTGTATGTGCGTGTGTATGTGCAAGTGTATGTAAGTGTTTGTGTGTGTGCATGCGTATGTGCATGTGCTCCGATCTCCAATTGTTCTGTCTTTCGGAATGTGTTTTTTTTTATAGCGTCTGTGTGAGTCCTCCAGTGCCCAATTTGGTATGTTTGCATCTCTACAGCCAATGTGGAGAATGTGCTTCGTCGTATTTGTCCATGAAGTGCTGTCAGTGTGAATGCAAGTCATGGAAATGCTATGTGTGCAAATTTGTTCTCACGACTGAGAATTTCAATAAAGTTCACACATTTAAACTAAGTACTATAAATTTAGCATATGAGAAAAATATAATAAATCAGAAAACATCAGGACTACAATCCCAGTCATTCTTGTGACCCGTGCTTCTACTTTCATCTGATAAATGCTTTTTGTTTCATCAATGTTTAACATATTCCGTAAATATGAACCTGCTAAATTAAATAATTGACCTTCTGTCCTGTAAGTGTTTAAAATAATGCCAGCAATCATAATACAATCCTTCTGTAAAATATTTGCTTGTAGGACAGATTTTCAGGAGTTGATTAGAACACAATATTGTCCAGGTGAGGAATAATCAAACCAGTTTAGTCCATGTAATCTTTAATTTGGTTAGACATGGATGTGTGTGTATACTGGCCTCACAGAACCTTTCTGCTAACCAGTTAGTTAAACACCTCCACACAATCAGTCACTGACGCCAGGATGGGTTTAGACCTTCTCTTTATATGGCAGGTGTGAAACGGTAACAAATACATCACAACAATAAACAAAATGGCGGCACAGTCGGCAATGCAAATAGTTCACATCCTAATTTGCGATTTACAAACTCTACTAATTAGCATCAATCAATGGTTAAATATTTGAAAAACACTTACAGGGAATGCCGTTTTATGGACTTAAGCATCAGACACAACCTAACGGCTACTTGGCTACGAGTATAACAGACTTTGTGTGAGCAGGAAGCGCTTGTTCTCGCGCTGACTTTTGACACTCTCTTAAAGGGGCAGTGCACCACCAAACTGGGACTTAAAGGGGAATGGCATGCAACAGTCTCTTAACTATAAACAATTGAAAAGATAATAACGGCCAAAACAGATGGTGTAGTGGTACACTCGCCTGAGTTGTGTGCAGGCAACGTGGGTTCAGTTCCCACTCAGTGACGGTGTCTATGTCTGCCCTGTGACTGGCTGGCGACCAGTTCAGGGTGTAGTGCGCCTTTCGCCCGTAGTCAGCTGGAATCGGCCCCAGCACCGTCCCGCGACCCTGTTCAGGATAAGCGGTGTGGATAGTCAAGTCAAGTCAATTTTATTTGTATAGCCCTTAATCACAGACAGTCTCAAAGGGCTTTACATAGCCACAATCGACATCCCCGATCTTAACCCCCAGGAGGGCAAGGAAAAACTCACAAAACCTCATTAGGGGAAAAGTGAGAAACCTTGAGAAGGGACCACAGATGGGGGAATCCCCCTTCCAGGATGACCAGGCTGCAATGGATGCCAACTGGGCAACATTTGACACATACAATGATGCTATGCAATAATAGATGAGATAATATAAGAGTCAATTGAATGAAGTGCTGCAGGAAGATGACTTCAGTGGAGTGGGTCCTCATCCAGGGCCGTAATATCCATGGCAGCATATCCGAAGATGAGCCTTCGATCTTGTACCGGTCAGTTGGTGTAAATTCAGTACAGCCACTTCCAAGTGAATCGCCATCACCTAATTCGGGGAATTGGGAACAGAAAAGAAAGAACAGAAATAGCAAACAGGCCAACAAGTAGTTCAATGAAGTGCTGAAATATAAGGAAATCAGAAAAGGCGCTGCATGAAGACGACTTCGGCAGAGCAGGTCCCTCCCCGGTTGGTCAGTGCCGTAATCTTCAAAGCATGTCCCCATCACCTAATTCCCAAGCAGGGGAAGGAGGGGGCAGAAAAGAGAAGAAGCGGCAGTAAACAGGCCAACAAATAATTAAATTAGATGCTAAAGTATATAAATAAATTGATCAAATGTCGCGCTGCAGGAAGACGACATCACTGGAACAGGTGCATGCCCAGTTGGTCAATGCCTTAAACTTCCTAGTGGGTCACCGTCACCTAATCCCCCAGCCGGGGGAAAAGGGGGCAGAAAAGAAAACAAAAGAAAAAAAAGCGGCAGTAAACAGGCCAACAAATATTTCAGCTAAATGCACAAGAGTATAAATGCGTCTTTAATAGTGTTTTGAACATTTCTACTGAGGTGGCGCCTCTAATATCTGAGGGAAGTGCATTCCAAAGCATTGGTGCCCGAATAGAGAACGCTCTAGAACCTGCGGACTTCTTTTTGGCTCGCGGGATCACTAAAAGACCAGCATTTTGTGAGCGAAGGTTTCGGGACGGAACATATGGTACCACGAGGTCAACGAGATAAGAAGGTGCTAAGCCATGCAATATTTTAAAAGTAAGTAGCAGAACTTTAAAATCACATCTCAAGTGGACCGGAAGCCAATGCAAATTGGCTAATATCGGGGTAATATGATCAAACTTTCTCGTCTTAGTTAAGAGTCTAGCTGCTGCATTTTGAACTAACTGCAGACTTTTAATACTCGACATGGGGAGACCCGAGAGCAAAGCGTTACAATAGTCGAGGCGAGACGTAACAAACGCATGGATTAAGATTTCCGCGTCACACGTTGATAGAATTGGGCGAATTTTAGCAATGTTACGCAGATGAAAAAACACAGTTCGAGTAATATTTTTAATGTGCATTTGAAAAGACATAGTTGCGTCAAATATAACACCGAGATTTTTTGTTGAATCCTTTTGGATAATATTACATTTATCGATATTCAGAGTGGTGTCTTTGAAAAGGTACCGATGACGCGCTGGTCCAATGATGAGCATCTCGGTTTTATCTGAGTTAAGACGCAAAAAATTGAAAGACATCCATTGTTTAATTTCGGCAAGGCACGCCTCTAATTTATCACAATCACGTGGATTCGTTATATCCAACGGCATGGATAATTGCGTATCATCAGCATAACAATGAAAACTAATGTTATATTTCCATATAATATCACCAACCAGTAGCATGTAGATGCTAAACAATAGAGGTCCAAGTACTGATCCCTGCGGAACTCCACATGTGATCTTACAAAGATCCGAAGTCGCATTGCCATGAATTACACGGTGCGTCCTCTCCGACAGATACGAATTAAACCAAGAAAGCGCTGAACCTGAAATGCCAACACACGTTTCAAGGCGTTTTAATAATATGTTATGATCAACGGTATCAAAAGCGGCACTAAGATCGAGTAAGAGTAATATTGATGAGGTGTCGGCGTCCATAGCTATGAGAAGATCATTAGTAACTTTAGCAAGGGCCGTCTCAGTAGAGTGGTCGGCTCTAAAACCCGATTGGAAAGGTTCAAATTGATTATTAGCAGTCATATATTCATTAAGTTGTTGCGCTACGACTTTTTCAAGAATTTTTGCAATAAACGGAAGATTTGAAACCGGCCTATAGTTGATGAGACTCTCTGGGTCAAGGTTTGGTTGCTTAAGTAACGGTCGGATAACGGCGGTCCTAAAAGCTGCTGGTACTACACCCGTGGTAAGTGATAGATTAATTATATTTAAAACAGACGGTCCTAGGGTCGTAAACAGTTCTTTAATTAGTTTACCAGGAAGCGGATCGAGCACACAAGTTGTCGGTTTTGCTGCACTAACCAATTTTGTTAGGCTCTCAAGAGATATTTTTTTAAATTGACATAAGGTTATCGGACAGTTATCAGCCCTAATGTCCCTATTAACACCATTTATCGCGGAATTCGACGGAATTTTAAGAACAGTGTCTTTAATCTCATCACGAATACATTCTATCTTCTGAGTAAAAAATTGCATAAAATCGTGAGCTGAATAGGAAGAGCTATCGGAGGTTGGTCGCTGTTGCGTTAGCATTGCTACGGTATCAAATAAATATTTAGGGTTGTTTTTATGTAAGACAATTAATCTAGAATAATAATTAGTTTTGGCTAAATTAAGCGCTTCTTTGTATATTAGTAAACTATCGCACCATGCCTGACGGAAGACCTCAAGTTTGGTCGCACGCCATTTGCGCTCAAGCTTCCTACAAGATCGTTTCAGTACGCGCGTTTCCTCTGTAAACCACGGAGTAAGCCTATTTGGACGAGTTTTAGTTTTTAAAGGCGCGACGGAGTCAAGCGCATTTAACAAAGCGACATTAAAGTTGTTTGTGAGATCATCAATCGTACCAATATAATTAGGAAACGAAGCAGTTGCTAAAGGGAGTAGCTCAGAGAACGCAACGATGGTTGAGGAGCTAATGTTACGGCTGCTATAATTTTGATTATGGTCAGAACGATGACAGTGAGCCAAGACTTCAAATTTGATAAAGTAATGGTCAGATATAGCACTGGTATATGGTAATACAATTATTTTTGAGGATGCTAAGCCTCGGGTTAATACCAAATCTAACGTGTTGCCATTTATATGCGTTGCTTCATTTATTATTTGCGTGAAACCAAACATATCAATGATTGTCCGAAACGCTACGGTAAGTGGTTCCGACGGGAGATTCATATGAATGTTGAAGTCGCCCATGATAAGTATATTATCCGCATGAGTTACTAAATCAGCTACGAATTCAGAAAATTCATCGAAAAAGCCGGAGTAAGAGCCAGGTGGACGATAAAGAACGGCAAGATAAAACGGCAGCTCGGCTGAGGATCGCATAATGAGAACTTCAAATGTTTTAAAGGAATTGCTAAAACGAGGACTAAGTTTTAGGTTAGATTCGGAAATGAGGGCTACACCCCCGCCTTTCTTTTGAGGGCGCGCAACATGCGAGCTCACGAAGTTTGGAGGCGAAGCCTCATTTAGCGGTAAAAACTGATTCGGTTTTAACCAGGTCTCGCAAAGACCAATCATGTTAAGATTATGGTCTCTAATAAGGTCATTAACTAACAAGGCTTTCGATGAAAGCGATCTAATATTTAAAAAACCGAGTTTCAGTAAAATAGGTCTATCTAAGTTACTCCGCGCAACAGGACTCCTGGTCATAATATTAAGGAGATTGCTTTGCCTAGGTCCCGGATTGTACCTCGAGCGACTATAAACGCGGCGAGAAATTCTGACGGTCGGAATCCGATAGTTATTTACCAGCTTTCGAGTGCTATTATTTTGAGAGAACGGCTCGTCGTCAATAAAACCGACCGAGGAGGAATGCTTAAACCCATCATGTATTGCCACCTCAGTAGAAATTATATCAGCATGAGATCTACCAGCGTATGGTGTGTAGCGCTCAAATCTAGAAGAAAAGCTATGTGTGTTGTCTAAGTCTAGCATAGCGCTAGTTAGCTCTAGCCTTACAGACTCCATACCCTCCCTTACAGGCTCACTATTCGCCTGCAGCCCGACCTGCTCTAATATGAATAGTCATGGAAGGCTCAAACAATAATCTATGTTTCTAGAAAGAGTGATGGCGCCTTCCCAGTTAGGGTGAAGGCCGTCCATCCTCAGCAGGTCGGGTCGGCCCCAGAAAGAAGGCCAGTTATCTATAAACTGCAGTCCCTGCTCACTACAAAACCTAGCCAGCCACTTATTTAGCAAGAATAATCTACTAAACCTCTCATCATTGCCTCTCGCAGGCAAGGGGCCAGAGACAATTACTCGATGCTGACTCATCTTTCTGGCGAGATCACAAGTCCTTGCTATGTTTTTCTTTGTGATCTCTGATTGCTTCATCCTAGTGTCATTGGAGCCAACGTGTATCACTATATCTGAATAGCTAGCGTTGTTTGCACTGCGCTGGTGTATAGGTGTCTTGCGCGCTAGCTCCATAAGATTAGCTTCTTTATCGGGTGCTCTGGCCCCAGGAATACACATTACTGTGGCTGGATTTTCAAGCTTAATGTTGCGGGTAATGGAGTCACCTATCACTAAGGTGCGGGAGCCATGAGACCGAGGTGGAATGGAACTGCGATGTGTCTTAACAGGCTCACCGCGATTAGCAAGCCGTTTACGGCCAATGCTAACCAGACTAGCAGGTTGGCTACAACCCGTGCTAACAGTCGTGTGAGCCACGTTTACGCTTACCACATTACTCTGCTCTAGCTGGCGGACACGTCCCTCTATCAGGGAGAGTCTTTCCATGAGAATGGTGCAAGTGTTGCATGTGGTGGTGCACGAAACCATAGTTGCGTTTACTCACCCGGTTGGATGAAAGCGGAGGAACAGATGTTGCGCCGAAAGTGATGTCACGGGGAGTCAAGTTTAAAAGGGCACACAGTGGAGAAAATCTTTTTTCCTGCCCAGTTCGTGGAAAATGTTTCTCTCAAAAGGCACATTTAACAGAACACACAAGAACACACAATGGTGAAAATCCTTTTTCTTGCTCAGTTTGTGGCAAAAGCTTCTCTGATAAGTCAAGTTTAACAAAACACACAACATGTAGTGGAGAAAAACCTTTTTCCTGCTTGGTTTGTGGTGAAAGCTTTTCTATAAAGGCAAGTTTAATAAGCCACACAAGAAAGCACACTGGAGAAAAACCTTTTTCCTGCTCAGTTTGTGGCAGATACTTCTCTAGAAAGTCAAATTTACAAACCCACACAGGAATACACAGTGGAGAGAAGCCTTTTTCCTGCTTGGTTTGTGGAAAATGCTTCTCTCGAAAGTCACATTTAACAGCGCACACAAGAACACACAGTGGAGAGAAGCCATTCAGTTGCAGCGTTTGTGCTCAAAAATTCTCCACTAAGCAGAGTGCTGAGAGACACGATTGTGCTGGTGAGAATTGCAGCAATCCTTGACAAAAAAAACTGAAGGAACTGACTCTTTGTGGTAAGATGTAAATGTGATTTTGGATGAAATATGATGTATTGAATTTTGCAAAGCTCTTTTATTGACACTAAGCCAATGTGATCATTGCCAGAAGAACCATTGGGTCTGAGTGATGATGATTTTTTTTGTGTGTGTTTACATCAAACATGTAAAATAAATTAATTGCCTTTGCCTGGAACAACATTTGTTAACATTATTCTTTTCCGTTGTGTTTTTGATTGTACCTAATGGAAAAGGTGTGAGAAGAAACGGTGCTTATGAAATCGGTGCCTTCCACAATCATCAATAAAATCACTTGTTCCACTTGCTCAACTGGCCTTTTTCCTGAGCCTTTGTGTTAGTAGAGTCATTTAAAAGTCTAATATAGAAAACAGTGTCAGTGTGAAAAGGTTGGTTTCTGATTGCCAAACTTACATTTATGAATAAAAAAGTTATTATTAGCAAATAAATTATGAAAAAAAGCATCTACAGCACCACACTTCTTCAAGAAACAGAAAACAACATTTTCCCACTTTAAAGAAAAGTTTTTATAAAGAAATAAACTGACAAATTTATTGAAGTCCTTCCAAAATGTCCTTGAGTATGAGCCGATCCAAAACAGGTGTTGAACTGTCTTAGCGTGGGTTCCACAAAAAGAGCAACTCTTCCGGCTTCTCTCTCCTCTTCAGTACAAAACACAGTTTTACGCTTACAATGCAAACTGTGCCACAATTGTTAACCAATCAGGAGTCGGACACTAGGGCTGATTCTGATTGGCTGTTTACTGGCAAATCGCATTTTATAACAGTATGACGTCCGGGTAGACTCAAAAACACAGGCCGTGTCCAAATTAACAGTCCGCGACCTCAGAAGGCCCGTTTGCAGGCTGGGTCCTCTGAAGCCTAACAAGGCTCCTCCTCATGTAGCCTGAACGGACCGCATAACTCGTGGTGAATTTGGACAGGCTCAATAGCTACAAATTAATAGGCTCCGTCCTTCGATGTCCAATATGGCGACCAGAATACGTCACTTCCGGTGCGACGAGACTGCTTACGCAGGTGTCCAAATTCACGCAGCCTCCGAGAACTAGCCTTCAAATCTGGCCTTGTTTCCATGGAGTTTCCATGGCGACGGGCCCTGAGGGAAGGCTACTAAAATGTAACCTTCGCAGCCTTAAATGCCTCGCTCTTCTTACGCCGTTCTACACTCTTCTTCGACAAAAAAAACCAAACGAAGCTACGTACGTGTTCCACCTCATCGGAGTGCACTTTCAGATGTAAGTATAAGTTATTTGTATGTAATATTAAAACATCAATCATAAGAAATATTGGGCAGCAATGGTTGGATATTTAGCTCCAGATTAAGATCAGTTTATCAGTTATCGGCCAAATATAACTAAGGTCGTTCGAGTAACTCTTGTATAGAAGGTACGGCTGAAACATTTGAATTGTCGTAATTCTGCATGAATGCAAAATAGCATTATTTTATTTTATCTTTCTCTTTAGGGAGCAAGGAGATGACCGCGCGGCTGATCAAGCTCCAGGGGGAATCGTATATACGACAGCCTCTTTACGGGAGGCCAAGTTCTACGCAGCCAGTGCATGGTGTAAAAAAAATAATATCACAGGAAAAACATTTAACGGGTTATTGTCTTATCTATTTCCATCCATTTACTCAAGATGCGCTAATTCAATGGTACCTAATCTTTCTTGGGTTGTGTACCCTCGGGTACCCCCCTGACTCTTATGTGTTGATTATTCACTAAATGTATGTAACAGAACTGTTCATTAATTATTATTTTCTCTACCTTAACGTGATTTGTTAGGAATTGGATATGAAATAGGATATTAGAATATTTAAGTCACATATATTTCAATAGTAGGGAGCAAAACAAAGAAATAAAACTGCCTTTGTTGAAACGAACTCATGAAATAAGACTCTACAAATTGGATTTAGAAATGCGGAGACAAGAATTGGAGAGACAGAGGTTGGCAGAGGAGAGAAGAGCAACTGAGAGGAGGGAGACGAAGGTTTTTCAGTTTAATGGAAAAAATGATTGATCAAAATAAAAATCAATGCTTGGTGTTCAAGACTAGAATTTATATAACATTCACTTAAAAGTAAACAAAAACCGGGGTACTTTGAAAACAGATGAACGAGTTTGTATCGCTCAACAACTTATTTTACGTGTTTACATGCATTTGTCCCAGTCACAGCTTTAGATCAGCTTCTTCAAACAAAAGTGAAAAAGCCCAGGTTTGTAAAAGACCAAAACTTTTACAATAATATGAAGATGCCACCATGTGTCTGTTTTGATTACAAACTGTTAGGAACAAACAAAATGGATAAATTAAGTACATCATAACTCACACTAAATTCACAGAAATAACTATTCACAGTAAATAAAAAAAAAGCATTCCCCAGTTCATAACAGTTGCAGGATAAACCTGAGTGTGCCAGTGCTATTTTTTAATTCTCGCCTGAGCAGGGACTCATTTGGAGCATGGATGGAACCGTTCTTCCAGGACCCATGACATGGATGGGGCACAATGAGGAGTCCTGATCTTCCTCTCCTGACTCGAAGTGGGGCATCACACCGGTTGCAGTGTCCACTACATCATCCATTACGTGGGGGTTTGCAGGGGTGGCTGGGGCAATTGATGGCTGCCATGTCACGACAAAAGATGGGATAGATTTATTAACCATTCATTACATTGTATATGAATCTATTTTTCCATCTGCTGATATTTTGCCATGTTTGTGCGCCTTGGAATGATGAATGTTGAAGCGCCGGGCCCACACACCCTGCACCGGCCGCTTGTAAGGAGTGATGACGGGGAGTGGTCGCTGGAGGCACGGGTACCCTCCATCTGCCAAGATGAAGTGCCCTGGAGGAGTATACAGCCCTCTTTGGTAAAGGGGGCTGTGGCGGAGGACCCTGGAGTCGTGGACTGATCCAGGCCAGCCCATGTAGATGTCCAGAAAGCGACTCTGATGGTCACATACAGCTTGCATAATTATGCTGCTGTAAAGCTCGCAGTTCTTATAAGTCGTGACCATCAAGGTCACTTGGAGGCTTGATTCGGACATGACAACCATCTATTGCTCCAGCAACTTTTGCAAATGCATGGTGCCTCGCCAGCCCTGCAAATCCCTGGGTCACTGCCTGAAGGTCTCCTGCAGTGTTGGGGAAGTGGATGACTCTATGGCAAAGAGCCACCACTTCCCCAGTGACCCGGTGGATGATGTAGTGGACGGTGGACCGCGGCATCCAAAATGCTCGTGCCACCACCCGATATGATGTCCCACTCTCCAGCCAGAAGAGAAAGAACTGGACCTCGATCTCGGCACCCCATCCATGTCTTCGGTCTTGGTCCAGGAGGTTCAGCAACACTCTGAAAGAGTACCTGCTCGAGCGAAAGACCGGTTGGAGATCCTCTCCATTGAAAAAAAACGGTCCAACACTGGGACACCCAGGTTTATCCTGCAGTTTGGACTTCTTGGCTGTTAATGTTTTGAATAAAAAAGAAAATGAACGCATGAATTATTGTATTTGTTTCATTTGCTTGCATAATTCCGACATTAACACCAACTTAATTTTAATAACTCTGGCCCTAAACTCTCTAGTGGTATTCTGGTGTTTTGCTAGATGTAAAAGTATGTATTTGGTCACAAACTAAACACAGGGACAATAAAGCCATCACAAGTATCTAAGCTTACAAAAACTATTTAAGAATCTATACAATTATTTAATTTCCATTCAATATTCGTTTTCCCCCCGCGAGCCATCACTTTACCGTGGTGGAGGGGTTTGCGTGTCCCAATGACCCTAGGAGCTAAGTCGTCGGGGGCATTTGCCCCTGGTAGGGTCACCCATGGCAAACAGGTCCTCGGTGAGGGTCCAGACAAAGCACGGCTCACCAAACCCCCTTATGAAGCACAAAATTATTGGACCACGATTTCCCTTGCCTGGACGCTGGTCACCGGGGCCCCCCTCTGGAGCCAGTCCTGGAGGTGGGGCTCGTCGGCGAGCGCCTGGTGGCCGGGCCTGCACCCATTGGGCTCGGCCGGGCACAGCCCGAAAAGGCAACGTGGGTCCAATTATAGAGGAATCACACTCCTCAGCCTCCCTGGTAGGGTCTACTCAGGGGTACTGGAGAAGAGGGTCCGTCGGGAGGTTGAATCTCAGATCCAAGAGGAGCAGTGCGGTTTTCGTCCTGGCCGTGGAACAATGGACCAGCTCTACACTCTCTACACCAGGGGTGGCCAACCCGCGGCTCTCGAGCCGCATGCGGCTCTTTGGCTGATTTCATGCGGCTCTTTAAGCGATATTCTGGCGTAAGGCGAAAGTGTAAACCATGGTTAAACACACCGTAACAACCCCCCCTCAAGAGATTAATTTACCCGACCGCTAGATTCACGAGATCCACCAACTTCAGCAAATACCGCACTATCGCCACATACAGCGCTGTACGGAGCCACTGTCCGACCGCAAACGCCACTATTAGCCACAAATAATGCTCAGAACTGCACCAAACATCATCAATAGTACACACAGGGTCCCAGCACGTAGTCCGAGCCGTCAAACAGCTGCTAGTTTAGCCTGTTACCTGCACTCGGGGATCCACTCGTCGGGGCTTCAGGAGCTTTCACATGACAAGCTTAAAAAATGCTTGGCTGGCGCTGCCATTCATTTACACTAGGTGGCGCGCTGACCGGGTGAGCCAGTTTGAATTGAAAAGAAGAAGAAGAATAACGTCTGATGTGACGTCAAACGCGCGAGATTATTTGAGTTGTAAATAATTTGTTTCAAGTTCGCTCTCAAAATGGCAGGGAAAAAATGCACAGCCAAACGAAAATATGAAGAAGAGAACAGGACATTTTTAACAGAGTGGGAGAATTTATATTTTTTTGTTGAACGTAATGGCAAGCCATTCTGCCTTATATGTCAGGCATCATTGGCGCATTTCAAAGCTTCAAATCTTCAGCGTCACTTCAACTCAATCCATCCTGACATCGACCAGGAATTTCCAAAAGGGACTGAACTTCGCAAGCAGAGGTTGGTCACTTTGAAAAGCAGATGCAGTTTTTCAAAAAATTAACAAAACACTCAGAAACCATAACGCTTGCTTCATATCAACTGGCTTGGAACATCGCACAGGCTAAAAAGCCATACAGTGAAGGGGACTTCATAAAAAAATGCCTTAATGACGCTGTTGAAATCTTGTCTCCTGAAGACAACAAACTAAAACGAAGCATATCAGATGTCCAACTCTCGCGCCACACTGTTGAACGCAGAATATCGGACATTAACACTGCTATTGAATCACAGTTGCACTCTGACCTTCAAGCATGTGAGTATTTTAGTGTGGCATTGGATGAGAGCTGTGACATACAAGACAAGCCTCAGTTAGCAATTTTTGCACGGTCTGTGTCAAACGAATGTATGATCAAAGAAGAATTCCTTGATATTGTGCCATTAAAAGACAGAACCCGTGGCATAGATGTGAAAGAAACGATGATGGCTGCATTTGCAAAAGCGAACCTGCCCATAGCAAAACTAACTGCAATAGCCACGGATGATCGGATCCGTGAACGGGCTTGTGGGGCTATGTAAAACTGATCAAACATTTCCCGACTTTTGAAATTTCCATTGCATCATCCACAGGGAGCAACTCGTGTCTAAATCATTGAATTCAGACAACGTCATGAAGCCTGTGATGGAAATCGTGAACTACATCCGCACACACGCGCTTAACCACAGGCAATTCAGGAGTCTCATCGCTGAGCTGGACCAAGGGCTTCCAGGTGACCTGCCGCTGCACTGCACTGTGAGGTGGCTGTCAAAAGGCAAAGTGCTCTCTCGCTTCTTTGAGCTTTTGGATGCCGTAAAACTGTTCATGGAAGAGAAGGGCAAGGACTATCCCGAGCTCTCGGACCTCGAGTGGATTATGGATCTGGCATTTTTGGTCGACATGCTGTGTCACTTGGACAGACTGAACCTGACCCTGCAAGGCAAGTTAAAAATGCTGCCTGACCTCGTGCAATGTGTGTTTGCGTTTATCAACAAACTGAAACTGTTCAAGACGCAAATTCAAAAGAGAGATTTAACGCATTTTCCCACTCTGCTAAAAGCCAGTGAACATGTCACCAGTGCCGCCCTGAAAAAGAAAAGAGACAGATATGCAACGCTGATTGAAAACTTGCACGAAAGCTTTGTGACCCGGTTCCGTGATCTACAACTGAAAAGACCACAGATTACGTTCCTTGTCGACACATTTAATGCGGAGATGGACTGTTTGAAAATCCCGCTCGTCACAGATGAGGCTGCGGCGGAGTTGGAGATGATCGATCTTTGTGAGGAGGATCAACTGAAAGCTGTTTTCAGGGAAGGGACCATTGAGTTCTGGAAACGTGTGCCAATGGAAAAATACCCCAACATCAAACGGGCTGTGCTAAAGATCCTGTCGATGTTTTGGTCAACGTACGTCTGCGAGTCTGTGTTTTCCACCCTGAAACATGTGAAATCAAAGCATCGATCTGTTTTGACTGACACTCATGTGAAAGAGTTGCTTCGAGTGGCAACAACGGAATACAAGCCAGATTTGAGGAGGATTGTTCAGGACAAGGAATGCCAGAAGTCCCACTAAGCAGCATAGTAAGAGAAAAATGTCATTGAAAATTGTTATATTTTTGTTTGTGGACTTGCTTGAACTGAGAGTTTATGTGTGTGTGAGACAGTGCACACAATGTTAACTGTTGAAAAAAATAACTGTCATTATCTTGCTGTGGGTCATTTTCAATAAATCTGGCTGAGCAGAGGCCTGTGTGTGTCTCTCTCTGTGTGTGCGCGCACACACACATGATGCATGGAATGATGTTCATGTGTGCCCATGTATGATGTGGCTCTTTGCAGTAACACAGTAAAAAAAGTGGCTCTTAGTCTCTGACTGGTTGGCCACCCCCGTTCTAGGGTATGGAAGTAATTTAAGGGGGTCACGAGTAGACTGGTCGTATCAAAGGGGAGACGCATCTGATCTCCCTCTGGGGGACTTTTGGAGGGAAATCCCGAAGACTAGCGGGATGGGAATGCATATGCAACAAGGGAAAATTAGATGAGACTTCTTTTGACATCAGCATATAACGAGAATAAAATCTTTCTTCTTTTGTTCTTTTCCATCACCAATCCAGCCTTGCTCAGCTGCCTCTCCTGAAGGCAGCAAGGACCCACACTTCAAAGACAAAATATACGACATATTGAAAGAAAAATAATACTCAAATATTGAAATAAGTATAGAATTGAATGAATAAACAACAAAGAAATAAATACCTTCCGGAAAATATCATTATTTTCAACATTTGTCAACATTTTTCTTTCTTGCACATTCTTAAACAATCGTATTTTTATTTTACTTTTTAAGTTACTTCAGTGCATTTCACACCTGTGCCTTCGGGGAATTCCTACTTTGTTCTACTTGAATAAATCCCCTTCAAAATACCATCATTTATGACACCACGGCTGGACAAATAATATACAGAAACACTTACGCATCGCTGAGTGAGTGTTGGACGATATAGCTTCTCTTGAAAGGTCCGACTTGAAAATGTCCTTGCAAGTGTATCTGCAATTAAATCCACACTTTTCCCTCCTTCGGCCATTGTGGTTTAAAAAAAGCAAGAATATATTTTAGATTTTAGAACAGCCGCCAAAAGGCTCACTGCAACCAACTCGTGATCTGATTGGCTATCGCAACCGTCTAACAAATATGAAAGCTCATTGACTTTGACAGAAGAGATGCTCGCACAATTGCATCTTAAGGCCTCGGAACGCATAATGCCCGCTCCCCGTATTGTGAAACCTGCCCGGCAACACGAGCGAGCGGAATTCTGATTAGATTCAAAACTCTCACCTAAAAATACAACGCTCAGCTATAATATGACATCAATGCGATGATTATGATCATTTTTTTATTGATTTTGTTCGGCCAACAGAGAAGGCCTTGAAGGACCACCACTGAGTTACTTAATAGCCTAAATTAAACTTTACTTTCATGAAAAGAGTTAAAGTTATGCCTTATTGTAGGATTTATGTAATTAATAGCCTTTGATGGACTTTAGTGTACTTAATGTAAACTGGTAACGCTGAAAAAACAAAACAGACAGCAATTCAAGTTTAAACCCATATACGTGAAATGCGCTTTAGAAATAAAGTATATTTTTGCACACATTACGAGTTCCTCCAGATCGACGCTGACCTCAATGATGAAGAGAGCCAATCAAAAATCGCAACCCAAAACACAAGCAAACAGGAAAAAGTGACAAACAAGAAAGCTGGCAAAGTGAAGCGTGTGAAACAGGTGAGAAACCAAACAACATTTTACGTTTGTATTTCCATACGTTGTAATTTATGGATGGTAATAATTCTTCATTTCTACTTCTAACATAGCGCAACTGTTGGTCTGGTGAATGTATAATCTTGCGTTGAGCCGCCACTACAATGAGTTACGATTCTGAACTGCAGTGGGCCTCAACATAGTTTATGTCAGGTCAGGGATTTCGACAGGGGTCCCCGACTTATCAAGGGATGGATATACAGGAATGGGTCCCGGTTTCGACGAGATGGCGCCGAGGAGCAACATAAGGGGAGTCCACATCTGTTCTCGTCTTGAGGGTTTTGGATGGCCATGTAAGGGCAAGTAGGATGAGAATGCATATGTAACAGGGGAGAACTGCATATTTATATCTTTTGTTAGCTTTCCATATAAGAAGGGAAGGCTCGAGAGGGGGGGCACACACCCTTTCTTGGGGGAACTTCTGGCATCAGCTAATTTGACACCAATACAATCTTTTTCCAACCACCGGAGTGTCTCAGAAGTTTTTTTATATCACCACTCCAGCCTTGCTTGTCGACCTGTCCGGATGGAAGCTGGGCCAGACCCGCACATCAACAACAGCAATATACCACAAAGGTTAAAAGTCGTTGTTTATTAAACAGTAGATGGCGAAAAAACCCGTCTTCACTCATTCAAAACGGTGGAAAACATTGCCACCTACAGGCGAGAAAACGCAATTGCAGTCTTTCAAGGTGTCCCTCTCCGACCACTTCCGGGAATCTCAAATAAATAGAAAAGCCGTTTTTCCATTTTTGCTCGTGTTATATTCTATTTTTGTAGTCGAAACAAAATTTTAAATTCAAGCTGTTTTGAGACGTTTCCTTCCTTGTTGCAGAAAACAAACAAGCTGTATTTCAATTTGGGAATTTATTTTTTTAAATGAAAATCAAATAACCAGTCGTTTTTCCTTTGTTAATATCTGCTTCCAAATGTAATATAACTACTTTTCAACAAACACGTCCTTCACTAACTCATACATCATTTTAATGCCATTATGGGCGTGGTCTGGAATAGTTACTTCAACAGGCACTCTGTGTTGCTCCTGTCGAGTTCAATCAAGGCTCAACTTTGTTCTTCGGTTTTAACAGATGTGATGTATTGATTGTAGTCGTTTCTCATTGCGAATGCAGTGGTGCCCCCTGGGTAACTTGTTGATGACGTAAGTTGTTGTTGAGCGCTGAACGAAAAATACTGTAACGTTGTATAATAAGTCAGGCCAATTTGTCCATCCATCCATTATTAAGCCAAAAACGGCTGCTGTTGGCCGCAACCACGCCGATCAGACCACAACCAAACACAACGACAACAACAGCGGGACAAAGACCAGGAACCTTCTCCAGGTTTCCCGCGAAGGGCTTCTTCATGGAGGAGCCCTGCGAATCCTGGCTTCACAAGAGAGTTCCACAGAAACGCGCCATCACGTGTCACTATTTCACGCATCTTAGATAACTTTGAGGAGCATGGAAGAATCCAGTGTATGAGAGGGTCATTCTGGACGACACAGATCATCGCCGTCTGGTGTGCCCTGTGAAATGAAAGGTGGCATTTTTCATTTATTTATTTCTTCATTTATTCATTCATAACTGACAGCCTCGCGCTCCCCTCATGCCCGGGCGGAAGGTGTTCCTCTTCGGCTTAACTGCCACGCATGCCGGCCCGTCTCCTCCAGAGCTCTCGCACGGAGCAAAATGTCGCCCCGCTAGAGCCCGGGCGGAAGTTGTTCCTCTTCGGCTTAACTGCCACGCACGCCGGCCTCCTCCGGAGCTCTGGTACGGTCCGAACCGCGCGAAACGTCGCCCCAAATCGTGTCCGGGGAAAAGTGCTCTTCTTCTTCCACTCTCTTCTTCGTCCACTCTCCTCTTCGGCGCACACCAGCCGTCTAACCGCTCCAGCGCCCCGCGTGCCGCTCGGCTAAACTACAATGCCCCCGAATATTTTTTAGACCCGCGAAGCACTGAAGCCGCGAAAGGTGAACCGCGAAGTAGCTGTGTATTAGTAGATCACACAGAGGCGGTGGTGCAATGTAGCCGTTAATGTATAACATTTGCAGCAGACATTCAGAAAAAGCAAACCTATGCGAATATACACAGTACAGTATATACGTAAACACACAAATCCCCATGTGCATATACACACTTACATCCCACAACATTTACAAGTGTAAGGAAACACTCCGAATGTCTGTCTATGGTACAGAGGGAAAATTAATAAAATGCTGCAATGATAAAAAAGTACTGCAATGATAAGACGACTGCAATGGTAAATGAAGGATTGTATTTTGATTGCTGGCATTATTTTAAACACTTACGGGACAGAAGGTCAATTATTTAATTTAGCAGGTTCATATTTACGGAATATGTTAAACATTGATGAAACAAAAAGCATTTATCAAATGGAACTAGAAGCACGGCTCACAAGAATAACTGGGATTGTAGTCCTGTTTTCTGATTTATTATATTTTTCTCATATGCTAAATTTATAGTACTTAGTTTAAATGTGTGAACTTAATTGAAATTTTGGGTAGTGAGAACAAATTTGCACACAGAGCATTTCCATGACTTGCATTCACAGCACTTCATGATCTAATACGACGACGCTCATTCTCCACATTGGCTGTAGAGATGCAAACATACCAAATTTGGCACTAGAGGTGTCACATAGACACTATCGCAAAAATACATTCCGAAAGACATAACAATTGGAGATCGGAACACATGAACACGCATGCATACACACAGGCACGTACTTACACCTGCACATACACGTGCACATACACACATACACATGCACATCGACAAGATTACAGAGGAATGCCAGCTGGAGAGACGGAGAGACTGCCAGCCGGAGAAGGCCAGCCTTGGCGTGCCAGTCTTGGGGACCAGATGGGAATCAACTATCCAGACGATGACTAACCTGGGGAGGACCTTCCCTTGGACGTGGACCCGTGCCGTGGGAGGGAGCGAGGACGACCGATTCAACTGATTCAACCTTCATTACTCTTGACATAAAAAACTCCTATAAAAACTGAAGCTGGGCTGAAAGATGGTGCACATTTTTTGACTGTGCTCGCCCGAGTGCAGTTTCTCGTGAGATTAAGAAAAAGCCACCCAGATATCTGTCTTTGTACTATTTCCTGAACTCCAGAAATAGAAGAAACTAAATATCGGAACTCTAATCAGTTGTTGAGTCTTTATTTGACCCTTTTCTTCTTGAGTACAAAAACCGAACACGCATTGGCGTAAGTTTGGCTTTTAAAAGTTGATTTACTAAATACTTCTCATTTCCACGGTGACTCAACTCCAACAATACTAAAGCTGTTGCTTTATGTTATTCATATAAAATGTTTGTTTAAAATCCGCCTGGCTCTTCTTTTTGTCTTTTCTATATTATGTACGTATTAATAACTGTTTGTTAATGTTAATAAAGTTTTTGGCAAAAAACGTATTAGTAAATATTTATCATGTCACTGATGGTGGAGTGGTACACTCGCCTGAGTTGTGTGCAGGCAACGTGGGTTCAGTTCCCACTCAGTGACGCTGTCTATGTCTGCCCTGTGACTGGCTGGCGACCAGTTCAGGGTGTAGTGCGCCTTTCGCCCGTAGTCAGCTGGAATTGGCTCCAGCACTCTCCCGCGACCCTGTTCAGAATAAGCGGTGAGGATAATGAAATGACGTGACAAATATTTGTCATCTCATCAATATTTGCACAACCGAGTACTGAGCTTCGAGATCCTCACGATAATAGTTCTCGAAACTATATTTCTTATCAATGTAGGTTAGTTAAGGGATATTTTATTGACAATCTAATCTCAATATACAAAGACAGAAAAAAAATGGTGGTGGGGGGGTGCGAATCTTTTTCTTCTTGGTAGGGGCGGGCGTGAAATAATTGAGAAGCACTGCTAGTATTTGCAGACATTATATTCATACAATCTCGCAGCCCGAGTGAAACACAGCATTGTTGCTTCGTTCGGTAGGAGAAACGTAACCTTCCCACGCTTGTTCCAGCAGCGGCTTCTCCGGGCATAGGGGGGAAGTGACGTCGGAGCTGACTCGCTTTTGTGGCGTTATTTTAATTATTTTGTTACATTTTTTTATCAACCGAATTAAAATATTACATAGAATATATATTAAAAGAGAACAGCCAGGTGTAAAAACAAACACAGAGGCAAAGAAATATATTTGAAAAATACGTGCTTAAAGCATGACGTCATTAGCAAGCGCGCAGCTTCCGAAGGGCCTCGACCACATCCACCGAGCCGTCCACACCGGAACAAAAACACCCACCGCTAAATTCTTCTGATTTAGTGTGGAACTGACTGTAATTTTCTCAAAGCATGTCCAGTGCTACTCTAAAGGACTACGACATAATTCATTAAGTCTTTGTGTCCCGATAACCTCATTTTCGCGCGTTGATGCTTTTCGGCGTAGTTAGCTTAGCTTGTTAGCTTAGCTTGTTAGCTTGCTAGCCGCTAACGAAAAGAGGCACATGACTCATCGCCAAGCAGAGATCAAGTGCGGATTTTTTGGAATTATCATTTGAAAATGTGTGAAAGAACGACACCCAAGTACAAAGAGGAACTTTGTGGAATAAAAGAAGAGAACGAACAACATCTTCAACTGCTGGACGAAGTTTGCAACCAGCCTCGTGTTGTGCCACACAAAGCAGGTTTGTACACGTCTTACTCTCATTTGCTTTGTCAAGAACGACTTTCTATCGTTAAAAATATGCATCACAACATTAAGTTGTTTGGGGAAATGCGTCCAAGGTTATTGCCGTTTTATTTTTAAATATTGCTCGTCGGTTTGCTGAACATTTGTTTTTGCCAAATGAAATCAGTGCAGAAAATATATGCCAAAGAATAACCAATAGTGGGGGGTGGACTCCATGTTTTTTTTTTTTTAATAAAATTTCAACTGATTATTTAACATTTTACATTTTCTGGTATTTATATCTTGTTCAAGCAATTCCTTCCGGAAGGAATTCTGCTTGACTCTAAAAAATGTGCACACTGCGGCGAAAACATCAATGGCGGTTGATCAATTTTAGTGGATAAAACACAAAATATTAAGTTTTTAAAAAATATCAAGCACGTAATGGGCTTATTTATTTATTAACTTTGTACTGCCTTCGTCGGGTGAGAGTCAATGAACCTCCGGTGGATCTGCATTGTTTTGTGCACATGTGCGTAGTTTCACCCCATCCAAACATTTAAAATACATTTAATGCATCCATCCAGGGTTGCACGGATCTCATCAGTGAACAAGCGCATGCTGCAAGGAATGCATCTGCATCTTTGGCTTACTATGGGCTTAAAAAGGGAGAACGTCACAACCCCCTTTTCTACCAACAAGGCCAGGAACATTTAGTTCCTGGTCATAAAGTTCCTGTGGCCCAGGTGGTTTGCATCTCCCCCGCAACTCATAGTTCCTGGTAATTTATGCAAATGACAATGTTGTGTTACTTTGTTACTCATTACTGACACTCTATGGCTGTTAAACATCGTTGCAGTTCTAAAATAATTCAGTGAACTCTTCAAATATTATGGTGGATCTTAGTCGAATTTGAATACATATTGGATAACTTTAAAATATACAGTCATTATTCAAATATGTCAACATGAAAGTCACAGTGAAAGTGTTGTTGCTTAATGCTTATGTGTAGGGATTTTGACTCTTCAAACATAATGTTGTTTTCAAATTAATTTAAAAACAGAAACTTTATAAAAAATAAAAAGGGGAATGTTGGAATGTACTTGCAGGCTAAATGTCATTTTGGGCAAAAAAAAACCCCAAACGTAAATCATGCAATAAATAGCGACTCTGATGCCAGGGCCCCTTTAATTCTTTTAGGCATCCAGATTATAATGGAAGCAAAAAAATACCCACGATGAAACTATCTCGAAATGCAAGAAGAAATACTTGTAAACATATTTCACTTGAAGGATTCCTATTCTATCAATGACATTATGTTGCGGTGGCCCCCATTAATAAATTAGGGTCCCACAACAGGTGTTCCATCAGACGCACACAATAGCCTGTGTGTGCTAACTTGAGCACGCTTCCAGAAATGTCTGTGACTTTGTCAGGAATTAAATCGGGCATCAGCCGCAACGTGCTTCCTTTTTAAATGCTCGTTTATCACTGTTGTGCTGCTAAAAGGAGGTTTACATCGTAGGACGTAATTTTGTGAAATACCCCCATGGTCCGGTCCAAATCGGGGTTGCACGCATTGCTCCGTGTGCGGCAGGCACAAGTCAAGGTAACACGGTAGAAACAATATAAGACAAAGTCGCCGCCTGAGCTTTGACTTGACCAAACCAAATTTGTCTTTTTGTGTCCTGCAGACGTCAGACAAAATGATCTCTGTTCTGTGAAAGAGGAGCCAGACTTGACTCACATCAAAAAGGAGGAGGAGGAGGAGGAGATCAACAAGTCACCAGTGAACCTTGTCCCTATAAAGACTGAAGATGAAAACAAGGATGAGAGTGAGGACAACAGAGGGGCGGAGCCTCCAAGCAGCAGCTCAAGTCATCACGTGACAACAGAAGGTGATGAAGACCACTGGGGGCCATCACAAGTACATAATGAGGACACATTATCAGGCGCTCGTGACGATGATGATGATAATGAGCAAACTAAAGGTGAGAGGGCATGTCACACTGACTCATTATCTTCAAAGTTGTCTTTAAAACTGCACAAAAAAACACACAGTGGAGAAAAAACATTTTCCTGCTCAGTTTGTGGCAAGAGTTTCTCTCAAAAGTCAAGTTTAAAAACGCACACAAGAAAGCACACTGGAGAAAAACCTTTTTCCTGCTCAGTTTGTGGTAAAAGCTTCTCTCAAAACTCAACGTTAACAAGCCACGCAAGAACACACAGTGGAGAAAAACCTTTTTCCTGCTCGGTTTGCGGTAAATCTTTCTCTGTAAAGTCAAATTTACGAATCCACACAAGAACGCACAGTGGAGACAAGACATTCAGTTGCAGCGTTTGTGCTAAAAAATTCGCCACTAAACAGAGTGCTGAGAAACACGATTGTGCTGGTGAGAATTGCAGCGATCTGAAGCTTAAAAAAAGGACAAAAAAACTGAAGGAACCGACTCTTTGTGGTAAGATGTGATTTTGAATAAAATATAATAAATTGAAATTTGCATAGCTTTTTTATTGACACTAAGCCAATGTGATCATTGCCAGAAGAACCATTGTGTCTGAGTGATGATGATTTTTTTTGTTTTTATCTCAAACATGTCATGTCATTATCCACACCGCTTATCCGGTACAGGGTCGCGGGAAGGTGCTGGAGCCTATCTCAGCTGACTCCGGGCGAAAGGCGCACTACACCCTGAACTGGTCACCAGCCAGTCACAGGGCAGACATAGACATCGTCACTGAGTGGGAACTGAACCCACGCTGCCTGCACACAACTCGGGCAAGTGTACCACTACACCATCAGTGGCTTTATATCAAACATAAATAAAATTAATTGCCTTTGCCTGGAACAACATTTGTTAACGTTATGCTTTTCAGTTGTCTTTTTAATCGTACCTAATGGAAAAGGTGTGAGAAGAAACGGTGCTTATGAAATCGGTGCCTTCCACCATCATCAATAAAATCACTTGTTCCACTTGCTCAACTGGCCTTCATTACGCTGTAAAAAACTGAACTAGAAGTTGAACTTTAAATAGAAAATGAAAGATAAATGCAAGTAGTCTCAGTTTCTCTCAAAGATTTTGGAATGTCAAGAGTGTAGCTACACCGGTCCAGCGAAAAGGCCACGATTCAGACTGATGTCCAGATTTTCTTTTATTTATTTCTCTTCCTTTGATGGCGTTAGGAAATCACGTGACACAGTGAAAACTACAAATACATACACGCCGAATGAGTCCTTGAGGCCAATGCAAACAATGTACATTAATAAACAAAGTAAAAATGAAGAAAGGCACAAATATCGTGTGCGCCTCCTGAACACAGTGTATTTATCGCTCTGCTGTTGCACGGTCCGTTCCTGCTTTCGTAAATCTTCCCGCTTCTTTTTTTTTCGTCACCACGGAGGAGAGGATCCGCGTTATGCAGTTCGTTGCTGCGCGTCTGAATTGCAAAAGTGAATCACCGTAATTTAATGAATACTGAAACGAATAATTAAATATTTAAGTACCTAAATAAATACAGAAATATTATTACACTCTAACATTTACATAATAAAACAGCGACATATTTCAATTTAAAATTCACAACCACATACTGAGTGAATTAAATTCATAATAAATATAGAAACATTTAATAAATATTGAACGAATTTTGAAAGATAAAAAATAATGAATGAAATTTTAAGTATTAATTATTGCAATAAATAAATAAAATAATTGCACTCATATTTAAATGAACAAATATGTTGACAAATATTCAAGATTTAAATAAAATAATTAAAAAATATTGAAATAATTTTTATGTATTAAAAAATTAAATAAATATTGCAGTATTACATAAGCAAGCTTAAATAATTCCATGAAAATCGAATCAAATACTGATAGAGGTAAAGAATAGTAAAAGAAAAAAATACTTAAATGGTGACGTGCAAATAAATGAAAAACAACACAAATCCCTAATGAAAAATACAATTTATCAACATTTGACAAACGACAATGTGAAATGTTGATCTGAGAGATTTATTTCTTGCGTATTCATATTCTTAATGAACCTTAATTATTTTTTTCTTTTACTTTTTTAGTTACTTAAGAGCTCAATCCACGTGAAATATCCCCTTGGGAGATAAAAAAATATCTCATGCAAAAAATAAAGAGCGACTAATTGTTTTTGAGGACAATCAAGGCACCATAGCACTGGCGAAAAAGCCTGTAAAAAGGCAAAGGTGCAAATATGTTGACATTAAGAAACACTTTATCACGTCAGCTCCAGCACTCTCCCGCGACCCAGTACAGGAAAAGCGGTGTGGATAATGACATGGCATGACATTTGGAATACTGTCCAACTGACAACATGGTGGCAGATTTTTCAACAAAACCAGCAACAAAAGTTAAGTTTAATTCATCTGTCAAGTTCATGTTTGGGAACTAAAATGTTTGTTCATTTGCATACGGTTTAAATCTTAAGTTTTTCCGATGTTTAGAAGAAAATGACAATGATTTGCATCGCAAGTGGCGACATCTGTTGGTGAGTTGATGACAGTGCTCCACATAGCCAGCAGCCAATCATATCACAGCGGGGTGTGTCCTGTTCTTCCGCGTTCGTGACGAACAGACTGCCATTTTCAAGCAGGGGATCCATTCAGCGCTACTTTAAAAAACGACGCAATCTTTCATTCGTCTCGTCTAACAAATAGAAGCACAGAGATCAAGTGCGGATTTGTTGAGATTGTCAGGGGAGGGATTTCACTGGTCACCACACCATAGAGTCATGGTTTCAAATCAAAACCAAAAATATCTCTGAACAGCTTACAAGCAAACAATGAAACAAAGAAATAAAATTATCACAAAACATGTATCTCTCATGCCATTCATATCCTCATAAGAAATAAAAACAACACGAAAACAGTACTGATGCATTCCGGGAGCCTCAGCCAATCAGATGGCTGGTTAGAGAAATGTGAGTGGTGTGCTTTGGGCAGTGTGTTTTCATTTATTTTTTTGCAGTCTGTTGTCTAAACCTGTGATGTATCTTGCTTGCAATAACATTAATGATAAGACAGACTACAACATCGTGGACAGCTGCCATTTTGTCCCGCTTTCTCCTGCACCATCAGCCAAAGAACGTGTTCACATAATGTTTATGTCACAGTCAATTTGAAGCATAGATGTCTCAGACTTTGGCCAGCAGTGTGTGCTAAAATGCCCTCTGAAACACCTCAAGGGGAACGAGCCCATGGTCGAGAGAGTTTCTCAGTCCATATAATTGGCACATTACAAGGCGTCTCGTTTGTTTTGGGGAATATTTAAGACTTTGAAGTGTGCCTTATGGTCGTGAAAATACGATACCCACGATGAAACTATCTCTATGCAAAAAGATGATAATCGCCATCCACTCTTCTCCCATGTACCAGTCCCTCCCAGGCTGAAATCTAGGAAAAGTTTCATTTCAACTGAAAGTCTGCCTTAAAACATCACCCCTAGACGGTACAGAATGAATAAATGGAGAGAAAAAGAAAACATGGGACCAGAACAACCGTGTGTCCCAAAACCAAAAGAAAAACTACCCAAGGGCACAAACCTTGAAAGGAAAAAATGGTGTACCCTAAACCGTGCAAGATCTGGTGTTGGGAAAACCAAAGACAACCTAACAAAATGGGGCCTTGCCACATCCTCAGTATGTGACTGTGGTTTCCTAAACCAAAATATGAAACATATCCAACTTGAATGTCCAATAAGCCCTGTATATATCACTCCACCAGACCTACAAAAGGTCACAGACAGGGCAAAAATATGGATAAACCACTGGTGTGACACGATATGATGATATGCAAAAAGAAATACTTGTAAACATATTTCACTTGAAGGATTTCTATTCTATCAATGACATAATGTTGCGATGGCCCCCAGTGGTCTGCATCAATATGTTTGGGTCCCACAACAGGTGTTCCATCAGACGCACACAATAGCCTGTGTGTGCTAACTTCAGCTTGCTTCCAGAAACGTCTGTGACTATGTCAGGAATGAAATCGGCATCAGCCGCAACGTGCTTCCTTTTCAGATGCTCGTTTATCACAGCTGTGCTGGTAGAAAAGGGAGGTTTACATCGTAGGACGTAATTTTGTGAAATACCCCCATGGTCCGGTCCAAATCGGGGTCGCACGCATTGCTCCATATGCGGTAGGCACAAGTCAAGGTAGCACGGTAGAAACAATATAAGACAAAGTCGCCGCATGAGCTTTGACTTGACCAAACAAAATGTGTGTTTGTCTTTGTGTCCTTCAGACGTCAGTGAAAACGATCTCCGTTCTGTGAAAGAGGAGCCATACTTGACTCACATCAAAAAGGAGAAGGAGGAGGAGGAGATCAACAAGTCACCAGTGAATGTTGTCCCTATAAAGACTGAAGATAAAAACATGGGTGAGGGTGAGGACAAGAGAGGGGCGGAGCCTCCAAGCAGCAGTTCAAGTCATCATGTGACAACAGAAGGTGATGAAGACCACTGGGGGCCATCACAAGCACATAATGAGGACACATTATCGGACGCTCATGACGATGATGATGATGATGATGATGGGCAAGCCGAGGGTGAAAGGGCATGTCACACTGACTCATTAACTTCAAAGTTGTCTTTAAAACCGCACACAAGAACACACAGTGGAGAAAAACCTTTTTTCTGCTCAGTTTGTGGAAAGAGTTTCTCTCGTAAGTCGCATTTGACAAGCCACACAAGAACACACAGTGGTGAAAAACCCTTTTCCTGCTCAGTTTGTGGAAAGAGTTTATTTCGTAAGTCGCATTTAACAAGCCACATAAGAACACACAGTGGAGAAAAACCTTTTTTCTGCTCAGTTTGTAGGAAAGGTTTCTCTCAAAAGTCACGATTAACAGAACATACAAGAATACACTGCAGAAAAACCCTTTTCCTGCTCAGTTTGTGGAAAGAGTTTCTATCGTAAGTCGCATATAACAAGCCACACAAGAACACACAGTGGTGAAAAACCCTTTTCCTGCTCAGTTTGCGGCAAAAGCTTCTCTCAAAATGCAACGTTAACAAAACACACAAGAACGCACACTGGAGAAAAACCCTTTTCGTGCTCAGTTTGTGGTAAAAGCTTCTCCCAAAATTCTCATTTAACAAGGCACGCAAGAACACACAGCGGAGAAAACCCTTTTTTCTGCTCAGTTTGGAGGAAAAGTTTCTCTCAAAAGTCACGATTAACAGAACACACAAGAATACACGCTGCAAAAAACCCTTTTCCTGCTCAGTTTGTGGAAAGAGTTTCGCATTTAACGAGCCACACAACAACACACACTGGAGACAAGCCATTCAGTTGCAGCGTTTGTGATAAAAAATTCTTTTCTAAAAAGGGTGCTGAGAGACACAATTGTGCTGGTGAGAATTGCAGCGATCCTTGAAGCTTAAAAAAAGACAACAAAAAAACTGAAGGAACTGACTCTTTGTGGTAAGATGTAAATGTGATTTTGAATGAAATATTATAAATTTAATTTTGCAAAGCTCTTTTATTGATACTAAGCCAATGTGATCAGCGCCAGAAGAACCAACGTGTCTGAGTGATAATTAGTTTTTTTTGTTTTCATATCAAACATTATCAATGAAATTAATTACCTTTGCCTAGAACAGGGGTCTCAATCTCGCGGCATGATAGTTTGCGGCCCCCGCCTTATTATGAAAGTTTAATGTTCGTGCGGCCCGCGAATTTGATATGACTGGCACGTTACAGTGTTTTGTGCGGAGCTGAACGAACCTACCAATCACGGTGGAGTATATGGCTCTCGAGGGTGGGCTTGACGTAAGCAGAGAGTTACAGCAGCGAGTTCATTCGTGTGCTGGGATGAGACTGTGACTGGTGATGTTGAAGATGTGCGGACGGATTATAGCAGGTTATGGATGTAGAAATTGACTATGAAGTGAAACTGTATCACTCAAACAGATAGTTGTCAGGATATGATTAGACGTCTATGCGGGGTCCCATGATCCGCTCGCGACGTAGTTAATTCTCTGTGGGTTAATGCTGCACTTTCATCAATGGGATCCTCATCAAAAGGATATGCCATGTTCGTAATAGTAGTGAAAAGTGATTAACAATATTTATTTTTTCATTAAAGACGACGGAACTACGGCAAAATTGGCCGGCTGTTTGATTGAATAAGGAAATGATTTCTCGTCTGTGCCTGTGAAAGCTGGCGGAGACAGACTCTGTTTCATTCATGAAACTTGGTCCCGACCAGTTTAGTGTCAGAGAGTCCCAGGGGCAGCTATCTGTTATTATGAAATAGGTTGTAGTTATCGTTATCTCTCTCTGTAAAAGTAGTCAAAATAAATGACAACAACGGTCCGTAAGCAGTCGCCTTTTTGCGCTCGCCATCCCGGTCCTTACCATAGAAACACCATGGCCTTCATGGGGAGCGTATCTATGTTCCCCGCTTTGTATGGGACCGGGGAATATAGGACCCTTTTTCTAAATATAAGTCCGATGTTCCCCGCTTTTCCCCAAAAGGGTCCTATGTTCCCCGCTTTCCGCCAAAAGCCTTGAAATTGTGTTGTATTTCATAATTAATCCTTACCTCCCAGCTAATCCTCATCTCCTCCTCCCACCCTCCCCCTCTGTCTCGCCACGAAATAATAAAAAAGCCAGTGCGCGCAGTTATGCACGGATACATGACATGACATGACAATCCTGCAGCCGTGATCCCGTTCCATGCGCACTTTGCAGGTCTGTTTTAGTGGGCAGTCTTTTATTATTCTATTAGGTTTTATAATTATAAATAGTTTAAAGACGATCAGACATTTATGTCTAAAAGCCGGTCTAAGGAACACGCATGTCCCCAGACATTTGACTCATTATTATTATTATTATTTATTACTGATTAATGTTCTTATTAATTCCTTATTTATTTTTTAATCTTATTTTGTGTTAAAAAATAAAAATAAAGACATTTGAGAAGATTAGATTTTTTTTAATTTTTTTTCTTGCGGATAACCTGATGCGGCCCAGCCTCAGCCAGAGTCTGCCTCTAGTGGCCCCCAGGTAAATTTAGTTTGAGACCCCTGGTTTAGACCTTTCCATAATATCTGGCACCACAGTGGTGATATTTGAAGTTAATGCCAGTAAAGTGGAGTGGTTGCGCTGTTTTTATGAAAAAAATACTCACTTAATGCAAGGGTAGGTTCTTTGTAGAGGGGATTACAGAGTTACATTTGGGACAAAATTTACTTAACAGAAACTGTCCTCACTTGAGGCCGAGGCCAGACCTGCTGCATGATGGTCACCGGCTGAATGGGGACACCTCAGGTGAGATTGGCCGTGCCATGCATCAGATATTTCTGGCCCGTTGGGGTCGATGTTGCTGTATCTTTCAGGTGGGGAAGGGGGAAGACAGGCCTGGTCTATGTGGCCAGGGCGAGGCGTGAATGGAGTGAGCCTTCCGGAAGTGACCCCTCCAATAATGTCGTCATTACACAGCTGTTCTAGTGGGCCGTCCTCAAGGGCGTGTCCCTTGCGGTTGCAGACATCATGCGAACAGTCCATCAATGAAAAACTGCTAATCAGTCTAAGTAGAATGCATTTGTTACACAATTTTACACAACATCAGAAAAGGAAAATATGGGATTGGATTAAGGAGCGCTACTAAAAATTCTTGTACTTGCAGGTTTAGGAGGCCAAGAGAGATAAAAAAAAGGGGGAGCAGCTAAGGCAGCAGCCGATGCATGCGGCTCCCATTGCACCTGCTCCTTCCAATTTTGCGGCTCCTAGGCAAGGTTCGGGTGACGCGGCGCCACAGCAGACTGGCTGCCCATAGCAAGGTGGTCAACGAGGTCGGGACCGCGGTAACAGAGATAGGGTGGTTATAGACGGGGGTTGTGAGTGGGGTGTGCTCTTGCTGCGGGGTTACTGAGTGATGAACTGTCCATACCGAGCCACTTTCTGGAATGTGCCATCCTCTGGTCCCGTGCCATTCCTGTCGCCCAGAGCTCAACCAGCGCAGGGGGCGCCACCGTTACCCACTCCCAACGCACTCTTGACACCAACCCGCTGGTACCCCAATCCATGACAGGGGGCCGCGGAGCTTCATCGTTCGAGGACTGGCAGGTCCCTGCATTCCGGGGACGGTGGATGGACAAGTTTTCGATGGTGCTTGATACTGAGGCGAGATATTCCACGCGCTGTGAGCTCCTTCCACACCTCCCAGTGAGCAACAACACTATCCTCCTTGAGGACTCTCGAGATTGCCTGAGTCACTGCCATTGACTGAAAGAACACTGGAATTTGAGTGGCATTTCCGGATGGGACTGAACTTGACTGTGCATATCCTTCGTAGGGAGCATATGTGGTGCTCTCCTCCATTCCAGTGGCTGAACTGAAATATCTGAGGGCAGATCGGAAATCTGGTTCTCCATCCTCCCGCGTTGGGGATACCCTGTTCCTGCTCTGGTCTGAGTGGTGTAGCAACCTCCACCCATTCAATTCACCAATTGACACATTACATTGTACATGTGATCACACACATGATTTGGTTTATCAAAAATGCATTCATCCAAATTTAGTCATGAGAACATCTTGCATTAGAATTATATATTTGTCTACCGGCGTTGCCTCGCATGCGTGCCTTGTCCCTGAGCAGCGGAAATAGTATGAATTGTTTACTTTCGCCGAGCCACAAATCACATTGAATATCGATGTGCGTCGTCATACTAAAGAACTAGGCGCCATAGTTGTTGAATACTCCGCGTCACTATCAGGATATCATACTTCAGCACCCACTACAAATTCTTCGGTTTTGGGAACATCACTAAATTTCAAAATTTCCAGAGAAGGGTCACTCGGAAGAGGTAGTTCTGTGTTTGTGTCTCTGTTAGAGGAGTTGTGGTCCCAGGGCTCGACTGATTTGGGGCTCGGCTCCGCGATTGTTTTTACTGTCTCTACACCCTTCCCCAGTTGACAGAATCAGTGTGGGCACGGCCTCAAGGTGGAGGGAGGCATTCGGGAGGCAATAGGAGGTGAAGACTGCAGCGGTCTTTGGAGCTGTCTATGTCTTGGAGAGCACCTATTCTTCCCGTAAAAAAAAAGTTTAATTTGGTATCTGCGTTATTATAGTTTTAGGATTTTTTATTTTTTATTTTATTTTTATATTTCATTTGGGTTGCTTTAAAGATTTGACAAAAAACGGTCAAAATTGGATCGTTGGCTCGGGGCTTAATTGGTAATCTCTAAACACAGTTAGATATTTGAACTCAGTGAACTAAATTTTATTTGATTCAGGAATGATTCTCCCATGTTGCGAAGCCAAATTCTAACATTGTGCCATATTAGCTGGATATCATTAGGACATTATTGCGAACCAACACTGCTGGATTGTGGTGATTATCAGCAAAACTAAATTTATGCGTTAGAGAATTGTTTCTGGGGGCAATGCCTGTGAGGATGAAACGGTCTAGATTATAGTCGAAGAAAGCTTTTACAACAGTCTGGGAATTGAAATAGATATAATATTTGGTGGGTTTACGTTATATTATTCAAGTGACTGATACAAGCTTCACAAATAAATTGAAAAAGGTGATCGAATACAATTAATTATGGTATTATTGCGATTATTTAGTTAAGAAATTTAATCGCGGGACGGCACTAGTTTATTTGTTACTTTTTGTTGTCTAATATAACTTTGATTGGGATCGACCCCACTAGGGGGTGGGGTCGACAGGGGGTCAATTTTATATTTTTCATAGTATATTTTTTGCTGCATGCATTTTTTTGGAAGGATTGTATAACGATTGCTGGCATTATTTTAAACACTTACGGGACAGAAGGTCAATTATTTAATTTAGCAGGACTCTATCAGACTGTTTTTTAGACAGACGGAGTGGAGACAAAAATTGTGATGTTACAATACCACTGCAACCAGACGGTCATGTACGAGGAACGGGAGGACAGCTCGGATAGGTTGACAGACGCACAGGTGATATTGTTTTATAAAATTTGTGACCAAGACCCCAAGGTTGGTGTATGTGCGAAATTATTCAATCTCACAATTGATTTGGAGAATTCAAGGGTTTGATAATGAGGTGGCCAAGCAAAATTTTACGTGTTTGAAATTGAATGGAACAGGACAGACAATTGGACAAATACCGTGGGATTGGTGTGAAACGAATGTGTCTCTTCCAGCAGGACCCCCGCTTTCCCGTGCAGACGTCTGGTTGTGTTATGGTGGGAAATTTCTATACGACAGGCTGCCGACCAATGCCTCTGGCAGGTGTTCCCTGGTGACTTTAATCATGCCGGTGAGTGCAACACCTGTAGATTTGGACCAGTTAAAGTGGGATCAATTCAATCAAGTCGTCCCGATGTCCGGTGTGGATAGACAAAAAAGAGGCCTGAGAGATTGGTTACGATAAGCGTGCCAAGAGGGGTCCCGGACAAATACAAATTGGCAGACCAAGGCATTGGAAGGTTTGCAAACTTTGAACAAAAAGATGAAAGAACATTCAGGTGTAGATTCGGAAATGAGGTCAGGATGGTTGAATGTCTTTGCTAAATGGAAAGGTCTGATTAGCTCTATATTAATCTCAGTGGCAGTATTTACAGCTATTATGGTGCTTTGCGGATGTTGTTGTATACATTGTATCTGTCAGGCTGCGGGGTCGTCGCGGTAGCGGGCAGGACCCAAAGAGGCAGGGAAGCCAAGGCAAGGTAACTTGGAGGGAGTTTATTAAATGAACAGGCAGGCGAACGAGGAAACTGGACAAACCAGAACGAGGCGGGGTGCGAAAATAACGAAGGATGAAGAGAAAGTGACTAGACTGAAACAGCGAATAGAGGGTGTAGCTGGAGCAATGCACCGACGCTGAGCTGTCGGCACGGGGTGGTTAAATAGTCCATTGATTCGGGGAGCAGATGGGAGTCAGGTGTGCGCGGCTAACGGGGAACAGGTCCGTGGCTGGTGGGGACGGAGTGCTGGGGGGAAACGCCCCTACTCAGCTGACAAAATAAACAGAATGAAGACATGGCAGGGAGGTGAAGAAAAAGAATAACAAAAAACACTGACATGACCAACACGGGTCATGACAGTACCCCCCCTCAAGGGACGGATTCCAGACGTCCCAAACAAGGCAAAAAAAGAAAAGCGAAAACAAAGTCCAAGACGAGGGTGGGCGGACGGGGTCGGGAGGCGGGACCACAACCCCTGCTCGAGGCCGGTCTGGGGGATGTCCGGGAGGCCAGACCAGCGAGTCTTTTCGTGGCCCTTCAGGCGGCCGTGCGGGTGGCCAGATCAATACGTCCCACTGTGGCCATTCAGGGGGACGTCCGGGAGGACCTGAACGCCACATGGAGTCCGCTGACGAGGCTGAGACGAGAAGCGGCGGCGGGACGCCGGATGCAGCAGAGGCAGGATCTCGGGGCGGCGGTGGGCTGTCGGGTGCAGCCGAGACAGGAACCCGGAGTGGCGGCGGTCCGTCGGGCTGATCGTGGAACGCCCCCAAGAAAGGAACTTGGAGCGGCGGCTGATCGTCGAGCGCCGCCGAGACAGGGGTGGTTAAATAGTCTATTGATTAGGGGAGCAGATGGGAGTCAGGTGTGCGCGGCTAATGGGGAACAGGTGCGTGGCTGGTGGGGACGGAGTGCTGAGGGGAAACGCCCCTACTCAGCTGACAAACTAAACAGAATGAAGACATGGCAGGGAGGTGAAGAAAAACAATGACAAAAAACACTGACATGACCAACGCGGGTCATGACAGTATCAGATCTCCTACAGTTATAAGCCTTGAACGCACCTTGGGCCCGCTGCCACTGGGTGGCAAGTACATGATGATCCCCGTGTCGGGCCCACAGCCAGTTCCTCTGGCAGCCAGCAGGTCCATGGGGTTCAGCGGAGTCAGTGGTAATGGCCTCAGTTGTCTGAGGCCATGAGAGGGAATACAATTTTTATATATCATTCTACATTTTTATTTTTTACTGTTTTGATTATTTTTCTATTCTTATTTTTGTGGGGGTGACGGCCTCAGTTCGCTGAGGCCATGTGAGGGATTAAAGGATTTTATACAATTGACTACAAGTTTATTCAGTTTAGTGCAATAAAGATATGTACTGATTGTGCTTTAATTCAATGTACAATAAAAGGTCAGGGCAGGCTGTGTGAAGTGCATAGGTGGCAGATGTTTTGTGCAGGACGAGCCGCACGTCGGAGAACTGGGTGAGCTGACGCGGAAAAGTTCCATACATCAAGGACATCCAGGTGCTGTTGTGTGAGATGGTCAGACGGTCGACCGTGAGAGTGGAATAACAGATCGAGTGGCTCATGGGCAGTTGAGCGCATGAACAACTGCCTTGGCGCGCGCACATGGGAAGAGCTGACCCGCCATCATGCGGGGTGAAGATATCCAATAAGAGAAAGCTCAAATTAGTTGCAGATGACACATAGCAAATAGGAGACTAGTCTTTGATGTCTTTGCTTTGTTTTGTTGAAATGTATAAATGATCCTGGGCAACTCGGGCGGGGCGTCGTCCTCTGTTGGGTACAGGGACGCGCAGAGCTGTAATGGTAGGAACCGAGCCCCAGGCTTTGTATTAGATCTCCTGTTAGAAATAAATCCGCTCCCGTGTGAAGTTGCCGGCTTCCTGGTCATTTCTTTCTCTCAAAAACGAGCGTGCATAATTGTTGTATGAATGAAGGTCGTGTTTGGTTAACCATTAATGGAGTCAGATAATTAATTCGAACCATTTTGGTAAACTTTTGGTACAGATAATAGTTAAGATTCCAACAATATGACCAAACATTTTAGTTCATAAATATGAACTTGACAGATGTACTGAATTTTACTTTTGTTGCTGGTTTTGTTAAAACATCTGACACCATGTCGTCGGTTGGACAGTATTCCAAATGTATTTCCCTATTACTAACAGTTGACATGATAAAGTGATACTTTATGTCAACATGCTTGCACCTTTGCCTTTTTTTACAGGGTTTTTCGCCAGCGACGTGGTTGTGAATTTTGAATTAAAATACGTCACTGTTTTATGTCCTAAATGTTAGAGTGTTAAAAATAATTACAGTGTTGATATAAGGACTTAAATATTTCATGATAAACGCAGAAAAAATATATTTTTGTTTGAAGATTCCACAGTTCCTGTCAAATAAATTTTCATCTTCCTGTGTGCATCAGTATCTTCCCAGCACTTCTCCCACTGAGATCACTCTGCAGACTGACCCAAAAGACAATTTATTTTCCAGACTATCTCATTGATCTTCCCTTACTGCTGAAAATTCCATAACAATCTGGGGTCAGACGTGGGATAGCTGAAGATCCGCCGGTGAAATTCAGGGACGCTCGCGTGTGGCCACCCGGGTCCAATTTAGACAGCAGCAGCAACAAACTGCGTGATGCGAATCATCTCCTCAGTGGTGACAAATGAACGCTGACTCCAGTCGCCATCAAGTTGCCAACTCCTGACATACCAAAACCTTTGAGAGAAACTGAGCCGATTTGCGTTTCTTTCTGGTTCCTTTTATAGTTCAACTTCTAGTTCAGTTTTTCACCTTTTCACAGCATAATGAAGGCCAGTTGAGCAAGTGGAACAAGTGATTTTATTGATGATTGTGGAAGGCACTGATTGCATAAGCACAGTTTCTTCTCACACCTTTTCCATTAGGTACGATTAAAAAGACAACTGAAAAGCATAATGTTAAAAAATGTTGTTCCAGGCAAAGGCAATTAATTTCATTTACATGTTCGATGTAAACACACACACAAAAAAACTCATCATCACTCAGACTTAATGGTTCTTCTGGCAGTGATCACATTGGCTTAATGTCAATAAAAAAGCTTTGCAAAATTCAAAACATCATATTTTATTAAAAATCACATTTACATCTTACCACAAAGAGACAGTTCCTTCAGTTTTTTGTCTTTTTTGTTAGCTTCAAGGATCGCTGCTAATCTCGCCATCACAATCGTGTGTCTCAGCATGCTGTTCAGTGGCGGATTTTTTTAGCACAAACGCTGCAACTGAATGGCTTTTCTCCAGTGTGTGTTCTTGGGTGGCTTCTTAAATACGACTTTCGAGAGAAACTCTTGCCACAAACTGAGCAGGAAAAACGGTTTTCACCAAGGTGTGTTCTTCTATGTTTTGTTAAAGCCCAGTTGTCAGAGAAGCATTTTCCACAAACAGAGCATGGAAGAGGTTTTTCTCCAGTGTGTGTTCTTGAGTGATTACTTTCGAGAGAAACATTTACCGCAAACCAAGCAGGAAAAAGGTTTTTCTCCACTTTGTGTTCTTCTATGTTTTGTTAAAGTTTATTTTTGAGAGAATCCTTTGCCACAAACTGAGCAGGCGAATGTTTTTTCTCCACTGTGTGTTCTTGTGTGACTTGTTATATGTGATTTTCGAGAGAAGCTTTTGCAACAAACTGAGCAGGAAAAAGGTTTTTCTCCACTGTGTCTTCTTGTGTGACTTGTGAAATGTGCCTTTTGAGAGAAGCTTTTGCAACAAACTGAGCAGGAAAAAGGTTTTTCTCCACTGTGTGTTCTTGTGTGACTTGTTAAATGTGACTTTCGAGAGAAGCTTTTGCAACAAACTGAGCAGGAAAAAGGTTTTTCTCCACTGTGAGTTCTTGTGTGTTCTGTTAAATATGGCTTTCTCCAGAAGCATTTTCCACAAACTGAGCAGGAAAAGGGTTTTTCTCCACTGTGTGTTCTTGCGTGGCTTGTTAAATGCGACTTTTGGCAGAAGCTTTTACCACAGACTGAGCAAGAAAAAGGTTTTTCTGCAGTGTGTGTTCTTGTATGTTCTTTTAATCGTGACTTCAGAGAAAAGCTTTTCCCACAAACTGAGCAAGAAAAAGGTTTTTCTCCACTATGTGTTGTTGTGTGTTTAGTTAAATTAGACTTTCCAGAGAAGCTTTTGCCACAAACTGAGCAGGAAAAAGGTTTTTCTCCAGTGTGTGTTCTTGTGTGTTCTGTTAAATTTCCCTTTTCAGAGAAGCATTTTCCACAAACTGAGCAGGAAAAAGGTTTTTCTCCACTGTGTGTTCTTGTGTGGATTGTTAAATTAGACTTTTGAGAGAAGCTTTTGCCACAAACTGAACAGGAAAAAGATTTTTCTCCACTGTGTGTTCTTGTGTGGCTTGTTAAATGCGACTTTCGGGAGAAGCTTTTACCACAGACTGAGCAAGAAAAAGGTTTTTCTGCAGTGTGTGTTCTTGTATGTTCTTTTAATCGTGACTTTAGAGAAAAGCTTTTCCCACAAACTGAGCAAGAAAAGGGTTTTTCTCCAGTGTGTGTTCTTGTGTGTTCTGTTAAATTTCCCTTTTCAGAGAACCATTTTCCACAAACCGAGCAAGAAAACGTTTTTTCTCCACTGTGTGTTCTTGTGTGTGGTTTTAAGGACAGCTTTGAAGTTAATGAGTCAGTGTGACATGCCCTTTCACCTTTGGCTTGCCCATCATCATCATCATCATCATCATCATCATCATCAGGAGCGTCTGATAATGTGTCCTCATTATGTGCTTGTGATGGCCCCCGGTGGTCTTCGTCACCTTCTGTTGTCACGTAATGACTTGAGCTGCTGCTTGTAGGCTCCGCCCCTCTGTTGTCCTCACTCTCATCCTTGTTTTCATCTTCAGTCTTTATAGGGACAACGTTCACTGGTGACTTGTTGATCTCCTCCTCCTCCTCCTCCTCCTCCTTTTTGATGTGAGTCAAGTCTGGCTCCTCTTTCACAGAACGGAGATCGTTTTCACTGACGTCTGCAGGACACAAAAAGACAAACAATAAGACCAATACGTACTTGATTTTTTAAAAAAAGAATTAATATTCTGTGTCTTATTCACTAAAATTTATCAACCGCCATTGAGGTTTCGTTGCAGTGTGCACATTTTTCAGAGTCAGGCAGAATTCCTTCCGTAAGGAATTGCTCGAACAAGATATAAAAAACAGAAAATGTAAAATGTTAAATAGTCAGTTCAAATTTTATCCAAAAAAAAAAGAAAAAAATGGAGTTCACCCCCCACTATTGGTTATTCTTTGGTTTTTATTTTCTGCACTGATTTCATTTGGCATAAACAAATGTTCGGCAAACCGACAAGTAAAAGGTGAAGGATTGTATTACGAATACTGGCATTATTTTAAACACATGCGGGACAGAATGTCGTTTATTAAATTTAGCAGGTTCATATTTACGGAATATTTTAAACATTGATGAAACAATAAGCATTTATCAAATGAAACTAGAAGCACTGGTCACAATAATGACTGGGATGGTAGGCATGATGTTTACTGATTTATTATATTTTTCTCATATGCTAAATTTATAGTACTTAGTTGAAATGTGTGAACTTTATTGAAATTCTCAGTAGTGAGAACAAATTTGCACACATAGCATTTCCTTGAGCTGCCCTCACACTGACAGCACTTCATGGACAAAGACGACAAAGCACATTCTCCACATTGGCTGTAGAGATGCAAACATACCAAATTGGGCACTGCAGGACTCACACAGACGCTATCGCAAAAAACACATTCCGAAAGACAGAACAATTGGAGATCGGAGCACATGCACATATGCATGCATACACACAGACACATACTTACACTTGCACATACACACGCACACATGCACACCAACGAGATTACAGAGGAATGCCAGCGAGGAGAGAGACGGAGAGACTGCCCGCCGGAGAAGGCCAGACTTGGCGTGCCAGTCTTGGCGACCAGACGGGAATCAACTATCCACACGATGACTAACCTGGGGAGGACCTTCCCTTGGACGTGGACCCGTGGCGTGGGAGGGAGTGAGGACGACCGATTCAGCCGATTCAACCTACATGACCCTTGACATAAAAAACTCCTATAAAGACTGAAGCTGGGCTGAAAGATGGGGCGCATTTTTCGACTGTGCTCGCCCGAGTGCAGTTTTCTCGTGAGATTAAGAAAAAGCCGCCCAGATGTCTTTGAAGTATTTCCTTAACTCCAGAAATTGAAGAAACTAAATATCGGAACTCTAATCAGTTGTTGAGTCTTTATTTGACCCTTTTCTTCTTGAGTACAAAAAACGAACACGCATTGGAGTAAGTTTGGCGTTCAAAGGTTGATTTACGAACTACTTCTCATTTCCACGGTGACACAACTCCAACAAAGGCAACATTTAAAAATAAAATGACAATAACAGTGAACGCATTTCCCCAAACAACTTAATGTTGTGATGCATATTTCTAACGACAGAAAGTCGTTCTTTCCAAAGCAAATGAGAGGAAGACGTGTACAAACCTGCTTTGAGTGGCACAACACGAGGCTGCTTGCTAACTTCGCCCAGCAGTTGAAGATGTTGCTCGTTCTCTTCTTTTATTCCACAAAGTTCCTCTTTGTACTTGGGTGTCGTTCTTTCACACATATTCAAACGCCAATTCCAAAAAATCCGCACTTGATCTCTGCTTGGTGATGAGTCATGTGCCTCTTTTCGTTAGCGGCTAGCTAGCTAACAAGCTAAGCTAACTACGCCGAAAAGCATCAACGCGTGAAGATGAGGTTATCGGGACACAAAGACTTAATGAATTATGTCGTCGTCCTTTAGAGTATCACTGGAAATCCTGCGAGAAAATTACAGTCAGTTCCACACTAAATCAGAAGAATTTAGCGGTGGCTGTTTTTGTTCCGGTGTGGACGGGTCGGTGGATGTGGTCGAGGCCCTTCGGAAGCTGCGCGCTTGCTAATGACGTCATGCTTTAAGCACGTATTTTTAAAATATATTTCTTTACCTCTGCGTTTGTTTTTTACCCCTGGCTGTTCTATTTTAATATATATTTTATATATTTTAATTCGGTTGATAAAAAAAAACAACTAAATTAACGCCACATCGGCGAGTCATCTCTCGCGTCACTTCCGCCTATGCCCCGAGAAGCCGCTGCTGCTCCAGCAGTGGGACGTTCAAGTTTCTCCTACCGAACTTGCAACAATGCTGTGGTTCAATCGGGCTGCAAGATTGTATGAATATAATGTCTGCATATACTAGCAGTGCTTCTCAATTATTTCACGCCCGCCCCTACCAAGAAGAAAAAAAGATTCGCGCCCCCCACCACCATTTTTTTCTGTCTTTGTATATTGATGTTAGATTGTCAATAAAATATCTGTAACTAACCATATTAATATTTTGTGGACAGCAGTGGTGATTTTGTTTATTGTATTTTATTTTCATTTGAAATTTGCATCGAAAGGTTCTACTTCCGGTTTAAGCTATGTGCTTTTATTTTGAATGTGAACTTCCTGTTTAGTATTGTTCACACTTAAGGTGAATTGACGAAGAGTACGGCAAAAAGTTTCATATGAAGCCTCAGAAAACGGACGTTTATTTTTCTAGCACCCCCTCCGAAGAGGCAAAAGGTGTGTAAACGATGGATATAAGTATTTTGTGTTTGTAAATATTACGTGTTGAATGTGAAATATGTCAGCTAATTGTAAGCATATGTTTTGAACTGTGTTTCAGCTCTTACGGTGATTCGGTTTTAAGGTTACACGGTTATGGATACATCTTGCTCAAAAATAAACCACAAAATCATCAGTAAAGTCTCATCCTTGGTTCGGAGGGCATGCTACAGTAAGAGCTTTCCTCGGCGTGCTGTACGGAGCTGCTAGTGAAGGAAAAGGAAAACGGCGACGACAACGGCACAGGCAGCTCGCGGCAGCAGCTAGACGCAAGAGGACGTGACGACTACACGGAAAATGGACGGCGTCGAAGAGCGAACTCGTAAGCTACAAACAGAAATCAGTGAAGCGAAAGCTTTATTGTCTCACGGAAATACAGAAAACATTTCAAGTGAAGAATTAACGGACGAGATTGAACGTAAAGAGCGTCAGTTAACTGAACTGAACAAAATGCATGCTACCGCAGCTGAGTTAGCATTACCCAGGCGGTCAGAGCGACCCAGCGTGCTAACTGAAAAAATGCTAGCCTACCAACGGGACGAGTTGCTTAAAAGAGACAAAAGGCTGCTTAGTGTGTATGAGCAATGGAAAGGGCTGGTCAAGACAGCCCGAGAAAGTTTAAAGACTGACTTATCAGAGCACAACTTGTGCACAATGGCTGATGACATTGAAAAAGGAATGCACAATGTGGTAAAAGAATACAGTGAATTAAGAGAGCGTACTTTGCTATCCCCTGACGTAAGACGCAAAATGGATGCTTGTGAAGCAGTAACAAGAGACATTATGAAAATCATTAATGAACGAATAACAGCAATTGATGATTTTGATCCAAATAGAGAAACGCTTCGCCTTCATCAACTCCTGTCTCATAAGTATGCTCATTCCATCTATGGTACGGCTTCACAATCAAGCATCGGTAAGCAGTCGGACACCTCAAGCATCACAGCAAAAAGGATTGAGGCGGCCGCTGAACTTGCGGCAAAGGAAGCAGAATATAAAACAATGCAAGAGGAAATGAAGCAAAGGGAGAAAATAAGAGACATGGAGGAACAACACAGAAGGGAATTGGAAGTACAGAAATCGGAACTTGAGAGATTAAAAACGGAAAAGGAAATGCAAGCTGCTCGTGCTAAACTTGAGATTTATGACAGAGAAATTAGCAGAGAGATGAGCATGGATATGGGAGATCAGCAAATGCGTTACAATGTGTCTTTCACTCACCATGAATCAATATCTGAAGCACCAGCACCCCCTATTGGATCATTTTGCCCATTCACGTCGCAAAACAAACCGTCTATCCCGAGACATGCCAATGTGACTTATCAAGGTCCCCAATTTCCCAAACAGGCTCCTCCTACAGACATTTCCCAGCTGGCTCAGGCTATCCAAGACAGCATAGCAATAAACAGAATCCCAGTGCCGATGCCCACGGTGTTTAATGGCGATCCAATCACCTACATTGAATGGAAGGCTTCATTCGTTTCACTTATAGACTGCAAAGGCATTTCACCAGCTGAGAAACTTCATTTGCTAAAGGGATACGTCTCAGGCTCAGCACAAAATTGTCTTGAAGGCACATTTTATCGCAGTGATGAAGACGCATACAAGGATGCATGGCAAAAGCTTGACCAACGTTATGGACAACCTTTTACTATTCAAAAGGCTTTTAGAGACAAATTAGCAAAATGGCCCAAGATAAGTTCAAAGGATGCAGAAGGGTTAAGGACATTTTCAGACTTTTTAAATGCATGTCTACAAGCCACACCACATGTGAAGGGTCTCGGAATACTAAATGACTGTGAGGAGAATCAAAAACTGTTGCATAAAATTCCAGAGTGGTTGGCAGCTCGTTGGAATCGACAGGTCACAGTTACACTTATGGAAGGCAAAGATTTTCCTTCTTTCATGGACTTTGCACAGTTCATAGCTGTTGAGGCTGAGATCGCATGTAACCCTGTCACTTCTTCATATGCCCTTCAATCATGTAGCTCATCCTTTGAGAAAAGTCATACAAACAACTCTAAACCAAATAAATCAATTCAAGCATTTGCAATGCAAACCATGGTACACAACGACAAGGCAAGGACTACCAGCACAAAACCGAAGGCACCTTGCATGCTCTGCAAGGATGAACAACACCAGTTGTCAAAGTGCCCAAGCTTCGCAAATAAGCCCCATGAAGAGAAGCGCATATATATCAAGGAAAATAAACTGTGCTATGGATGCTTGAAGGCGGGCCATAATGTCAAAGATTGTCGCCATCGCCAGATTTGTGACATCTGCAAGGGAAGGCATCCAACTTCTGTGCACAATGAAAATCACCAGGCACGAGAAAGGCCTTCATCCCCTCTTAGCATCACTCCAAACGATGCTCCAGGCGACACCCCGAACGACACAACTGCCGCCACTGCTCTCAACGTAACGAAGGTGGGTCATTCAAATAACACATCCATGATAGTTCCAGTATGGGTGTCCACGGTCCAGAATCCATTCGAAGAAAAGTTAGCGTACGCGCTATTAGACACACAAAGTGATAGTACATTTGTCAGTGAAGAGTTAAGCAACCAGTTACAAGCAGTCACTCACCCTGTAAAGTTAAAGTTAACTACCATGCTTGGTGTCAACTCTATTGTCAAGAGTCACAAAGTATCTGGCCTGTGTGTGAGAAGTTATAACTCAGACATTCGCATTGACCTTCCCCCCTCATTCACAAAGGACTCCATTCCAATTAATTATGAAAATATACCCACTTGTGACACAGCAAGAAAATGGCCACACCTTACAGAAATTTCGGACAAATTACCACCTCTCTTGAATTGTGATGCTGGACTCCTCATCGGATTCAATTGTCCTAGAAGTTTAGCTCCAAAACAAGTTCTCCTAGGAGAAGTCAATGAACCATATGCAATCCGCACAGATCTCGGGTGGAGTATTGTTGGTGGCTCCACCACATTGCCCAAGGAAACTGAATCCAGTTTGTGCCACAGAGTTACTATAAAAGAACTACCTCAAGTAACTCCCATGGATGTAATTAAAGTGCCAGAGACAGATTTCAAGGACTGTAAAGCAAGTGACAAAACAGTTTCACAAGAGGATCTCATGTTTCTGAACCAGCTAGAAGAAGGAATAAGGAAAAATGAACAAGGACACTGTGAGATGCCTCTCGCATTCAAACAAAGACCTCACTTACCTGACAACAGAAAACTTGCTGAAATCAGACTTTCACACTTGAAGCGAAAATTCAACAAAGACGAAAAATACAAAAATGACTACATTGCATACATGAAAGACATCATTGAAAGAGGTGATGTCGAAGAAGTTCAGAACGACGAGAAGCATGGTGAGCAATGGTACATCCCCCATCACGTGATTTATCACCCCAAAAAGCCCACTAAACTACGTGTTGTGTTTGATTGTTCTGCTAGACCCATGGGAACAAGTTTGAACGATCATCTTCTTCAAGGGCCAGACCTAATAAACAATCAAACAGGCATCTTACTGCGATTCAGGCAACATCCTATTGCTCTGATGTGGGATATAGAGATGTTCCACCAGTTTCATGGCCACAAGTGTGATAGAGACTACCTGCGTTTCCTTTGTTGGAAAAACGGCAACACGGACACTGTTGAAAAGGCAATACAACTTGCACGAGAGGCCACGGAAATATGCAAACAAGGAGGGCTTCGTCTGCATGAATTCATCTTGAACACTCATGCTCTTCTACAGAGTTTTCCTCCTTCCGAATGTTCTGTAGAGACAACAACAAAGGACCTGACATTTAAAGACATGACACAAGAAAGAACCTTGGCCGTTCTGTGGAGTATTGAAGAATATAAAGACCAAACAGCAACACAATTTTTGTCTACTGTTGCATCCATCTTTGACACACTAGGCTTCTTGGCGCCATATGTGCTCAACGGCAAAAGCATCTTGCAGGAAAGGTACCACCTTGATCCATTCGTGGATGCAGCCGGTCTACTCAAGGTGGGAGGGAGACTGTCACCTATCAAAGATTCTTTCAAGCACCCTATAGTGATTCCAAAGGAACAACGTGTGACCAAGCTTATAATAGCTCACTGTCGTGAAGAAGTAAAACAAGGAAAAGGCTTCACCAGCAATCAAATCAGACCCAGTGGCCACTGGATCCCTGGCATGAGCAGAACAGTTGCTTCTTTTATCCGCCAATGTGTCATCTGTCGCAGACTTTGCAGAGCTCCAGAGGGCCAGAGAATGAGCGACTTACCTGCTGAACGAATAGAGCCATCTACACCCTTCACATACTGCGGCATGGACTGTTTTGGATCTTTTGTCACTACAGCGGGCAGGAAACAACAAAAACGGGCAGCACTGCCCCCTCCCGGAGTGTTCCCACAGGAGGACCTGTATAGCGCAAAGAGATGGCGTCGTGTTCAGTTTTTGGCTGAACAATTCTGGTGCCGGTGGAGACGCGAGAATCTGCACAACATCATCGCCAGGCAGCGCTGGCACACTCCGAAGAGGAATCTCATAGTAGGCGATGTTGTGTTGGATGTTGATGAACAGTTACCCAGAGGCGAGTGGAGACTTGCCAGAGTCTTGGAGACTGTCGGTGGCAAAGACGGACTTGTGAGAAGAGTGAAAATCTCCTTTGGAGATAAGAAACTGAATGACAAAGTTCAACGCACTAGTAGGCCTTCTATTGTAGAGCGCCCTGTGCAAAAGTTAGTTTTGTTATTGGAATGTTTACAAGCTCATGACTAGAAGTGTTAATTAGTTGTTAAAAATTATTTGTTACAGTTGTTAATGCACACTTAGACTCATAATTATGGTGGGAGTGTAACTAACCATATTAATATTTTGTGGACAGCAGTGGTGATTTTGTTTATTGTATTTTATTTTCATTTGAAATTTGCATTGAAAGGTTCTACTTCCGGTTTAAGCTATGTGCTTTTATTTTGAATGTGAACTTCCTGTTTAGTATTGTTCACACTTAAGGTGAATTGACGAAGAGTACGGCAAAAAGTTTCATATGAAGCCTCAGAAAACGGACGTTTATTTTTCTAGCACCCCCTCCGAAGAGGCAAAAGGTGTGTAAACGATGGATATAAGTATTTTGTGTTTGTAAATATTACGTGTTGAATGTGAAATATGTCAGCTAATTGTAAGCATATGTTTTGAACTGTGTTTCAGCTCTTACGGTGATTCGGTTTTAAGGTTACACGGTTATGGATACATCTTGCTCAAAAATAAACCACAAAATCATCAGTAAAGTCTCATCCTTGGTTCGGAGGGCATGCTATACTACCCTTATGTAGCATGCCTTGAGCATGATTTAGGTTTTAGTCAATTAGGTTTCCCAAATTTTAGACAATGGATTCATATAAAAGGTTGGAATGGGATTTTTGGTGACATGCTGGTGTCGTTTTTGCTTTACCAGGACAAGATTGCCTCGAGGGGGGAAATATGTAGTGTATTTTTTTATTCACTTTTATGAACATTTTAGTAATTCTCTTTAACGATGAGGGGATTGGAGACTAAAGAAGTGACCAGTTTTGGTTTTGAAATTCCAATGTGAACGAGATAGTGTCCAGGAGGACAAAAGGCTTGACCAGCTCTAGGTGTGGAGCACTCAAGGTGATAGAAGCAGTCAAGATGGCACCAGAAGGCCACTTCAAAGAGCAACCACATCTGCTCTCGCCGTAGGGAGCTTTGAGGGCAAAATCGAAGACTAGTACAATGAGAATGCATATGCAACAAGGTAAAGTTAGACATTCATGTCCGGTGTGGCCATTCCCGATAAGAAGGAACGTGAGGGGACACCCTTTCCCTTTTCTCTTTTTTGGGGAGACTTCTTTTGACATCAGCATGTGACGAGAATAAAATCTCTTTCGAACCAAAATGGCTGTGTCAGAGAGGTTCTTACCATCACCAATTCTGTCATGATCGGCGACCTGTGCGGAGGGAAGCTGAGCCAGACCCACACATCAACAACTAAATATACCACACAGGTTAATAGAAGGTCACAAAAACATGGACCTCTTAAACAGGAAAACGTAAGTTCAGCGGTAACAGAGTTGTGTCTATGCTGGCAGTTTTGCAGGAAGCCACAAAAACAGATGCACGCCTTGAACCGTGTTTGACAGGAAACCGTTTAGCTCGCATTTAACAGAATTGTGACCCAAACATTGTGTTGTAAACTGAAACCGTTCGAACAACAGGAAGAGTGTGGACGGGTGTGATCAAGTCAAAGTGTTCATGTTTTTCCATTCTTTATGGGTTGTCATATACAAATTTGCTTTGCTGTGCTTTAATAAAACGCCGCACAGGAGCGGGAAAGCTTTTCTCTTTGCCGGACTGCTCCTCGCAAGTGACAAAGACAATCTTGGTTGGGTGATTTATTTGTGCAGGCGTGTCTCGTTTTTGAAAACTTCTTTGACAAATCTTGTTCAAGCAATTCCTTCTGGAATGATTCAATCTGACTCTAAAAACTATACACACTGGGGCAAAATGATCAATGGCGGTTGATGAATTTTCGTGGATATAACACAAAGGATTACGATTTTTAATAAATCAAGTACGTATTGGTCTTATTTATGAAAATTTTACTGGCTCGGTCAATGAACCTCGGGTGGCCCTGCACAGTTTTGTGCACATGTGCATAGTTTCACCTCATCCAAACATTTAAAATACATTTAATGCATCCATCCAGGGTTGCACGGATCTCATCAGTGAACAAGCGCATGCTGCAAGGAATGCATCTGCATCTTTGGCTTACTATGGGTTTAAAAAGGGAGAATGTCACAACCCCCTGTTCTACCAGGGCCCCTTTAATTCTTTCAGGTATCCAGATTATAATGGAACCAAAAAGTACCCACGATGAAACTACAGTGGAACCTCGGTTCTCGACCATAATCCGTTCCAGAACCCTATTCGAAAAGCGAATTGTTCGAACACCGAAACCATTCCTTTGCTGCTTGCACTGACTTTCTTTGGAGGCATGATTAGGGGCTAAAACACTTCGTACACCTCTATAAAACGCGAGAGCAAAACGCAGCACGTCCGCACGCGACAACAGTTGGTCACGAAGAGAGAGAGAGAGCGATCTACACCCGTACGCCGCTCAGCATCCCACCCTCGCGTGCGCATTCACGCGTCGTACCGGCGTTCGAACTCCGAGGTTTGTTTGAACTGCGAAGCAAGAATTTCTCTTTTTTTTGTTCAAACTCCGATTTGTTCGACCTCAGAGTCGTTCGAGAACCGAGGTTCCACTGTGTCTCTGAATGCAAAATGAAAAACTTGTAAAGATATTTCACTTGAAGGATTTCTATTCCATCAATGACATAATGTTGCGATGGCCCCCATCAAGATGTTAGGGTCCCACAACAGGTGTTCCATCAGACGCACACAAAAGCCTGTGTGTGCTAACTTCAGCTCGCTTCCAGTAACGTCTGTGACTATGTCCGGAATGAAATCGGGCATCAGCCGCAACATGCTTCCTTTTTAAATGCTCGTTTATCACCGTTGTGCTGCGAAAGGAGGTTTACATCGTAGGACGGAATTTTGTGAAGTGTCCCCGTGGTCCGGTCCAAGTTGGGGTCGCACGCATTGCTCCGTGTGCGGCGGGCACAAGTCAAGGTAGCATGGTAGAAACAATATAAGACAAAGTCGCCGCCTGACCTTTGACTTGGCCAAACCAAATTAGTCTTTTTGTGTCCTGCAGACGTCAGACAACATGATCTCTGTTCTGTGAAAGAGGAGCCAGACTTGACTCACATCAAAGAGGAGGAGGAGGAGGAGGAGATCAACAAGTCACCAGTGAACGTTCTCCCTATAAAGACTGAAGATGAAAACAAGGATGTGAGTGAGGACAACAGAGGGGCGGAGCCTACAAGCAGCAGTTCAAGTCATCACGTGACAACAGAAGGTGATGAAGACCACTGGGGGCCATCACAAGCACATAATGAGGACACATTATCAGACGCTCATGACGATGATGATGATGATGATGACGATGATGGGCAAGCCAAAGGTGAAAGGGCACGTCACACTGATTCATTAACTTCAAAGTTGTCTTTAAAACCCCACACAAGAACACACAGTGGAGAAAAAACATTTTCATGCTCATTTTGTCGCAAAAGCTTCTCACAAAAGGCACAATTTACAAGGCACACAAGAACACACAGTGGAGAGAAGCCTTTTTCATGCTTGGTTTGTGGCAAAAGCTTTTCTTTAAAGTCATATTTAATAAAACACACAACAATACACAGTGGAGAAAAACATTTTTCCTGCTCAGTTTGCGGAAAAAGTTTCTCTCATAAGTCACATTTAACAGAACACACAAGAACACACAGTGGAGAAAAACCTTTTTCCTGCTCAGTTTGTGGCAAAAGCTTTTCTTTAAAGTCATATTTAAGAAAACACACAACAATACACAGTGGAGAAAAACCTTTTTCCTGCTCAGTTTGTAGGAAAAGTTTCTCTCAAAAGTCACGATTAACAGAACATACAAGAACACACAGTGGTGAAAAACCTTTTTCCTGCTCAATTTGTGGAAATAATTTCTATCGTAAGTCGCATTTAATAAAACACACAAAAATACATAGTGGAGAAAAACCTTTTTCCTGCTCAGTTTGTGGAAAATGCTTCTCTCAAAAGTATAATTTAACAAGCCACTTAAGAAGACACAGTGGAGAAAAGCCTTTTTCCTGCTCAGTTTGTGGCAAAAGCTTCTCTGGAAAGTTTAATTTAATAGAACACACAACAACACACAGTGGAGAAAAACCCTTTTCATGCTCAGTTTGTGGCAAAAGCTTCTCTGGAAAGTCAACTTTAACAAAACATAAAAGAATACACAGTGGTGAAAAACCTTTTTCCTGCTCAGTTTGTAGGAAAGGTTTCACTCAAAAATCAACTTTAACAAATCATAGAAGAACACACGGTGGCGAAAAGCCATTCAGTTGCAGTGTTTGTGCTAAAAAATTCTTCACTAAACAGGGTGCTGAGAGTCACAATTGTGCTGGTGAGAATTGCAGCAATCCTTGAAGCTTAAAAAAAAAACCGGAAGGAATTGACTCTTTGTGGTAAGATGTAAATGTGATTTTGAATAAAATATGAAAAATTTAATTTTGAAAAGTTTTTTTTATTGACATTAAGCCAATGTGATCAGTGCCAGAATAACCATTGTCTCTGAGTGATGATGAGTTGTTTTGTTTTTATATCAAACATTATCAATGAAATTAATTACCTTTTCCTGGAACAACATTTTTTAACGTTATGCTTTTCAGTTGTCTTTTTAATCGTACCTAATGGAAAAGGTGTGAGATGAAACGGTGCTTATGAAATCTGTATCTTCCACAATCATCAATAAAATCACTTGTTCCACTTGCTCAACTGGCCTTCATTACACTGTGTGAAAAGCTGAAAAACTGAACAAGAAGTTGAACTATAAAAAGAACCAGAAAGAGAAACGCAAGTAGTCTCAGTTTCTCTCAAAGGTTTTGGAATGTCAGGAGTTGGCAGCTTGATGGCGACTGGAGTCAGCATTTGTCACCCCGAAGGAGATGATCCGCATCACGCAGTTCGTTGCTGCTGCTGTCTGAATTGAACCCCGGAGGTCACCCGCCAGCGTCCTGAATTTCACCGGCGGATCTTCAGCTATCCCACGTCTAACCCCAAATTGTTGTGGAATTTTCAGCAGTAAGGGAAGATCAATGAGATAGTCTGGAAAATAAATTGTCTTTTGGGTCAGTCTGCAGAGTGATCTCAGTGGGAGAAGTGCTGGGAAGATACTGATGCACACAGGAAGATGAAGATTTATTTGACAGTGGAATCTTAAAACAGAGATATTTTTTCTGCATTGAGCATGCTTATCAGTCAAAGTCGTGTTGTACAAGAAGCGAAAGGCACTTTCTCAAAAGCAGGTGGCCACAATAAATAACAAAAACCTTACTTGCTAAATAGTTTTCCATAACATTAAGATTGAACAAAATATTGACACGAATATTTAAAAAGAAACGATTAAACATTGAATACTAAATTATTACTAAAACAGTTGAATGAATCTTGAAATAATAGTGAATAGGCGTAGTTTAATGAATACTGAGACGAATAATGAAATATTTCAGTGCTTATATCAACACTAAAATCATTTTTAACACTCTAATATTTAGATATTTAGATAATGAAACAGTGACGTATTTTAATTTAAAATTCGCAACAACGTCGCTGGCGAAAAACCCTGTAAAGAGGCAAAGGTGCAAACATGTTGACATAAAGTATCACTTTATCATGTCAACTGTTAATAATAAGGAAATACATTTGGAATACTGTCCAGCCGACGGCATGGTGGCATGTTTTAACAAAGCCAGCAACAAAAGTAAAATTCAATACATCTGTAAAGTTCATATTTGGGAACTAAAATGTTTGGTCAAATGCATACGGTTTAAATCTTTCGTTTTTTCTTTTTTCAAATCGTACGTTTTTCCAATGTTTAGAAAAAGATAACAATGATTTGCATCGCAAATGGCGACATCTGTCGGTGAGCGGTGACAGTGCTCCACATGGCCAGCAGCCAATCATATCACAGCGGGGTGTGTCCTGTTCTTCGGATTTCGTGCGGAACAGACTGCAGTTTTCACGCAGGAAATCCATTCAGCGCTACTTTAAAAATCGACGCCATCTTTAATTCGTCTCGTCGAACAAAGAGAAGCTCACGAGTTATCGCCAAGCAGAGATCAAGTGCGGATTTGTTGGGATTGGCGTTTGAAAATGTGTGCAAGAACGACACCCAAGTACAAAGAGGAACTTTGTGGAATAAAAGAAGAGAACGAGCAACATCTTCAACTGCTGGACGAAGGTTGCAAGCAGCCTCGTGTTGTGCTACACGAAGCAGGTTTGTACACGTCTACTCTCATTTGCTTTGTAGAGAACGACTTTCTATCGTTAAAAATATGCATCACAACATTAAGTTGTTTGGGGAAATGCGTTCAAGGTTAATTGCCTCTCTCATGTCTTGAATAGACATTAATGTTTCACAAGTTTGTTTAAGTCAAAGATTTTGAATTTGTTCACCTTTCCTCATAAGCAAGTACATTATTTTTGTTCTCTTGGTGCTGTTGGAATTTAACTCTAAGACTGTAGCATAACTTTTACCAAATTATTCGAATTAATTATCTGACTCCATTAATGATTAACCAAACATGACCGACATTCATCCAACAATTATGCGTGCTCGTTTTGAGAGAAAGACGACTAGGAAGCCGGCAACTTCACACAGGAGCCGATTTATTCCTCACAGGAGATCTAGTACAAAAGCCCTCTCAACACAGTTCTGCGCGCCTCTGTACCCAACAGAAGACAAAGTTTTGTTACCTCTTTTGGATTTCACCTGGACGGGTAGTATTGATAACACATAGTCCTGTTTACTGGTCCCAGTCAAGCCACTGGACTGAATTGACACCACAGCACCGTCTCTGACACTTTCTAAATCAACATCGGCCTGTGTTGAACTTATTTGCTTCGTTTGGGAATAAATCTGCAACAACGTAGGGTGCTTCTTATTGCATACTCGACACACCAAACGTCTTTTGCATTCTCTGCTTCTGTGCCCAATGCACAAACAACCAAAGCACATTCCTTTTTCCTTCAAAAAAGACATCTTTTCAACTTGCGTCTTTTTATCCAATAGAAGGCAAACATCCTAAGAATGTCCAGCTCCACAAAACAAGCATGCCTTTACAGGTAAGTTCTTCTCCATTTTATTTACAGGCTCCATTTTCTTTTCCACAGGTGCTATTGTAGTGGCAAAGCTACTCCCTTTAGCTTTCGTACCAGTCCGAAATGTCCCAGCTCTAAACTCTTTTTCCTGTTGCAGGCAAATCTTGTATATCTCCAAAGAGAGGATCACTTGCAATCTTAACTTGCTTCTCCACAAACTCCACAATGTCATGAAATGTGGCTCTGCGATGGTACGTTTCTTGCAGATGGCAGACCACACTTCTCCACTTATCTCTAAGCTTGTAAGGCAGTTTTTTAACCATAATTTGCATATTGGTGGGCACGTTTAGGTCACCTACAGAATCTCCCATTGAATTACAGCATTCACGAAGCAATAAACTGTAGGCCTGCATCGCCTTGAGATTTTCTCCCTTTATCAAAGGCCATGAAAGTACCTTGTCCATGTATGCAGAAGCTACTTTAAACGGATCTCCAAAATGTTCTTGTAGCAAAGCCTTCGCTTTAATTAATCCACGAGAAGGTGGCAGATGCTGACAGCTTCGGACCAGATCCAGGGACTGGCCTCTGGTATATTGCTCGAGGTAGTACAAACAGTCCTTGTGATTAGGAGTTCTTTCTTCGATGTTGTGTTCAAAGGCTCTTATGAAACTTAGGTATTGTAATGGATCTCCATCAAAAACTTGCAAATCTCGTTTGGGTAACAGCAAAAGTAATTGTTTGAAAAGTGAAGATGTTATTTCATTTTGCTTCTCCAGTGCTGTAAGCAAACGATCAGGTTGTTGGTGAAGCTTGGTCACTCTGTATTGTTGGAATAGTTTCACGTTGTACACCTGCTGGTAGTGATGACAGACCGGCCCCAGTTAAGACAGAATGAAGCTCAGGTTGAGGATACACTTTGGGTCTGACAGTAGCACCTCCTGTTGAAATTATGTACGGCTTTCAAGCAACAATTCCAGCTCTCCCTTGCTGCCGTGGGAGTCGGAAACAGAACGGACGAAAGAAAAATAGCCCTTTTGCGAACCAATGCCGGAGCAGAGGCCATCGAGGTATTCAATGAACCCGAAGATAAAGACAAGTATGAAAAGGTCCTACAAAAATTTGATGAACACTGTCTAGCTAAGAAAAACGGAACTTATGAGAGATACGTGTTTCCTTCAAGACTCCAACAGCCCGGTGAGTCCTTTGACAATTTCCCCACGGATCTCAAAATTAAAGCTAAGTCTTGTAACTTTGGTGATCTGAAAAACTCAATGATAAGGGATCAGATTGTGTTCGGGACGAACGAAAAGAAACTAAGAGAGACACTGTTGAGGGAAGCCGACCCAACATTGGAAAGTGCAATAAAGACTTGCCAACCTAACGAGCTAGCAAAGCAGCACGTGCTAACTTTCCAAGCAGCGCCATCTTATGAAAAAACAGAGTCCGTGAAGGCAGTGACGAGCAAAGGTAAACTGCGATTCAAGAAAAAGACCAAAAACAATGAAAATGATCAAGCTCCATTCAGCTGTAAAAAGTGTGGAGAAATGCACGAGCCAAAACGGTGTCCTGCATTTGGGAGAACATGTGCTAAGTGTAAAAAGCAAAATCACTATGCTAAGATGTGCAACACCAAGAAGAAAGTGCACACCGTGCAGGAAGACACAGATGATAGTAATGACCTAAGTGACACTTTTTTCATCAAAATCGTGTCATATGACGAAAGCGATGTGCAACAACAAACTGGAGGAGACCCAGAGCAAGCTGTTAATGCAGTAAAAGAAGATAAATGGATTGCACCACTGCTTGTCAATGGGACACTATTTGCTTCTAAAATTGACACATGAGCAAAAGCAAACAAAATTAATGAAAAAGACTTGAAACCACAACCGGAAAGAGTCACAGACAAGCCCGTGAAATTGAAAACCTACAACAATCAGTCAATAAAAACAAAGGGATGTTGTAGGCTAAAAGTGACAGCAAAGGGAAGACAACACAAATTAACGTTCACAATTGTGCCAAGTGGACTGGAGTCAATCCTTGGAGACAGGACATCTGAAGATCTTGGATTGGTAAAAAGAATTTACCAAATCACCAGCAAGGATGTCAATAAGAACAACAAAGTGTTGCAGAGTGAAGGTAGTAAGAGTATAGTGAACAAATACTTTTCTGTCTTCAAAGGACAAGGTACGCTACCTTACACTTACAAAATACAGCTCAAGGAAGATGCTAAACCTGTAGTACATGCCCCAAGAAGAGTTCCAGCCCCTCTCAAAGAGAGATTAAAAAAGGAACTGAGCAGAATGACACCGATCGGAGTCATAGAGAAAGTGGAAGAACCCACCGACTGGGTAAATTCCATCACGTGTGTTGAAAAGAGGAACTTCCCAGAGTTACGTGTTTGCCTCGACCCCAAAGATCTGAATGAAAACATGATAAGAGAACATTATCAAATTCCCAAGCATGAAGAAATCCTGAGTGACATGGCAGGTGCTAAGTACTTTAGCAAATTAGATGCAACGCATGGATTTTGGCCGCTGAAGCTGGACACCGAAAGCTGCAGGTACACCACCTTCAACACACCATTTGGGCGTTTCTGTTTTCTGAGACTGCCATTTGGCATAAAGTCTGCGCCTGAGATCTTTCACAGAGCTACGGAGTCAATCATAGAAGGTCTGGAAGGAACCCGTGTATACATTGATGATTTGGTTGTGTGGGGGAACACAGAACAAGAACACAATGAGAGACTTGAGAAACTGCTACAAAGAGTTAAAATGAATGGACTTAAACTAAAACGAGAGAAATCTCTCATCTCGTTGCACACTTGAGTACAATGTCAATAAAGGGATTTCTGATTTCTGAAATGTCTGTTTGGAGTTACAGAATTGACACAGCAGATGGAGTGGTGCCAGACAGAACCAAAGTGCAAGCAATACTGGACATGCCAGCTCCAACCGAAAAAAAAAGGACTTCTGCGAGCAATGGGGATGATAAATTTCCTGGGCAAGTTCATTCCAAACCTCTCTTCAAGAACAAAGTCCCTAAGTTTGCTGCTGCATCACAACGTAGTCTCTGAGTGGACAACAAAACATGACGAAGAATGGCAAGATCTAAAGAGAACTGTGACAGCTGAGCCAGTCCTTGCCTACTTTGATCCATCAAAACCAACCAAAATTTCCACGGATGCGTCGAAAGATGGGCTAGGTGCCGTACTGCTGCAAAAGGCGAGAAACACATGGCAACCTGTTGCCTATGCATCCAGGTCAATGTCAGAGACTGAAAAACGCTCTGCTCAGATCGAAAAGGAGTCACTGGGTTTAGTGTTTGGATGTGGCAAATTGCACACGTATGTTTATGGACTGCCCACGTTCATAGCAGAGACTGATCATAAGCCACTGATTTCAATTAGGAAGAAAAATCTCAATGACATGACGCCCAGAATTCAACGCATGATGATGACATTGCAGCGCTATGATTTTGAGCTAATATACACGCCTGGAAAATACATAGTGCTTGCTGATGCGTTATCCCGAGCGCCGCACCCTAACAGTGACATCAAGGACTGCGTTACGGCGGAGGAGGCTGAGGCTCACATCATCACTTCAAGCCCTTTATACCCACAGGCAAATGGCCAGGCTGAGAAGGGAGTGCAAATCATCAAGAGACTGCTAAGGAAGGCCAAGGATGATGCATCTGATCCTTACCTTGCCCTATTGAGTGACAGAGCTGCACCTCTGGAGTGGGGAGCTTCTTCGCCTGCTGACCTACTCATGTGCCGTAAGCTTCGCAGTTCGCACCACGCTTCCACAAATACCACAAGGACATGACCACAACATTTGGATTGAAAAGAAGAGAATGCTCAAACTCAAACAGAAAATTGCATATGACAGAGCGACAAAACATCTGGAACCTCTTTCTGAGAAAGACACTGTAAGGATTGAGGGACCTAATTGTTGGGACAGAAAAGCGACTGTCCTCAGCGAAGCCGAACCGAGATCTTACATTGTGGAAACAAAGGATGGACAAAGAGTGAGGAGGAACAGGAGGAGTTTGCTGAAGGTTCCCGAGGACTGTGAGAAATCTTCTGATTAGGCTGAGGCTGCAAAGCAGGCGGATACATCGAAGAAGCACAGACCTCAACCACCAGCAACTTCTGGGATGACTGAACCTCTTCGAAGATCAACAAGAGTTAGACGACAACCGGACAGGCTGATTGAAAATGTTTAATGTTGTGTTATTGTTGCTAAAATTGTTGTAGAGCTGCTTGTTGTCAGAAAAAAAAATGGGTAGATATTGAAAAGAAGTGAAAATAATTGCGAACAAAACAAAATTATTATAATAATAATTATAAAATAAAAAAGGTTTATTAAAAAAAAGGCATAGGCATTGATTAACGTTTGAAAGGGAGATGTAATAATAGCCGTTATATCATTGGCCACTAGTTGGCAGTATTGCCCGATGTGTGTTTTGGTTACCAGACGAACTCGTGTGTCTGCACATAGACGAGAATGCAAGTCAATAAATAAAGAGACACAAGCCTGCAGCATCACTGTACCAGCGTGACTTCTTAAGATAGAAGACGGAACATTACAGTAACCATTAAAAAAAAACGTATAGTAACCATAAAATTGTTTTTTTAAAAAACGTATCGTAAACATACTAAAGCTGTTGCTTTATGTTATTTACAAAGAATTTTTGTTTAAAATCCCCCTGGCTCTTCTTTTTGTCTTTTCTATATTATGTACGTATTAATAACTGTGTTTGGTTTGCAAATGTCAATAAAGTTGATACAAAAAACTATGAGTAAATATTTATCATCTCATCAATATTTGCAAAACAGAGTACCGAGTTTCGAGATCCTCACAATAATAGTTCTCAAAATTATATTTCTTATCAATTTAGCTTAGTTTATGGATATTTTATTGACAATCTAACATCAATATACAAAGACAGAAAAAAATTGGTGGTGGTGGGGCGCGAATCTTTTTCTTCTTGGAAGGGGTGGGCGTGAAATAATTGAGAGGCACTGCTAGTATATGCAGACATTATATTCATACAATCTTGCAGCCCGAGTGAACCACAGCATTGTTGCTTCGTTCGGTAGGAGAAACGTAAACGTCCCACTGCTGTTGCAGCAGCGGCTTCTCGAGGCATCGGCGGAAGTGACGTAGGAGCCGACTCGCCAATGTGGCGTTAATTTAGTTATTTTGTTGTTTTTTTTTTATCAACCGATTTAAAATATTATATAAAATATATATTGAAATAGAACAGCCAGGGGTAAAAACAAACACAGAGGCAAAGAAATATATTTGAAAAATACGTGCTTAAAGCATGACGTCATTAGCAAGCGCGCAGCTTCCGAAGGACCTCGACCACATCCACCGACCCGTCCACACCGGAACAAAAACACCCACTGCTAAATTCTTCTGATTTAGTGTGGAACTGACTGTAATTTTCTCACAGAATGTCCAGTGCTACTCTAAAGTACCACGATATAATTCATTAAGTCTTTGTGTGCCGATAACCTCATCTTCGCGCGTTGATGCTTTTCGGCGTAGTTAGCTTAGCTTGTTAGCTAGCTAGCCGCTAACGAAAAGATGCACATGACTCATCGCCAAGCAGAGATCAAGGGCGGATTTTTTGGAATTATCATTTGAAAATGTGTGAAAGAACAACACCCAAGAACAAAGAGGAACTTTGTGGAATAAAAGAAGAGAACGAGCAACATCTTTTCCTTCTGGGCGAAGGTTGCGAGCAGCCTCGTGTTGTGCTACACAAAGCAGGTTTGTACACGTTTTACTCTCATTTGCTTTGTAAAGAATGACTTTCTATCGTTAAAAATATGCATCACAACATTAAGTTGTTTGGGGAAAGTCAGAGGGAAAGTGTTGTTGCTTAATTTATGTGTAGGGATTTTGATTCTTCACACGTAATTTTGTTTTAAAATTTATTTAGAAACAAAAATTTTATAAAAAAAAAAAAGGGGGAATGTTGGAACGTACTAGCAGGCTAAATGTCAGTTTGGGAAAAAAAACAAACATAAATCATGCAATAAATAGCGACTATGATGCCAGGGCCTAGGGCTGGGCGATAAACCGAACATTTACCGTTACCGAAATTTATTACTATGACCGAAATCATTTTGCCCATGTAAATTCGGTGTTTAAAAAAAAGAAAAGCCTTTTCTGTCTGCGGCAATGTTCATGCCCCTTTAAAACCGCTACAGCGCCTCTAGTCACGTGACTCCACCCGCCTGATCCCGAAAGAAAACAGACGTCGCTGTCGTAGCTGGCGATTCACATCCAGAAGCTTTTTCACCACCCACAACACAACCATGCTGTGCTGAAAGTTCAAAGTGAGAAGCAAGGTTCGACAAGTGACAACAGCCCATAACGGAGGCAACACCATACGAGAGAACGTCTCAGAGGAGGACGCAATAGCCTAGCACATAGCTAAAGATAAAGCTCCTCTAGTTCCAGTGGCGCGCACAGGATTTAAACGCTCCATGGAAGCCATATTTCCCGATATGGACAACATCGGGCCGGAAGCTTAGACATGTCAAGCATTTTGCATCTACATCCGACTTGTGGTCGGGTCGCAACATGGATCCCTGATTGAGCCTAACTGTGCATTACATAGATGACAAGTGGCGACTGCGCACCAGAGTACTCGAGACGGCACATTTTCCCCGATGATGCACACTTGTTTATTTGTCTTGCATTGACATTTTCTTTCATTTTATTTACCATTTTTTTGTTTGGCATTATTTGCACCATGACAGCATCTTGGCGCAAGCTAATTGCAGAAAAAGATTTTGCAAGAGGTACCCTTTTTCTTTGTGACATTGTTCAAGTCATGCAAAGCAAGCTATTTCGAATGTTTATACAAAGGATTTTTGGACATTTATTTTTCATTGAAAGTAATGTGTACCAGTTGGTCAATAAAAAAAACAGTCAGTATGCATTTCCTGCATTTATTTTGATTTTAGTCCACGGGGAATTTATCGTGCATTTATCGTTATTGAGGTAAAATTGCTCAATTAATCGCGATATTGATTTTAGGTCATATCGTCCAGCCCTACCAGGGCCCCTTTAATTCTTTTAGGCATACAGATTAGAATGGAAGCAAAAAGTACCCACGATGAAACTATCTCTAAATGCAAAATGAAAAACTTATAAACATATTTCACTTGAAGGATTCCTATTCTATCAATGACATTATGTTGCGATGGCCCCCAGTGGTCTGCATCAATATGTTGGGGTCCCACAACAGGTGTTCCATCAGACGCACACAATAGCCTGTGTGTGCTAACTTCAGCTCGCTTCCAGAAACGTCTGTGACCATGTCAGGAATTAAATCGGGCATCAGCCGCAACGTGCTTCCTTTTTAAATGCTCGTTTATCACTGTTGTGCTGCTAAAGGGAGGTTTACATCGTAGGACGTAACTTTGTGAAATGCCCCCATGGTCCGGTCCAAATCGGGGTCGCACGCATTGCTCCGTGTGCGGCAGGCACAAGTCAAGGTAGCACGGTAGAAACAATATAAGACAAAGTCGCCGCCTGAGCTTTGACTTGACCAAATTAAATGTGTGTTTGTCTTTTTGTGTCCTGCAGACGTCAGTGAAAACGATCTCCGTTCTGTGAAAGAGGAGCCAGACTTGACTCACATCAAAAAGGAGGAGGAGGAGGAGGAGATCAACAAGTCATCAGTGAACGTTCTCCCGATAAAGACTGAAGATGAAAACAAGGATGAGCGTGAGGACAACAGAGGGGCGGAGACTCCAAGCAGCAGTTCAAGTCATCACGTGAAAACAAAAGGTGATGAAGACCACTGGGGGCCATCACAAGCACACAGTGAGGACACATTATCAGACGCTCATGACAATGATGATGATAATGGGCAAGAAAACCCTTTTTCTTGCTCAGTTTGTGGTAAAAGCTTGTCTCAAAATTCAAGTTTTACAATCCACACAAGAATGCACATTGGAATGCATCTGCATCTTTGGCTTACTATGGGCTTAAAAAGGGAGACCGTCACAACCCCCTTTTCTACAAACAAGTCCAGGAACATTTAGTTCCTGGTAATAAAGTTCCTGTGGCCCAGGTGGTTTGCATCTCCCCGCAACTCAAAGTTCTTGATAATTTATGCAAATGACAATGATGATGTATCAGTGGGAGGTCTTGTGTTTCTTTGTTACTCATTACTGACACCCTATGGCTGTTAAGCATCATTGCAGTTCCAAAATAATTCAGTGAACTCTAAAAAAATATTTTTGTGTATCTTAGTTGAATTAGAATACATATTCCAGAAACGTCTGTGACTATGTCAGGAATGAAATCGGGCATCAGCCGCAGCGTGCTTCCTTTTTAAATGCTCGTTTATCACTGTTGTGCTGCTAAAAGGAGGTTTACATCGTAGGACGTAATTTTGTGAAATGCCCCCATGGTCGAGTCCAAGTTGAGGTCGCACGCATTGCTCCGTGTGCGGCAGGCACAAGTCAAGGTAGCACGGTAAAAACAATATAAGACAAAGTCGCCGCATGAGCTTTGACTTGACCAAACCAAATTTGTCTTTCTCCAGACGTCAGTGAAAACGGTCTCCGTTCTGTGAAAGAGGAGCCAGACTTGACTCACATCAAAAAGGAGGAGGAGGGGGAGCAGATCAACAAGTCACCAGTGAACGTTCTCCCTATAAAGACTGACGATGAAAACAAGGATGAGAGTGAGGACAAGAGAGGGGCGGAGCCTACAAGCAGCAGATCAAGTCATCACGTGACAACAGAAGGTGATGAAGACCACTGGGGGCCATCACAAGCACATAATGAGGACACATTATCAGACGCTCATGACCATGATGATACTAATGATGATGATGATGATGATGGGCAAGCCAAAGGTGAAAGGGCATGTCACACTGACTCATTCACTTCAAAGCTGTCTTTAAAAGGGCACAGAAAAACACACAGTGGTGAAAAACCTTTTTCCTGCTCAGTTTGTGGCAAAAGCTTCTCTCGAAAGTTTTATTTAACAATCCACACAAGAACGCACAGTGGAGAAAAACCTTTTTCTTGCTCAGTTTGTGGCAAAAGCTTCTCTTTTAAGTCAAATTTAACAAGTCACACAAGAATACATAGTGGCGAAAACCCTTTTTCCTGCTCAGTTTGTGGAAAATGCTTCTCTCAAAAGGCAAATTTAATAGAGCACGCAAGAACACACACTGGAGAAAAACCTTTTACTTGCTCAGTTTGTGGTAAAAGCTTCTCTCAAAATTCAAGTTTAAAAATCCACACAAGAAAGCACAGTGGAGAAAAACCTTTTTCCTGCTCAGTTTGTGGTAGACGCTTCTCTGAAAAGTCAAATTTAACTTGTCACACAAGAACACACACTGGAGAAAACCCTTTTTCTTGCTCAGTTTGTGGTAAAAGCTTCTCTCAAAATTCAAGTTTAACAATCCACACAAGAATGCACAGTGGAGAAAAACCTTTTTCCTGCTCAGTTTGTGGAAGACGCTTCTCTGTAAAGTCAAATTTAACTTGTCACACAAGAACACACACTGGAGAAAAACCTTTTTCTTGCTCGGTTTGTGGCAAGAGTTTCTCACAAAATTCCCATTTAACAATCCACACAACAACACACACTGGAGAAAACCCTTTTTCCTGCTCAGTTTGTGGCAAAAGCTTCTCTGGAAAGTCTAATTTAAGAAAACACACAGCAACACATAGTGGAGAAAAACCTTTTTCTTGCTCAGTTTGTGGCAAAAGCTTCTCTTTTAAGTCAAATTTAACAAGTCACACAAGAATACATAGTGGAGAAAAACCTTTTTCTTGCTCAGTTTGTGGAAAATGCTTCTCTCAAAAGGCAAATTTAACAGAACACGCAAGAACACACACTGGAGAAAAACCTTTTACTTGCTCAGTTTGTGGTAAAAGCTTCTCTCAAAATTCAAGTTTAACAATCCACACAAGAACGCACAGTGGAGAAAAACCTTTTTCCTGCTCAGTTTGTGGTAGACGCTTCTCTGAAAAGTCAAATTTAACTTGTCACACAAGAACACACACTGGAGAAAACCCTTTTTCTTGCTCAGTTTGTGGTCAAAGCTTCTCTAAAAATTCAAGTTTAACAATCCACACAAGAACGCACAGTGGAGAAAAACCTTTTACCTGCTCAGTTTGTGGAAGACGCTTCTCTGTAAAGTCAAATTTAACTTGTCACACAAGAACACACACTGGAGAAAAACCTTTTTCTTGCTCAGTTTGTGGCAAGAGTTTCTCCCAAAATTATCATTTAACAATCCACACAACAACACACACTGGGGAAAAACCTTTTTCCTGCTCAGTTTGTGGCAAAAGCTTCTCTGGAAAGTCTAATTTAAGAAAACACACAGCAACACATAGTGGAGAAAAACCTTTTTCTTGCTCAGTTTGTGGCAAAATCTTCTCTTTTAAGTCAACTTTAACAAGTCACACAAGAATACATAGTGGAGAAAACCCTTTTTCTTGCTCAGTTTGTGGAAAATGCTTCTCTCAAAAGTCAAATTTAACAGAACATGCAAGAACACACACTGGAGAAAAACCTTTTACTTGCTCAGTTTGTGGTAAAAGCTTCTCTCAAAATTCAAGTTTAACAATCCACACAAGAACGCACAGTGGAGAAAAACCTTTTTCCTGCTCAGTTTGTGGTAGACGCTTCTCTGAAAAGTCAAATTTAACTTGTCACACAAGAACACACAGTGGAGAAAACCCTTTTTCTTGCTCAGTTTGTGGTAAAAGCTTCTCTAAAAATTCAAGTTTAACAATCCACACAAGAACGCACAGTGGAGAAAAACCTTTTTCCTGCTCAGTTTGTGGAAGACGCTTCTCTGTAAAGTCAAATTTAACTTGTCACACAAGAACACACACTGGAGAAAAACCTTTTTCTTGCTCAGTTTGTGGCAAAGGCTTCTCTGTAAGGTCAAGTTTACGAAGCCACACAAGAACACACAATGGAGACAAGCCATTCAGTTGCAGCGTTTGTTCTAAAAAATTTGCCACGAAACCGGAAGCTGAGAGACACGATTGTGCTGGCGAGAATTGATGCGATCCGTGAAGCTTAAAAAAAGACAAAAAAAACTGAAGGAACTGACTCTTTGTGGTAAGATGTAAATTTTGATTTTGAATAAAATATGAAAAATTTAATTTTTCAAAGCTCTTTTATTGACTTAAAGCCAATGTGATCAGTGCCAGAAGAACCATTGTGTCTGAGTGATGATGATCGTTTTTTTTGTTTTCATATCAAACATTATAAATGAAATTAATTTCCTTTGCCTAGAACAACATTTGTTAACATTATGCTTTTCAGTTGTCTTTTTAATCGTACTTAATGGAAAAGGTGTGAGAAGAAACTGTGCTTATGAAATCATTGCCTTCCACAATCATCAATAAAATCACGTGTTCCACTTGCTCAACTGGCCTTCATTACGTTGTGTGAAAAGGTGAAAAACAGATCTCGAAGTTGGAACTAAAAAAAGAACCAGAAAGAGAAACGCAAATAGTCTCAGTTTCTCTTCAAGGTTTTGGTATGTCAGGAGTTGGCAATCTGATGGCAACTGGAGTCAGCGCTGGTTTTCTCGTTGTGTTTGGGTGGCTCGTATATGTATGGTCCATTGAACAAAACTCAAACTCTTCAAATATCCCCTCACATAAATTTAATATTTCGCTTTCTGAATAAATATCTGACTTGCTAAAACCTCTTTCTAGGTTGAGCTCTATCAAGTGTTTGGGGTGAATTGCTAAGCAGAATCTCACTTCGGAAAAAATATAATTTTGTAAAATATACCAAATATTTTTGTTCATGCTCTATAATATTTTTTATACTTTGGATTGCTTATATAATGAAATCGGGAAATATTAAAATGTAAAATTGGCAACGGCATACAGACTTAATGCAATTAATAAATATAGAAACATTTTATAAATATTGAACTAATTGAGAAGAGTCCTTGAAATAAATATTGAATTATAAAAAATACTTACGTATTAAATTAATTCAACTACCCGACCCCAGATGAGCGGCAGAAAATGGCTGGATGGATGGAATAATTTAAATTGCATACATATTCAAATGAACAAATTTGTTCAGAAATATTCAAGAGTGAAATAAAAAGGTTTAAATTAATATTTATATAATTTCACATTAAAATAATTGAATAAATATTGTAGTATTGTATAAGCAAGCTTAAATCTACATTGAAATACATTTTTAAAAAGTTGTGTATTTTAAAATGGCCAAATCTACATATGGGAAGTAACTCTCTTTATGAAACTATGAAGGGACTGGAGCTCACAGAAGTGACCAGTCTTGGTTCTGAAGTTCCGATGTAACCAGATACTGCCCTGAGAGAAAATAGGCCTGAGCATTGTTTATGGTGGGGGCAATTCTCTCGCCAGGTCAGTGACCTTCCAGGGTATGGAAGTAATTTAAGGTGGTCACGAGTAGACTGGTCGTATCAACGGGGAGACGCATCTGCTCTCCCTCTGGGGGACTTTTGGAGGGAAATCCCGAAGACTAGCGTGATGGGAATGCATATGCAACAAGGGAAAATTAGATATTCATGTCCAATTTAGGCATTCCCTATAAGAAGGGAATGTCTGAGAGGGGGCTCGCACGTGCACGGAGCGCACACACGCACACGTTTTTGGGGAGACTTCTTTTGACATCAGCATGTGACGAGAATAAAATCTTTTTCGAACCAGTTCTTTTCCATCACCAATCCAGCCTTGCTCGGCTGCCTCTCCGGAAGGCAGCAAGAACCCACACTTCAAAGACAAAATATACTACATATTGAAAGAAAAATAATACTCAAATATTGAAATAAGTATAGAATTGAAAGAATAAACAACAAAGAAATAAATACCTCCTGGAAAATATCATTATTTTCAACATTTGTCAAAGCACAAAATTTCGATCAGATTGAGTTCTTTCTTGCACATTCTTAAACAATCATAATTTTTTTACTTTTACTTTTTAAGTTACTTCAGTGCATTTCACACCTGAGCCTTCAGGGAATTCCTACTTCGTCCTACTTGAATGAATCCACATCAAAATATCATCATTTATGACACCACGGCTGGACAAATAATATCCAGAAACACACTCCCGCACCACTGAGTGAGTGTTGGACGATATAGCTTCTCTTGAAAGGTCCGACTTGAAAATGTCCTTGCAAGTGGATCTGAAATTAAACCCACACTTTTCCCTCCTTCGGCCATTGTGGTTTAAAAAAAAATCAAGAATATAGTGTATTTGTCACGGTCAATTGTAAGCATGGACAACTCACTCTTTGCCCAGCAGGATGTGCTAACATGCACTCGCAACAGCCCGTTGATGACAAGAGCTGATGGTCGTGAGTGATACTTTGTCCATTTAATGAGCGTATCGCCTGACAAGGCGCTTTGTTTGTTTCGGAAAAAAATTGCGACTTTAAAGTGCGCCTTATGACTGCGAAAATACGGTCATTTTAGTTGTCCAACTTGTAAAATGGAAAAGAAAATTATGCACAAAAAGCATGAACGTGTTGAGCAGAAGGAAGAAAAAAAAGTGTCAGGTTTCGCCGTTCGGCGAAGAGGTGGGTGGACCCAAAGAGCGAGGAAGCAGGAGAAGGGTAAACTAAGGGAGTTTATTAAATAAATCTAACGAGGACAAACAACGGGGCGTGGACAAACAAACGTGGCAGGATGAAAAATAACAAGGACGCAACCAAAACGTGACTAACAGAAAAGGAAGACGAGGAACATAAGCCGGGGGCAAAACGCTGAGGGGCGTGACGGGAACGAGGACGTGAACAAGAGCATGAACTTGACAGGAACAACCGTGGTCGTGGAAGTCCGGAAAGTGCGGCAGCAATTGCATAGGGCAGGCGTAGCAGGGGCAATGTTCCGACACTGAGTTGTTGGGATGAGGTGTTTATATAGTCCAGTCATTAGGAGTGCGGATGGGCATCAGGTGTGTGAGCTGACGGGGAACAGGTGCGTGGCTGGTGAGGGCGAGGTGCTGAGGTGAAACGCCCCTACTCAGCAGATCAACACAATAACAAGTGCACATGGCCGGGAGGTGAAGAAAACAATAACAAAACCGCATGAACATGAAAACAATAACAAAACCCCGGTCATGTCCGACGCGGATCATGACAAAAAGGGAGAAAGCAGTAAGTCTTGTTACAAACATTACTTTTTCAGGACGAGTTGTGGTAGCAACGGAGGATCACGTGACGTAAAAAACAAACATAAAAAGTGTGTGTAGAAGGAGTTCTACATCAACATGCGTTTTACTTATTAGTCCGCGATACACTGACACAATTGGACTTTAATACAGAATCAAAAAGCAAGGGCGAATTTACACAAATGTCAAAACTTTAAAAGGGCGCATTGTCAGTGATAAGCAAAACATTGCCAGAGCCTTAAAGCCAATAACAGACGAGTAAATGTTTTTATAGACGTGTGTAATTCTTTTTGTAGCATGAATTGCAAATTACTCAGAAATCACACAAGCATTGCTGGACATCATTTATGACCAGGCAATGACATTTGCTGAAGAGAAAAATTGTTTGAACACTTAAGGCTGACAAAGCTTTTGAACTTGTCAAGCATGAACTCATTGATTACGATGTATTAGCACTACCAACTTGATATTTAACTGCTAAATTGAGTCATGGAAATTCCCATGTCTCAACAGGAGGGATTGATATCCATACTACAGCTAGGACAACAAACCTTTTTAAAATTTTTGTAGATCATGTTTAGTGTGTAGTAAACATAATTTTCAAGTGAATATGAGACCAAAAAGGAGATTGTATGGACAAAGCATCTTAACGCACGACCAAATTACTATGAGCATTGAGCAAACAGTGACTGCAAAAATGGCTTCATGGACTTGTGTTGCTGCAGAAACACAGGAAAGTGAATCCATTTGCACATTAGTCACAATAATTTGATCCCGTGGTGAGAGCCACGTCAGAGTGTGTTCAAGCAGTCTTCACTGCTGCTTCAGGAATTAAAAAATTACATTCTTGTCCACCACATTCACATTGCACGGCGACCTCATTGTCACAGGGACACATTACACTGATAAGGTGCGGTGCGTTTCAGCCCAGCGTCACTTTTCCCGCACCAGTAGAAGGCGCCACACGACTGTGGAAGCCGCTCCAAATTATCACCAAACCGCGACTTGACCTTGTGGACATTTTTTCTTTTTTTTTTTTTAAGGACATTTTTCTCCCGACTGGAGGAACATTTTTTGTTTTGGGGATTGCAAATGGAAATTTTGTTTCAAGGGATGCTAAATTCTGTATGTTCAAGACAAGCAGCATGATGTTTTGCACCGATTCAGGCGTGTAAGACACAAAAACCAGGTGCACATTCCAGACTGATAAGAAAGAAATGAGGTGCACATTCCGAACTGATGAGGAGTAGAAGCGTTTGAGAACTAAGGTCACAAAACAGATCATTTGTAAGAGAGAAATTGTTAGAATAAGCAGGAAGAGCCTAGGCGGGTGTGAGCAAGTCAAAATTTGGGGTTTCCCATCTTTGATGGGTTGTATGGTTACAATGTGAACTGATAGTCAAGATAAATGTTCATGTGTTCTGTCGACATTGGGCAGACAAGGGCTTTTAAAACCACAACAGGAAACGAAATGTTGTGCATAAAACATGCCTAAATGGTTATTTGAAAAGCAAAACTTACTTAATAAAATGACCCAATTACAATTGGAAACTGCCTCGCTGACAATGCAGCGAAGGCTGCAGCCCAAGGCATGACCTCAAAGTCGGCACTGCATTACTATAAAGGAAAATGAACACACACACACACACTCACAGCAAATCAACTTGACAATTTGATATCACGCCAGGAAAAATACACCACTAATTGAATGCACACATTGGGATAACAAAGGTGCAAACAAATCCTATATGGCCACCCCAATAGATTCCCAGATCTTGACTCATCAGAACCACCAGCGACTGGCACATCGGTCGCAGTCCACATGAAAAACATGTTTGACCGAAAAAGATGCAAAAGACACAATTACTGGTCAGTGTGTTCTGATCCACAGAGAAACCACGTCCGTGTGGGAGACCAACTCTTCTTCAAGGCGTTGAAACAACTTCGTTGGGACAAGTGAATGCTGAGATGGCCCTCGCCAGATGATGGCAGTGACCCCGATGCCGCAAAGGTCGCGGGGCGTGGCAGCTGGATCCACCAGTTGCAGTACAAACTTCACCGGTTTCCAGCTAAAGGCCTAGCAACGCGAATCCCTCGAACAGGAGCTCACCTGAGTCACAATCTCGGACCACACGCACATCAGAACCACACAACCAGCCACAAATACGAATGTTGAAGCCACAGAACAAAAAGATCAGATATTGTTTGGACATTAATGACGTACATAAAGAAATTTCAGCCTTGATTGGAGAACATAACTGCATTTAAATTTTTAGTAAAATGAAACAATTATTGATGTTATGACCACTATGAAAAATTTGAAAGACACAATTTATCGGGATAATCATCAGTTTTCATTTTGTTATGTGTAGTTTGTTCATGTTGCATTGTTCCTATGACAAAGACTATGGTTAATCGTATGTTTGTTGCCCAAATGTACCATTCCAACCTGATTGATGTTGAGAATGATGAACTCGAACTGGACAATGACGAACTCGAACTGGACACTGAAACCTAAAAAACACATGGACCCTTTTTGCCCCTGACCCAACAAGTGCACACATACAACACACACGAAGATCCGGGAAGCGAGGACGGCTGTCCCATCCTACCACGAGGCAAGGGCCTCCACCAAGTCACCTCAGGGACAAGCTCTGCGTGGAGACAGTTTTTTTTTTTTTTCACTAGGCATATTGAAATGTTTTTTTAATATATATATATATATATATATATATGTTTTATTCCCTGACGGTCATCAAATTATGAGGATCTAGTTCCACGTCGGAAGGGAGGAGGGGAATTTTGTCCCTACTGAGGGTTTTCACCCCTCCACTGATAATCACACTGTTGTATGATTTCATTATGATGATCTGTCTTAAAGCCGTAAGGCCATGATTTAAACCCACAAACGGGGGGAAATGTAAGATGCGCTGAGGATAGGTAATCAGTTTGTGTATTCATAATCATGTTTTTATACACTCATTAATGTTTAATACACACACATAGACACTTACTTGTTATTTTAACACACACACACACAGTATCCTGAAGATGTGTTTAGTTAAAGTAACCTTAACACCATGAGTTGTGATTTCCTGCCTGTTGGAATCTTCTGGTGATTAGTTTAGTCTAAAACAGACCACCATTGTCAGTTACTCTCCTGTCTTCTAGTGATTAGTTCAGACTAAAAAGACTTTCTTTGTATTTTAATTTCTTGTCTCCTGGTGATTCTTGAGTCAAGCTAATAAAAGCAGAGCAGAGCAGGGAGGAGGAGAGAGGAAGGAGTCACGCTGAGCTGCCTGCTCGCTTCTGCTTTGTCCCACTCTTTACCCCGCCGGCTGGTGAAAATGAACGCCATGTCTGGTTCCTCCTGGCCTCTCAGCCATATTTTTATTTCGGCCGTTACCTTTAGTAAGTTATTTCAGTAAGCTCTCCCAAAAGGCGTCAGGGCATTTAAACATGACAAAAAGACAACTGAAATGTTTGATGTAAACACAAAAATCTCATCATCACTCAGACACAATGGTTCTTCTGGCACTGATCACATTGGCTTAGTGTCAATAAAAGAGCTTTGCAAAATTCAATTTATCATATTTTATTCAAAATCACATTTACATCTTACCACAAACAGTCAGTTCCTTGAGTTTTTTTCGTCTTTTTTTTAAGCTTCAAGGATCGCTGCTATTCTCGCCATCACAATCGTGTCTCTCAGCACCGTTTTTAGAAAAGAATTCTTTAGCACAAACGCTGCAACTGAATGGCTTTTCTCCACTGTGTGTTCTTGTGTGGCTTCGTAAATGCGACTTTTGAGAGAAACTCTTGGCACAAACTGAGCAGGAAAAAGGTTTTTCTACAGCGTGCTTTCTTGTGTGGCTTGTTAATGTTGACTTTACAGAGAAGCATTTTCCACAAACTGAGCAGGAAAAAGGTTTTTCACCAGTGTGTGCTCTTGAGTGCGCTGTTAATTGTGACTTTCGAGAGAAACTTTTTCCGCAAATCGAGCAGGAAAAGGTTTTTCACCACTATGTGTTATTGTGTGGCTTGTTAAATTTGCCTTTAGAGAGAAACTCTTGCCACAAACTGAGCAGGAAAAAGGCTGCTCTCGACTGTGCGTTCTTGTGTGATATGTTAAAGTTGACTTTACAGTAAAGCTTTTGCCACAAACCGAGCAAGCAAAAGGTTTTTCACCACTGTGTGTTCTGGAGTGCTTTACTAAAGTAGACTTTCGAGAGAAACTTTTTCCGCAAACTGAGCAGGAAAAGGGTTTTTCTCCAGTGTGTGTTCTTGTGTGTTCTGTTAAACGCGCCTTATGAGAGAGACTCTTGCCACAAACTGAGCAGGAAAAAGGCTTTTCTCCGCTGTGTGTTCTTGTGTGTTCTGTTAAACGCGCCTTATGAGAGAGACTCTTGCCACAAACTGAGCAGGAAAAAGGCTTTTCTCCACTGTGTGTTCTTGTGTGTTGTGTTAAACTTGACTTTTGAGTGAAACACTTGCCACAAAATGAGCAAGAAAAAGGTTTTTCTCCAGTGTGTGTTCTTATGTGGCTTGTTAAATGCGACTTTTGAGAGCAACTCTTGCCACAAACTGAGCAGGAAAAAGGGGTTTCTCCACTGTGTGTTCTTGTGTGGCTTCGTAAATTTGACTTTTGAGAGAAACTCTTGGCACAAACTGAGCAGGAAAAAGGTTTTTCTCCAGTGTGTGTTCTTGTGTGTTCTGTTAAACTCGTCTTTTGAGAGAAGCATTTTCCACAAACTGAGCAGGAAAAATGTTTTTCTCCACTATGTGTTCTTATGTGCCGTTTTAAAGAGAATTTTGAAGTTAATGATTTCCCACAGTGAGAACATACCCAACTGTCAGTGTGACATGCCCTTTCACATTTGGCTTGCCCATCATCATTATCATCAGGAGAGCGTGATAATGTGTCCTCATTATGTACTTGTGATGGCCCCCCGTGGTCTTCGTCACCTTCTGTTGTCACGTGATGACTTGAGCTGCTGCTTGGAGGCTCCGCCCCTCTGTTGTCCTCACTCTCATCCTTGTTCGCATCTTCAGTCTTTATAGGGAGAACATTCACTGGTGACTTGTTGATCTCCTCCTCCTCCTCCTCCTCCTCCTTTTTGATGTGAGTCAAGTCTGGCTCATCTTTCACAGAACGGAGATCGTTTTCACAGACGTCTGTAGGTCACAAAAAGACAAACACACATTTGGTTTGGTCAAGTCAAAGCTCGTGCGGCGACTTTGTCCTATTTTCTACAGTGCTACCTTGACTTGAGCCTGCTGCACACGGAGCAACGCGTGCGACCCCGAATTGGACCGGACCATGAGGGCATTTCACAAAATTACATCCTACAATGTAAACCTCCCTTTTGATCCCCAATTTCATTTCTGACATCGTCACAGACGTTTCTGGAAGCGAGCTGAAGTTAGCACACGCAGGCTATTGTGTGCGTCTGATGGAACACCTGTTGTGGGACCCGAACATATTGATGCAGACCACTGGGGGCCATCGCAACATAATGTCATTGATAGAAAATAAATCCTTCAAGCGAAATATGTTTACAAGTATTTCTTATTGCATTTAGAGATAGAACTAAATGTTCCTGGGCTTGTTGGTAGAAAAGGGGGTTGTGACGTTCTCCCTTTTTAAGCCTATAGTAAGCCAAAGATGCAGATGCATTCCTTGCAGCATGCGCTTGTTCACCGAGGAGATCCGTGCAACCTTGGATGGATGCATTCAATGTATTTTAAATGTTTGGATGGGGTGAAACTACGCACATGTGCACAAAACTCGACAGGGCCACCCGAGGTTCATAAATAAGACCATTACGGACTTGATTTTTTTTTTTTTTTTAAACTTAATATTTTGTGTTTTATTCACTAAAATTGATCAACCGCCATTGACGTTTTCGCGGCAGTGTGCACATTTTTAGAGTCAGGCGGAATTCCTTCCGTAAGGAATTGCTTGAACAAAATATAAAAACCAGAAAATGTTATTTTGTTATTTTAAATGTAAATTTTATACTGGGAAAAACATGGAGTTCACCCCCCACTATTGGTTATTCTTTGGCATATATTTTCTGCACTGAATACGTACTTGATTTAAAAAAAAAATAATAATATTTTGTGTTTTATCCACTAAAATTGATCAACCGCCATTGACGTTTTCGGCGCAGTGTGCACATTTTTTAGAGTCAGGCAGAATTGCTTCCGCAAGGAATTGCTTGAACAAGATATAAAAACCAGAAAGTGGAAAATTTTAAATAATCAGTTCAAATTTGATACTGGGAAAAAACATGGAGTTTACCCCCCCACTATTGGTTATTCTGTGGCATTTATTTTCTGCACTGATTTCATTAGGCATAAACAAATGTTTAGCAAACCGACAAGTAAAAGGCAATATTTAAAGATAAAAAGGGCAATAACCTTGAACGCATTTCCCCAAACAACTTAATGTTGTGATGCATATTTCTAACGATAGAAAGTCGTTCTTTACAAAGCAAATGAGAGTAAAACGGGTACAAACCTGCTTTGTGTGGCACAACACGAGGCTTGTTGCAAACTTCGCCCAGCAGTTGATGTTGCTCGTTCTCTTCTTTTATTCCACAAAGTTCCTCTTTGTACTTGGGTGTCGTTCTTTCACACATTTTCAAACGCCAATCCCAAAAAATCCTCCCTTGATCTCTGCTCGGCGATGAGTCATGTGCCTCTTTTCGTTAGCGGCTAGCTAGCTAACAAGCTAAGCTAATTACGCCGAAAAGGATCAACGAGCGAAGATGAGGTTATCGGGACACAAAGACTTAATGAATTATGTCGACGTCCTTTAGAGTAGCACTGGACATCCTGTGAAAAAATTACAGTCAGTTCCACACTGAATCAGAAGAATTTAGCGGTGGGTGTTTTTATTTCGGTGTGGATGTGGTCGAGGTCCTTCGGAAGCTGCGCGCTTGCTTATGACGTCATGCTTTAAGCACGTATTTTTCAAATATATTTCTTTGCCTCTGTGTTTGTTTTTACCCCTGGCTGTTCTATTTTAATATATTATTTATATAATATTTTAATTCGGTTGATAAAAAAAATGTAACAAAATAATTAAATTGACGCCACATTGGCGAGTAATCTCGCGCGTCACTTCCGCCTATGCCCGGAGAAGCCGCTGCTGGAACTGCAGTGGGACGTTTACGTTTCTCCTAACGAACGAAGCAACAATGCTGTGGTTCACTCGGGCTGCAAGATTGTATGAATATAATGTCTGCATATACTAGCAGTGCTTCTCAATTATTTCACACCCGCCCCTACCAAGAAGAAAAAGATTCGCGCCTCCCCACCACCAATTTGTTTTCTGTCTTTGTAGATTGATGTTAGATTGTCAATAAAATATCCCTTAACTAAGCTACATTGACAAGAAATATAATTTTGAGAACTATTATCGTAAGGATCTCGAAACTCAGTACTCTGTTGTGCAAATATTGATGAGATGACAAATATTTGTCATGTTATTGTTGGAGTTGGATCACGGTGGAAATGAGAAGTAGTTAGTAAATCAACCTTTAAAAGCCAAACTTCCTCCAATGCGTGTTCGTTTTTTGTGCTCAAGAAGAAAAGGGTCAAATAAAGACTCAACAACTGATTAGAGGTCCGATATTTAGTTTCTTCAATTTCTGGAGTTCAGGAAATAGTACAAAGACAGCTATCTGGGCGGCTTTTTCTTAATCTCACGAGAAACTGCACTCGGGCGAGCACAGTCGACAAATGTGCGCCATCTTTCAGCCCAGCTTCAGTTTTTATAGGAGTTTTTTTATGTCAAAGGTAATGTAGGTTGAATCGGTTGTCCTCGCTCCCTCCCACGGTACGGGTCCACGTCAGAGGGAAGGTCCTCCCCAGGTTAGTCATCGTCTGGATAGTTGATTCCCGTCTGGTCCCCAAGACTGGCACGCCAAGGCTGGCCTTCTCCGGCGGGCAGTCCCTCCGTCTCTCTCTCCGCTGGCATTCTTTTGTAATCTTGTCGGTGTGTGCGCGTGTATGTGCAAGTGTATGCGCGTGTATGTGCACGTGTATGTGCAGGTGTATGTGCAGGTGTATGTATTTGTCTGTGTGTGTGTATGCGTATGTGCATGTGCTCCGATCTCCAATTGTTCTGTCTTTCGGAATGTGTTTTTTTGATAGCGTCTGTGTGAGTCCTCCAGTGCCCAATTTGGTATGTTTGCATCTCTACAGCCAATGTGGAGAATGTGCTTCATCGTATCTGTCCATGAAGTGCTGTGAATGTGAGGACAGCTCATGGAAATGCTATGTGTGCAAATCTATTCTCACTACTGAGAATTTCACTCAAGTTCATACATTTAAACTAAGTACTATAAATTTAGCATATGAGAATAATATAATAAATCAGTAAACATCAGGCCTACCATCCCAGTCATTCTTGTGACCCGTGCTTCTAGTTCCATTTGATAAATGCTTTTTGTTTCATCAATGTTTATCATATTCCCTAAATATGAACCTGCTAATTTAAATAATTGACCTTCTGTCCTGTAAGTGTTTAAAATAATGCCAGCAATCATAATACAATCCTTCATTTATCATTGCAGTATTTTCTATCATTGCAGTATTTTTTTATCATTGCAGCATTTTTATTAATTTTCCCTCTGTACCATAGACAGACATTCGGAGTGTTTCCTTACACTTGTATATGTTGTGGGATGTAAGTGTGTATATACACATGGGGATTTGTGTATTTACGTATATACTGTGTATATTTGCATAGGTTTGCTTTTTTCTGAATGTCTGCTGCTAATGTCATACATTAACGGCTACATTGCACCACCGCCTCTGTGTGATCTATTTCTTTGCTGCTGTAACACTGCAAATTTCCCCATTGTGGGACTATTGAAGGACATCTTTATCTTTATCTTTAAAAACATTGTGTTGGTGCTTCTTAAATAATTTTCCATAAGATTAAGATTGAACAAAATGGTTAAACAAAAATTTAAAAAGTAAATTTTGTAGCAATTAAACATTGAATACTAAATTATTCCTAAAACAGTTCAATAACTCTTGTAATTAATAGTGAATTATTGTAGTTTAATGAATACTAAAACGAATAATGAAATATTAAAGTACTTTTTCCGGTTCCGGCGCCGCGCGAGTGGCTGCCTGTTTACAGCAGCGTGGCTCACTATTGAGCCTTTTTCGTGTGTTTTTTCCCTTTACCCTTTTTTATTTTATTTTTACCTCACCTCAGCAATGGACATCCAACTTGCGGTGGTTTTACTACTGTTGGGGGCTGTTTTTTGCGCGATCGTGTCCGGAGACGAAACTCGGAGCTACGGATCGATCGTGTACACAAGAGATCAGCTGTTAGCACTCCGTGCTAACCCCGCGTGGGCTCCCGGAGCGAGACCCGATATTCCCCGCGAGCTGAGGAGGAAGAGACGGGGATGTCGTGCGGGGGCTAAACGCCAGGCAAGGAGGAGACGATATCACCCCGTCCTCCCGTCCGTTATTATGGGGAATGTTCGATCCCTCTCCAACAAAATGGACGAGCTAACAGCGCTAACCCGGCACGAGAGGATTTTCCGGGAGGCTAGCTTGCTGGTGTTCACGGAGTCGTGGCTAACAGAGCTAACGCCGGACGCCGTCGTGGAATTGGACGGCTTCCAAATACTAAGCGCGGACAGGACACTGGAGAGCAGTAAGAGAAAAGGGGGAGGGCTGGCTGTGTTTGTTAATGATAGATGGTGTAACCCTGGGCATATAACTGTTAAGGATCAACTTTGCAGTCGGGACATTGAGATGATAGCTGTTAGCATGCGTCCGGTCTATTTACCGCGAGAGTTCAGTCATGTGATCGCGGTAGCGGCGTACGTGCCTCCCTCTGCTAACGGTGAGACAGCCTGTGATGTACTGAATGCAGCTGTGAGCAGGCTACAAACACAGCACCCAAATGCCTTGTTCCTTATCTCTGGTGACTTCAATCATGCTTCTCCTTCCTCCTCTCTGCCTTCATTCACACAATATGTAACATGCCAAACCAGAGACAATAAAATATTGGACCTCTTCTATGCCAACACCAAGGAGGCGTACACGTCACTGCCCCTCCCCCCGCTGGGCAAAGCTGACCACAACTTGGTTGCTCTCCTGCCTGTGTACAAACCTCTCGTCCGCAGGCAGCCAGCTGTGACACGCACAGTTCAGCGATGGTCCGGAGAAGCCGAGGAGGCCTTGAAGGACTGTTTCAACACAACTGTGTGGGAGGTATTCAGCGAAGCTCACGGTGAGGACATTAATGGTCTAACAGACACAGTTACAGACTATATTAACTTCTGCATGGAGAACACCATTCCCACCAGGACTGTAAGATGTTTCTCCAACAACAAACCCTGGATCACACCGGACATTAAAGCTCTCCTGAAGGAGAAAAAGAGGGCTTTTGTTTCAGGCGACAAGGACGAGCTGAAGAGAGTGCAGCGTCAGCTGAGAAGGAGGATCCGAGAGGGGAAAAAGTCCTACAGGATGCGGATGGAAGAACAACTGCAGCGGAACAATGCCAGGGATGTCTGGAGGGGCCTGAAGACCATCTCAGGCCACGGACAAGCAGGTAAGACCCAGAAGGGGGGGGGGGCTTCAGTGGGCAAATGAGTTGAACCTATTTTTCAATAGGTTTGATCAAATGTCTGACCCCGCTCAGGCTTCCCTGATGCAGCCCCCACCCACCCCTCCTGCCACTGCGAACAAGACCCTCTCTCCCCCTCTCTCGCCCCTCTCTCTCTCCACAGGCTCCAGTTCCCAGCCTCATCAGACAACCACCACTTCCTCCTGCTCAGCCTTGTTCCTCACAACATCTCAGGTGAAGAACCAGCTGAGGAAGATGAAGGCGAGGAAGGCGGCAGGCCCAGATGGGATCAGCTCCCAGCTCCTCAAATCCTGCGCAGACCAGCTGTGTGGAATCGTCCAGCACATGTTCAACCTGAGCTTGAAGCTGGGCAGAGTCCCCCAGCTGTGGAAAACATCCTGCCTGGTTCCGGTTCCAAAGACACCCCATCCGAAGGAGCTCAACAACTTCAGACCAGTGGCGCTGACGTCTCATCTGATGAAGACCCTGGAGAGACTGGTCCTCGTCCATCTGCGCCCCCTGGTCAGCTCCTCAATGGACCCACTCCAGTTTGCATACCAGCCTGGCATCAGTGTGGATGATGCCATCATCTACCTGCTCCACACTTCACTCTTCCACCTGGAGAAGGCGGGGGGCACGGTGAGGATCATGTTCTTTGATTTCTCAAGTGCTTTCAACACCATCCAGCCCGCCTTATTGGGAGACAAGCTGGAGCAGGCGGGAGTGGCCCACCACCTCATCACATGGATTCACAACTACCTCACAAACCGGCCACAGTACGTGAGAACACAGGACTGTGTGTCTGACGTGCTCCTCTGCAGCACGGGAGCGCCGCAGGGAACTGTGCTGGCTCCCTTCCTGTTCACCCTCTACACCTCGGACTACAAATACAATTCCACAACCTGTCACCTGCAGAAGTTCTCTGATGACTCTGCGATTGTCGGCCTCATCACTGACGATGACGATCGGGAGTACAGAGGGGTTACGCAGGGGTTCGTGGACTGGTGTCAGCAGAACCGCCTCCAAATCAACGCTGGGAAATCCAAAGAGCTGGTGGTGGATTTCCGCAAGCGTCTGCACTCTCCACCTGCACCAGTGAATATCCAGGGAACAGACGTTGAGAGGGTCTCAACTTACAAGTACCTGGGTGTTCATCTGAACAATAAACTGGACTGGAGCGACAACACAGACGCTCTCTATAGGAAGGGTCAGAGCAGACTCTTCCTACTCAGGCGGCTGAGGTCCTTTGGCGTTCGGGGAACACTCCTCAGGAACTTCTATGACTCGGTGGTTTCATCAGTCATCTTCTATGGAGTGGTCTCCTGGGCAGGAGGCATCTCGGGCCGAGACAAAAAGAGACTGGACAAACTGGTGAGGAGGGCCAGCTCTGTCCTGGGCTGCTCCCTGGACTCTGTGGAGTCAGTGGGGGGCCGGCAAAACTGTCATCAATGCTGGACAACCTAGCCCACCCACTCAATGACACTCTGAGAACACTTTACAGCTCCTTCAGTGATAGACTTTTACACGCTCGCTGTACCAAAGAGAGATTTCGCCGCTCCTTCCTGCCGACTGCTGTCAGACTTTTTAACAAGAACATTGGGTCAGGCCTACAAACGGGCGGGCATTAGTGCAATTGTGCAGTCCTAGGATGCAATATAAACCGCTACTGCACTTTCACCCAAGGGGTACTTTAATATTGACCAATGATGTATTTTGTTTATATTACATTATTCTTATTACTGTACTTCTATCTCTGCAGTATTTCTACCATTGCAGGATGTTCACTATTACGGTACTTTTATCCTTGCAGTACTTTTATAATTGCAGTACTTTTACCATTACAGTACTTTTATCATTGCAGTATTTTTCTATCATTGCAGTACTTTTACTATTACAGTACTTTTACTATTACAGTACTTTTACCATTGCAGTACTTTTACCATTACAGTAATTTTATCATTGCAATATTTTTATCATTGCAGTATTTCCAATCATTCAGTAGTTTTTATCATTACAGTGTTTTCCCCCTCTGTATAATGGACAGACATTAGGAGTGTTTCCTTACACTAGATAAGTTTATACTGTGTATATTTGCATGCTTTTTATGAATGTCTGCTGCTAATGTTATACATTAACGGCTACATTACGCCGCCGACTCTGTGTGATCTATATCTTTACTCCTGTAACACCTCAAATTTCCCCATTGTGGGACTAATAAAGGACAACTTATCTTATCTTATCTTTGTACTTGGGTGTCGTTCTTTCACACATTTTCAAACGCCAATCTCAACAAATCCGCACTTGATCTCTGCTTAGCGATAACTCGTGTGCTTCTTTTTGTTAGACGAGAAGAATGAACGGCGTTGTCGTTTTTTAATGTCGTGCTGAATGGATTTCCTGGGTGAAAACTGCAGTCTGTTCAGCACAAAAGTGGAAAAATAGGACCCGCCCCGCTGTGATATGATTAGCTGCTGGCTGTGTGGAGCACTGTCATCAATTCATGCGCCCCCCTTAGCATCGCACCGCGCCCCACTATTTGAGAATCACTGTATTAGTTAGTTAAAAAAGAATAGCTAAATTATAGTTGACGTGTTCATGGGTGTTCTGAAGGTTCGCATGTTTATAGAATCATCCCTTTGAGTTGTGATTAAGAAGGGGATATTTTCCGAACTAATGTTAATTGTGATGGCTTTATGATATACACAGTTATATGGTTAATAATTGTGCATCGTTTGACATTCTGCTGTATTGTTAATACTGCTTACCTTTGATTGGTGTGGCGCATGTAATGGACAATGTGCTTATTTTGTCGGTCGCGGGATGTCTCGCGCAATCCCGATTGATGACGTGAGAGAGTGTGCACTTGAAGAAGGGAGATTGCGCACTTGACCAGAAGAGAAGGGGAGTGTGCGAGTCGCGGAAGGAGTCAGTTGGAAGGACAGTAAAAACCCGGTTATCGCGGTTAATGGGGACCGAGACCACCCGCAAAAACTGAAAATCCGCGAAGTAGCGGCACACCTTCAAAAATGCTTAAAAAAAAATATATATACAGTGGAACCTCGGTTCTCGAACGACTCTGAGGTCGAACTAATCGGAGTTCGAACAAAAAAATGGAGAAATTCTTGCTTCGCAGTTCGAACAAACCTCGGAGTTCGAACGCCGGTATGACGCGTGAGTGCGTATGCGAGGGTGGGATGCTGAGCGGCGTACGGGTGTAGATCGCTCTCTTGCTCTCTTCGTGACCAACTGTTGTCGCGTGCGGACGTGCTGCGTTTTGCTCTCGCGTTTTATATAGGTGTACGAAGTGTTTTAGCCCCTAATCATGCCTCCAAAGAAAGTCAGTGCAAGCAGCAAAGGAATGTTTCGGTGTTTGAACAATTTGCTTTTCGAACAGGGTTCAGGAACGGATTATGGTCGAGAACCGAGGTTCCACTGTGTATATATATACAGTGGAACCTCGGTTCTCGAACGACTCTGAGGTCGAACTAATTGGAGTTCGAACAAAAAAAATAGAGAAATTCTTGCTTCGCAGTTCGAACAAACATCGGAGTTCGAACGCCGGTATAACGCGTGAGTGAGCACGCGAGGGTGGGATGCTGAGCAGCCAATTGACCAATTGTTGTCGCGTGCTACGTGCTGGGAAGTGTTTTAGCCCCTAATCATGCCTCCTAAGAAGGTCAGTGCAAGCAACAAAGCTGCTACTAGCGAAAAAAGAAAAGTAGTGCGTACAACTATTGCATTTGATTCGGTGTTCGAACAAATCGGTTCTCGAACAGGGTTCTGGAACAGATTATGGTCGACAACCGAGGTTCCACTGTATATATATCTCTTTGGCTTAGGATGGGCTTAAAAAGGGAGAACGTCACAACCCCCTTTTCTACCAACAAGCCCAGGAATATTTAGTTCTGTCTCTTAATGCAAAAAGAAATACTTGTAAACATATTTTGCTTGAAGGATTTCTACTCTATCAATGACATAATGTTGTGATGGCCCCCAGTGGTCCCCATCAATAAGTTAGGGTCCCACAACAGGTGTTCCATCAGACGCACACAATAGCCTGTGTGTGCTAACTTCAGCTCGCTTCCAGAAACGTCTGTGACTATGTCAGGAATGAAATCGGGCATCGGCCGCAACGTGCTTCCTTTTTAAATGCTCGTTTATCACTGTTGTGCTGCTAAAAGGAGGTTTACATCGTAGGACGGAATTTTGTGAAGTGTCCCCATGGTCCGGTCCAAGTTGGGGTCGCACGCATTGCTCCGTGTGCGGCAGGCACAAGTCAAGGTAGCACGGTAGAAACAATATAAAACAAAGTCGCCGCCTGACCTTTGATTTGACCAAACCAAATTTGTCTTTTTGTGTCCTGCAGACGTCAGTGAAAACGATCTCTGTTCTGTGAAAGAGGAGCCAGACTTGACTCACATTAAAAAGGAGGAGGAGGAGATCAACAAGTCACCAGTGAACATTGTCTCTATAAAGACTGAAGATGAAAACAAGGATGAGAGTGAGGACAAGAGAGGGGCGGAGCCTACAAGCATCAGCTCAAGTCATCATGTGACAACAGAAGGTGATGAAGACCACTGGGGGCCATCACAAGTACATAATGAGGACACATTATCAGACGATCATGACGATGATGATGATGATGATGATGATGATGGGCAAGCCAAAGGTGAAAGGGCATGTCACACTGACTCATTCACTTCAAAGCTGTCTTTAAAAGGGCACGTAAGAACGCACAGTGGAGAAAAACCTTTTTCCTGCTCAGTTTGTGGTAAAAGCTTCCCTCAAAATTCAAGTTTAACAATCCACACAAGAACGCACACTGGAGAAAAACCTTTTTCCTGCTCAGTTTGTGGAAAATGCTTCTCTCAAAATTCAAGTTTAACAATCCACACAAGAACGCACACTGGAGAAAAACCTTTTTCCTGCTCAGTTTGTGGCAAAAGTTACTCTCGAAAGTCATATTTAATAATTCACACAAGAACACACACTGGAGAAAAAACATTTTCCTGCTTGGTTTGTGGTAAAAGCTTCTCTCAAAATTCAAGTTTAACAATCCACACAAGAACGCACACTGGAGAAAAACCTTTTTCCTGCTCAGTTTGTGGTAAAAGCTTCTCTCAAAATTCAAGTTTAACAATCCACACAAGAACGCACACTGGAGAAAAACCTCTTTCCTGCTCAGTTTGTGGAAAATGCTTCTCTCATAAGGCAAATTTAACAATCCACACAAGAACACACACTGGAGAAAAAACATTTTCCTGCTTGGTTTGTGGTAAAAGCTTCTCTCAAAATATTGATTTAACAATCCACACAAGAACACACAGTGGAGAAAAACCTTTTTCCTGCTTAGTTTGTGGCAAAAGTTTCTCTGATAAGTCAAATTTCACAAAACACACAAGAACACATAGTGGAGAAAAACATTTTTCCTGCTCAGTTTGTGCCAAGAGGTTCTCTCAAAAGTCGTATTTACGAAACCACACAAGAACACACACTGGAGAGAAGCCATTCAGTTGCAGCGTTTGTGCTAAAAAATTCTCCACTAAACAATATGCGGAGAGTCACAATTGTGCTGGTGAGAAAAGCAGCAATCCTTGAAGCTTAAAAAAAAGAAAACAAATAACTGAAGGAACTGACTCTTTGTGGTAAGATGTAAATTTTGATTTTGAATAAAATATGATATATTGAATTTTGCAAAGCTTTTTTATTGACATTAAGCCAATGTGATCTGTGCCAGAAGAAGCAATGTGTCTGAGTGATCATGATTTGTTTTGTGTGTTTACATCAAACATGTAAAGGAAATTAATTGCCTTTGCCTGTAACAACATTTGTTAATATTATACTTTTCAGCTGTCTTTTTAATCGTACCTAATGGAAAAGGTGTGAGAAGAAACTGTGCTTATGAAATCGGTGCCTTCCACAATCATCAATAAAATCACTTGTTCCACTTGCTCAACTGGCCTTCATTACGTTGTGAAAAGGTGAAAAACAGATCTAGAAGTTGAACTATAAAAAGAACAAGAAAGAGAAACGCAAATCGTCTCAGTTTCTCTCAAAGGTTTTGGTATGTCAGGAGTTGGCAACTTGATGGCGACTGGAGTCAGCGCTGGTTTTCTCGCTGTGTTTGGCTGGCTCGTATATGTATGGTCCATTGAACAAAACTCAAACTCTTCAAATATTCCCTCACATACATTTAATACAGTGAACCCCCGCTACTTCGCGGTTCACCTTTTGCGGGTTCAGTGCTTCGCGGGTCTAAAAAATATTCGGGAACATTGTAGTTTCGCCGAGCGGCACAAGGGGGCGCTGAAGCGGTTAGACGGCCGGCGTGCGCCGAAGAGGAGAGTGGACGAAGAAGAGAGTGGCCGAAGAAGAGCAGGTTCCCCCGGACACGATTGGTGGGGACGTACACAATCGGACACCGTGCGTGAGCTCCGAATGAGACCGGCCGGCGTGTGTGGCTGTCAAGCCGAAGATAAACAACTTCCGCCCGGGCACTCGCGCGGCGACATTTGGCTTCGTTCGGACCGTGCGTGAGCTCCGAAGGAGACCGGCCGGCGTGCGTGGTAGTTAAGCCGAATAGGAGCACCTTCCGCCCGGGCAACGGCGGAGAGCGAGGCTGTCAGTTATGAATGAATAAATAAATAAATGAAGAATGCCACCTTTCATTTCACTGTCATGATCCGTGCCTGTCATGCCGCGTGTGTTTTTGTTTTTTCAGCTGTGTGGGCGTTCCTCCAGCGATAGTCTCGCGCCATGCCATCAGCTGCTGCGAGACGCGCTGATTACACTGACTATATTGTGATTATAATAAATATTGTAACGTTGTATAATATCAGGCCAATTTGTCCATCAGCGAACGCTTTTATTATTAAGCCAAAAACGGCTGCTGTTGGCCGCAACCACGCCGATCAGAGAGAGAGCAACACAACAACAACATAAAGTTCACTCCCCTGCTGCCTTCACAGCCTCCACAGAAAAGAGGAAAACACAGAACCCTTGAACTATTTACAAAGTCGCTACACTATCTTTGTATCACCACCTTTTTTCCGTGTCTGCGTTTGGAGAGTCCTCTTCAACCCTCCAGTTCTGCTGGAGGATCATAACATTCACAGGGCACACCGGATGGCGTACCAGCAGGTAAAAGTCGAAGTAATTGAATAAATACAAAAATAATGGCTGGGGAATAAAAAAATAATAAGTTTTAATATTTGTTTTTTTGTTATAACATGAATTCGCTGGTCAGCTTAATACATATTTTTTAACATTATGCTTTTCAGTTGTCTTTTTAATCGTATTTAATGGAAAAGGTGTGAGAAGAAACTGTGCTTATGAAATCGGTGCCTTACAGTCATCAATAAAATCACTTGTTCCACTTGCTCAACTGGCTTTCATTACGCAAGCATAAGTTTAAATGTTTTACTTTTTCCGGACATTGGCTTTCTATAAATTTCTAGTCCTTACACGTCAATTGTTGTTTCGGATCCTTTTTTTCTAGCTTTTTACTGTTTGATTTCCCCATGTTTCCCTTAACTGTTCTCCAATCCCTGAACAGGTTGACAATTACTCTGTTTTAGGTAATTCCCAAGCTTCTGCTTCCCAGACAGTTGTTAGTTAAATTTCCCGTTCCAAAATGAGGTTGCAAGCCTCCATGCACATGTTACACAGCTTGAAATGATGGGCCAACTCATCTGCCGTGCAACGTATTTATTTTTCTCCAATCAGCAGCACTTCTCCCTGTCAGGGCACAATAGTAACATTCAGAAATGTTCTTGAAGCGCAGCTTCTCTTGCGTCCTCACAAATTGACTGTTCTTCTGCTACCGTCACACCAAAACCATTTCTATTACAATTTCTGACAATTCTATGACAATGGTTTTATATCTTAGACCACATAACTTGCTGTATTATGTTAGCGAGGAAAACACAATATGCACGTTTAATAACAAAGACTATAACTCAATGAAATATAATTAAATTAAAGGGTTTTAGCTGTTGCTCTTACAATACTTTTTCACATACTGAACTGGTTTAATCTACTTTACTACAGTTGTCTTAAACATTGAGAACTTCAGGATGAACATTGTATATCTTTGTGATGAAACCTAAGAATTAATAGATTTCTAAAACATTAAATGTGGGCAATGGTTTCCAGCACTGGCTAATGGGTTAGTGCTAATAGAAGCCCACAACATGCACTTTGGAGCTTAGCTTGGCAAAACACTAAGATTAATACTGGCACCTCATGACACAACCTATCCTGTTTCACATTAACTTTGGCCACAACTTCAACTTCTAAACACCTCGCAACGTCAGTTACCAAATTACACATATCATGCTGTATTGTTTCGTCTCCCGCGATCGCGTCGCACAACGTATCCGCCATTGCAAACGTACGTCGTCACGAATCATATTCAAAAACTAATTTATATACACACATCTTCTATCTAACTAGACATCTACAACACCTGCAACGTTTGTGACCATTATCTACTCCTGCTTATCCTTTTTAGCTTATTTACAATAGATTTTACCTGTCAGGGCACAATAGTAACATTCAGAAATGTTCTTGAAGCGTAGCTTCTCTTGCGTCATCACAAATTGACTGTTCTTCTGCTACGGTAGTCAGCGTCGGCTCTGATGAGCAAGGTCCTAGGCACCCTCTGCTGGCGAAGCTAATATTGCACCCTGATAAACATACAGAGACTAAACCCTCATGTTCTCATTGGAAAATGACATTCAGCCCAACGACAATAAAATTTCGGGGGGGGGCAACCATTTCTATGTATCCATTTATCGCATAGCGCCACACACACTTATTCATTCACACTATTTTTCCCCCTATTTTTCCTTGATTTTCCCTCTTGACTTTTATTTTTCCCCTTTTTTCTTTTTCCCCTTATCTCTCTCTTTTCCCTTATTTCTCTTCCCCTTATTTTTCCCCCTTCAAACGCGCGTGGAGGATACACCCCTGTTATCCTCTATCAGTTTTATAGACTATCTCTGTCTCTTCACGTAACATTGACTAGTATTCTTACGGTTTTACACAGTTTTAAAGACTTACTCTGTCTATTCGTAGTGGAGTCCGCCCTCCAATATCCCCACGGAATTTAACTACGTACCCCTTCAAATGCCCACATTTATCCCATTCGGAAATGACACACTCACCCAAGATGAGCTGAACGTCTCTCTCCGCAGCCTCCCTTCAACTTTCAGCCTTCCAGCAGCAAAGTCGAGGACCAGGTCCAAAAAAAGAAACACAAAAAAACAAAAAGAAAAATAAATCCTGGAAAAAAAAAAAGAAATCCTCGTCGTGGCCACGATTGTCCCCGGTCGTCGGCTTCGCCCCCGGACGCTTCCAGTATGTTGGGTTCACGGCTCTCGAAGGACCAATTATATGTCAGGTTCGCCAATTTGACATATCGGGTTCATAGCTGGAAGGAGAAAGACGCACAGCCCAAGTGGATACTGAGAGGTTAACAAAGTTTATTTGACAACTTTATCTCCCCCCTGTTCGTCAATGCTTTTCACACATTCCCTTTTATAACATCGGGGAATCAGATTACACTTCAAGAAATCAGATTACACTAAAGGGTGGTACAGTTCCTCTTCTCAAAAGCTGGTTTAGTCCGGTTCATCATTGGCGTGTCGCCGTGGGTCGCAGCTGACTGCAGCTGACTTTGACGTCAACATCTTCTATCAGAACCCCGCATGTTGTTGTTTGCGTCAGACTTTGGGGCCAACTTCTTCTTATCAGGGCTCATCACGACGTTGGTTACTTCATCCTCACTTCTGAAGAAGTGCCACCGCCCTGCCAATTCCTAGAAGCCCCTCTCTGCAGTAGAGAGGCCCCCCTGTATCACCCCCCACACTGCAAACACTCAGCACAGTTCACTCCACTGCAACATGATATGTGCACTATGTATTGAAATAAAGTTGCGTCATGGCAAATGTAGAATAACATCTGATAAAATCCATGGTCATGTGGCATCATAGGATTATACCTTGATGCCCAGTCGCAGCAGAAGAATAATTCTGATATGTAGACAACTTCTCTCGTTAGCCAACTGGCGTAGTTTATTTCAGCAACACACACGAACTGCTCCTCACTAGAGCCAAAAGCAGAGAGAGAAATAAGGCGTGAGCACCTGCCTAACATGGCATCGTCTGTTAGCGACAGCACCCCTTGTGGCAAATAAGCACATTACAGTAACAAGCAGTCATACAATAACACTCAACACTCCCACTTATGAATGGCTTGTATACTGTACAACTTTCACGAAGACATAAAAAAATAACATGACATTTGAATGTCAACTATTTACATGCCAAACAGGACCCCTGTAAATTTCTTCAATTTAGATTTGGTAACAGGCTTGGTCATAACATCTGCTGCCATGTCATTTGTGGGACAGTAAACAAGTATCATCTTCTCGTCTTTTATAATGGATCTAATAAAATGATATTTGATGTCCACATGTTTACACCTCTGCCTGTACACAGGGGTCCTCGCAAGTGCGATAGCCCCTTGATTGTCCTCATGAATGATAGTTTTCGTGCACACATAGTCATCAATACCTTTCAATAGTTGTTCCAAATATATACACTCCTGTATTGTTAGGGCTAAAGCCATGTATTCTGCCTCACAGGTAGATAGTGCTACTGTTTGTTGTTTCTTGGTCCTTCATGAGACCAGTGCACTGTCATCACACATACTCACACAATACCCCGTGGTACTGCATTTGTCAGTAGCGTCTGACGCCCAATCTGCATCACTGTAAGCTCGAAGGCCTAGACCCTCGCAGCTCTTTTGGACACAGAGCTGTCCGTCGGTTGTACCTCTGAGATAACGCAAGACATGTTTGACCGTGATCCAGTTCTTATCTGTGGGTTCAGAAAAATGCTGCGATAGTCGGCTCACCACAAAACATAAATCAGGGCGTGTGCAGGTGGCCAAATATATGAGACTGCCAACCGCTTCTCTGTACATTTTTACATCAGTCATTCTCGGCGCATCTTCAGTGTAGTCTAGTTTTTGTTTGCAGGGTGTTTCCCTTGTTCTACACATTTACATGTCAAAATGGTTTAGGATATTTTCCACATACTTTGTGTCACATTTACACGGCCTTCCGAGTGGCTGAAGACCATGCCAAGGAAATGTTTTAACCTGCCTAGGTCCTTCATTTTAAACTTGGTGGATCGCATGCTCTTCACTTGCTCGAAGCCACTTTTGTGTTATTGGCAGCAATGATAAGGTCATCCGCCCAGATAACAATTATCACTTTCCCTTCTTCTTTAGACTCTTTCGTGTATACACAGTGGTCTGCTGGGTTCTGGATGTATTTGTTCCCGATTAGGTATTTGTGAAGTAATAAATTCCAATTACGTCCAAATTGTTTTCGGCCGTAAATGGACTTCTCCAGCTTATTCACTAGCCCATCTCTTCCTTTCTCATAACCCTCAGGTTGTTCCATGTATATTTCTCTATCAATGGGTGCGTGCAAATAAGCTGTTTTTACGTCAGCCTTTTGTATCGCCACCCGTACACGAGTCAGATTTGCTGTTGGTGAGAATGTTTCAACATAGTCTATTCCTGCTCTCTAGCTATAACCTTTCACTACAAACCTGGCCTTGTACACTTTCCTCCCACTGTCTCTCTGCCATCTGGCAATTTAGTCAAAGTGAAAGTGTGGATGTCCTCTAAGGACTTCATCTCTTCGTCCATTGCTTTCTTTCATTTTTTTGACTCAGTTGATGTTAAGGCCTCTTTAAAGTTTAGGGGAATATTGCACATTACTCTGTTGCGGTGGTCTATGCTAACAAGTGTACTGTCATCCTCCTCACTGCTGTCTTGAGTATAATCTTTTAGATAACCCGGTGGTCTTCGTTCTTGGGTAGGATATCTCCCACTACTTGGGACCTGTGGTGTCCCTTTAGGGTGCTTGTCATCATCATCTTTTGGTTGTTTTGAACCACCAGTTTGTATGTCTGTGCTCGCACTAGGTTGTGGGGTGTCTTTGACTTCACAACTCACTCTAGGTTGCAGATCTAACTCATAAGTCAGCGTTTCATTTTCACATGTCTTGGTGACAAACTTTACCAGTCTGTGGGAACACCTTTCCCTCACTGGATAATAAACTAGAAAGGCTGGACTGCCTTTGTCATGCCCTACAAAGTGTCCTTTTTTGCACTTAAAGTCTAGTTTAATCCTGTCTTGTTGATAGGCATAGCATATTGACCCAAACTTGTGCATCCTTGATAAATGACACATTTTTCCTGTCAGTGCTGTGTATGGTGTGGTGCCTGTATGCTTATTAAAACACCTATTTCTTGTATATGCTGCCTCCTGAACAGCATAGTGCCAGAGGCTCTTTGGTAAGTTGCAGTCAATAAGCTTACACCTGGCCATATCAAAAAGAGTCGGCCATTCCCTCTCAGCTACCCCATTCTGGTGTGGGGAATAAGGACAGGAGGTTTCATGTCTCATATTGTTCTTTCGTAGCAGTGTCTTAAAGTCTCTGTTTGTGAACTCGGTTCCATTGTCTGACCGTATGTATCTCGCAGTACCATATGGTGCTACATCAGATAAGAACTGGATGGCCGAGTGGTCTAAGGCGCCACATTCTGGTCCCAGTCTTCCCAGGAGGCCTGGGTTCGAACCTCGAATTTCCCCATTGTGGGACTAATAAAGGGAATCTTAACTTCTTGGTAGCTTGAAGAGCATCACCATCATCCTTGCTTTCAAAAAATAAACAAACACCGCACCTGTATACACATCTGTAAAAGATTGCACATACTTAAAACCATCAATGGATTAGTTGCTTATCGGACCAGCTAAATCTGTGTTCATCAGTTTTAGCAATGTCTTTACCTTGTCAGTTGGATTTCGGTTTCTCGTTTGGGTTAACTTCCCTTTTATGCATACATCACACACACAAGGGATTTCTAATTCTAATTCTTTATCAAGCTTGTGTTTCGCACCACTAATGTGCATGCCAACTGTTACATTTTGCAATTTCAATATATCCTCATAGTTGCAGTGCCCCATTATCTCGTGCCATGTCTGAATATCATGGCTGACTTTACACACACCATTTTTATCACACTCTGTTTTCAAGTAGTACATTCTTTTATACACATAATAAATAACAAATGTTGGACCATCAGGCGCCGTAAGAACGTCTTCACCTTCCTTGAAGAACACTTTGGCACTCTTAGCTGTAGCTCGCTTCACGGAAAACAGTTCTTGAGGCAAGGATGGGATGTAGAGAGCGTTCTTGAACGTAACTTTACACCGACGCCCCTTACTGTCTATTAGACACACCTGTGCGTTTCCCTTGCCTTGTGCCAGCCCAAAAACACGTTTCCCATCTGCGAGCCCCATGCTGTGTTTCTCCGGCCTGAAATTGCTCACAAAGTTCTTAAACCATCTTTTGTCGTTCATAAAGTGGGACGATGCACCTGTGTCCACAATCAATACCTTTTGTTGCATTTGCTGTGCTGTCCAGCTGGTATTCTCAGTCTCCGTCTTGAAGGAGTAATCCTCACCTCCGGTTGCTCTCCTGGCGTCATCATGTTGCATTTCATGGCTGCCACCGCCGTCATCATCTCCGCCTTTTTGGACGCGTGCGTACCGGGCGCTTTGTCCGCGCTTCTTCCGGCATGCTTTGTCCGCGTGTCCTGTGTGTTAACAGAAACTACACCAAATAGTCTTTGAGCAGTTATCTTTACGGTGACCCTTTTCGCCGCATCGCCAACACGCCAGCTCCGTCGGCGGTCTGCTTTTCTTCTTTTGCGCCGCCCGTGCTTTCATCACTGTCCCTCCGGCCTCCTCGGCGAGTGATCCTGTGTCTTCCGCTGCCTCGAAGTTCCATAATTTGGCCTTGAACTCCCCCAGCGAAACGTCCATTGAGTCGTGCGTCACCATTAACGTGAAAGGCTTATATTTTTCCCGTAGCCCTCTCATAATCATTGCCATCATCAACCCTTCGCTCGGCATATAATATAATGATAATCTGTTCAGCTCTGATGACTTATTCAGTCACAGTCTCTGTGTCCGCTTTCTTCAGCGCCGTCATCAATGTATAGGGAGACAATGCGGGGCCTACCTTTGCCGATATAGTGTTCTCTCAACACTGAGGGTTTCCAGGCCCTTGTCTTTTGTGTCTCTGAATATGAGTTGTTAGCGCCATTTCACAAATGTTTATATTTTTATGGATAATGATTGCAAATATTTGTTTTTTGCCATTTGTATGTTTGTGAGAAGAAATTATACATTTCTTTGTCTTTTGTAATTATTTTGATTTGTGGAGTGAAATGTGTCAACGTTAGAGGGCGCAATTCTTTATTTACTGTAATGCACGAAGAAGAAAGTGTTTTTTGGTTGAAGAAGAAATAAAGATGATGGCGAAGGAGCAACACGGTCTTTTTGCCGTGCTTCGACCATCAGTGTTTGTTCACGCGTAAAAAGTTGTTTTTATTCGCCACCAAACGAAGAGGTTGAACAACGAAAATAAGAAGAAACTAATTGAATCTAAAATAACCTCTACACATAGCATTTCCATGAGCTGCCCTCACATTCACAGCACTTCATGGACAAATACGACGAAGCACATTCTCCACATGGGCTGTAGAGGGAAATATACCAAATTGGGCACTGGAGGACTCACACAGACGCTATCAAAAGAAACACATTCCGAAAGACAGAACAATTGGAGATCGGAGCACATGCACATACGCATACACACACACAGACATAAACATACACCTGCACATACACGTGCACATACACGCGCACACACCGACAAGATTACAAAAGAATGCCAGCGGAGAGAGAGACGGAGGGACTGCCCGCCGGAGAAGGCCAGCCTTGGCGTGCCAGTCTTGGGGACCAGACGGGAATCAACTATCCACACGATGACTAACCTGGGGAGGACCTTCCCTTGGACGTGGACCCGTGCCGTGGGAGGGAGCGAGGACAACCGATTCAACCTACATTACCTTTGACATATAAAACTCCTATAAAAACTGAAGCTGGGCTGAAAGATGGCGCACATTTTTCGACTGTGCTCGCCCGAGTGCAGTTTTCTCGTGAGATTAAGAAAAAGACGCCCAGATATCTGTCTTTGTACTATTTCCTGAACTCCAGAAATTGAAGAAACTAAATATCGGAACTCTAATCAGTTGTTGAGTCTTTTTTTTTACCCTTTTCTTCTTGAGCACAAAAAACGAACACGCATTGGAGTAAGTTTGGCTTTTAAAGGTTGATTTACGAACTACTTCTCATTTCCACCGTGATCCAACTCCAACAATAACATGACAAATATTTGTCATCTCATCAATATTTGCACAACAGAGTACTGAGTTTCGAGATCCTCACTATAATAGTTCTCAAAATTATATTTCTTGTCAATTTAGCTTAGTTAAGGGATATTTTATTGACAATCTAATATCAATCTAAAAAGACAGAAAACAAATTGGTGGTGGTGGGGGGGCGCGAATCTTTTTCTTCTTGGTAAGGGCGGGTGTGAAATAATTGAGAAGCACTACTAGTATATGCAGACATTATATTCATACAATCTAGCAGCCCGAGTGAACCACAGTATTGTTGCAAGTTCGGTAGGAGAAACGTAAACGTCCCACTGCTGTTCCAGCAGCGGCTTCTCGGGAAATAGGCGGAAGTGACGTCGGAGCTGACTCGCGAATGCGGCGTTAATTTAGTTATTTTGTTAATTTTTTTCATCAACTGAATTAAAATGTTATATAAAATATATATCAAAACAGAACAGCCAGGGGCAAAAACAAACACAGAGGCAAAGAAATATATTTGAAAAATACGTGCTTAAAGCATGACGTCATTAGCAAGCGCGCAGCTTGCGAAGCGCCTCGACCACATCCACCGACCAGGTCCACACCGGAACAAAAACACCCACCGCTAAATTCTTCTGATTCAGTGTGGAACTGACTGTAATTTTTTCACAGGATGTCCAGTGCTACTCTCAAGGACGTCGATATAATTCATTAAGTCTTTGTGTCCCGATAATCTCATTTTCGCGCGTTGATGCTTTTCGGCGTAGTTAGCATAACTTGTTAGCTAGCTAGCCGCTAACGAAAAAAGGCACATGACTCATCGCCAAGCAGAGATCAAGTGCGGATTTGTTGAGATTGGCGTTTGAAAATGTGTGAAAGAACGACACCCAAGTACAAAGAGGAACTTTATGGAATAAAAGAAGAGAACGAGCAACATCTTCAATCGCTGGGCGAAGTTTGCAACCAGCCTCGTGTTGTGCTACACAAAGCAGGTTTGTACCCGTCTTACTCTCATTTGCTTTGTATAGAACGACTTTCTTTCATTAGAAATATGCATCACAACATTAAGTTGTTTGAGGAAATCGTTCAAGGTTATTGCCGTTTTATTTTTAAATATTGCCTTTTACTTGCAGGTCTGCTGAACATTTGTTTATGCCAAATTAAATCAGTGCACAAAATAATTGCCAAAGAATAACCAATAGTGGGGGGGTGAACTCCATGTTTTTCCCAGTATAAAATTTGAACTGATTATTTAACATTTTACATTTTCTGTTTTTTATATCTTGTTCAAGCAATTCCTTCCGGAAGGAATTCTGCTTGAATCTAAAATATGTGCACACTGCGGCGAAAACATTAATGGCGGTTGATCAATTTTAGTGGATAAAACACAAAATATTAAGTTTAAAAAAAAAAAATCAAGTACGTATTGGTCTTATTTATTTATTTATTAACTTTTTACTGGCTTCGTCGGGTGTAATTCAAGTTTTGTGCACATGTGCGTCGATTCACCTCATCCAAACATTTAAAATACATTTAATGCATCCATCCAGGGTTGCACGGATCTCATCAGTGAACAAGCGCATGCTGCAAGGAATGCATCTGCATCTTTGTCTTACTATGGGCTCAAAAAGGCTGAAAGTCACAACCCCCTTTTCTACCTACAAGTCCAGGAACATTTAGTTCCTGGTAAAGTTCCTGTGGCCCAGGTGGTTTGCATCTCCACTGCAACTCATAGTTCCTGGTAATTTATCCAAATGGCAATGATGACGTATCAGTGGGAGGTCTTGTGTTACTTTGTTACTCATTACTGACACCCTATGGCTGTTATGCATCATTGCAGGTACAAAATAATTAAGTGAACTCTAATATTATTATGGTGTATCTTAGTCTAATTTTAATACATATTGGATAACTTTAAAATATACGGTCATTATTCAAATATGTCAACATGAAAGTCAGAGTGAAAGTGTTGTTGCTTAATGCTTATGTGTAAGAACTTTTACTCTTCAAACGTAATTTTGTTTTAAAATTTATTTCAAAACAGAAATTTTATAAAAATAAAAAGGGTAATGTCGGAACTTACTCGCAGGATAAATGTCATTTTGGGTTAAAAAAAAGTAACGTAAATCATACAATAAATAGCGACTCTGATGCCAGGGCTCCTTGAATTCTTTTAGGGATCCAGATTATAATGGAAGCAAAAAGTACCCACGATGAAACTATCCATAAATGCAAAATGAAATACTTGAAAACATATTTCGCTTGAAGGATTCCTATTTTATCAATGACATTATGTTGCGATGGCCCCCAGTGGCCCCCCATTAATATCTTAGGGTCCCACAACAGGTGTTCCATCAGACGCACACGATAGTGTGTGCTAACTTCAGCTCGCTTCCAGAAACGTCTGTGACTATGTCAGGAATGAAATCGGGCATCAGCCGCAACGTGCTTCCTTTTTAAATGCTCGTTTATCACTGTTGTGCTGCTAAAAGGAGGTTTACATCGTAGGACGTAATTTTGTGAAATGCCCCCATGGTCTGGTCCAAATCGGGGTCGCATGCATTGCTCCGTGTGCGGCAGGCACAAGTTAAGGTAGCACGGGAGAAATAATATAAGACAGTCGCCGCCTGAACTTTGACTTGACCAAACCAAATTTGTCTTTTTGTGTCCCGCAGACGTCAGTGTATACGATCTCCGTTCTGTGAAAGAGGAGCCATACTTGACTCACATCAAAAAGGAGGAGGAAGAGGCGGAGGTCAACAAGTCACCAGTGAACGTTGTCCCAAAAAAGACTGAAGATGAAAACAAGGATGAGAGTGAGGACAACAGAGGGGCGGAGCCGACAAGCAGCAGCTCAAGTCATCACTTGACAACAGAAGGTGATGAAGACCACTGGGGGCCATCACAAGCACAAAATGAGGGCACATCAGACGCTCATGACGATGATGATGATACTAATGATGATGATGATGATAATGATGGGCAAGCCAAAGGTGAAAGGGCATGTCACACTGACTCATTAACTTCAAAGCTGTCGTTAAAACCGCACACGAGAACACACAGTGGAGAAAAACCTTTTTCCTGCTTGGTTTGTGGTAAAAGCTTTTCTCTAAAATCAAATTTAACATACCACACAAGAACACACAGTGGTGAAAAACCCTTTTCGTGCTCAGTTTGTGGTAAAAGCTTCTCTCGAAAGACTCATTTAGTAAGGCACACAAGAACACACAGTGGAGAAAAACCTTTTTCTTGCTCAATTTGTGGCAAGAGTTTCTCTCAAAATTCTCATTTAACAATCCACACAAGAACACACAGTGGTGAAAAACCCTTTTCGTGCTCAGATTGTGGGAAAAGCTTCTCCCATAATTCTAATTTCACAAGGCACGCAAGAACACACAGTGGAGAAAAACCTTTTTCCTGCTCAGTTTGTGCCAAGAGTTTCTCTCAAAAGTTGCATTTAACAAACCACATAAGAAAGCACAGTGGTGAAAAACCTTTTTCCTGCTCAGTTTGTGGCAAAAGCTTTAATGTAAAGTCATTTTTAACAAATCACACAAGAACACACACTGGAGAAAAACCTTTTTCCTGTTCAGTTTGTGCCAAGAGTTTCTCTCAAAAGTCGCATTTCACAAGCCACACAAGAACACACACTGGAGAAAAACCTTTTTCCTGCCCAGTTTGTGCCAAGAGTTTCTCTCAAAAGTCGCATTTCACAAGCCACACAAGAACACACAGTGGAGAAAAACCTTTTTCCTGCTCAGTTTGTGCCAAGAGTTTCTCTCAAAAATCGCATTTCACAAGCCACACAAGAACACACACTGGAGAAAAACCTTTTTCCTGCCCAGTTTGTGCCAAGAGTTTCTCTCAAAAGTCGCATTTCACAAGCCACACAAGAACACACACTGGAGAAAAACCTTTTTCCTGCTCAGTTTGTGCCAAGAGTTTCTCTCAAAGGTCAAGTTTACAAAGCCACACAAGAACACACAATGGAGACAAGCCATTCAGTTGCAGCGTTTGTGCTAAAACATTCTTCACTAAACAGCATGCTGAGAGACACAATTGTGCTGGTGAGAATTGCAGCGATACTTGAAGATTAAAAAAAAAATAAATAAAATGAAAGAACCGACTCTTTGTGGTAAGATGTAAATGTGATTTTCAATAAAATATGATGAAATTGAATTTTGCAAAGCTCTTTTATTGACACAAAGCCAATGTGATCAGTGCCAGAAGAACCATTGTGTCTGAGTGATGGTGAGTTTTTTTGTGTGTTAACATCAAACATGTAAATAAAATTTATTGCCTTTGCCTGGAATAACATTTTTTAACATTATGCTTTTCAGTTGTCTGTTTAATCGTACCTAATGGAAACGGTGTGAGAAGAAACGGTGCTTATGAAATCGTTGCCTTCCACAATCATCAATGAAATCACTTGTTCCACTTGCTCAACTGGCCTTCATTACGCTGTGTGAAAAGGTGAAAAACTGATCTCGAAGTTGAACTATAAAAAGAACCAGAAAGAGAAACGCAAATAGTCTCAATTTCTCTCAAAGGTTTTGGAATGTCAGGAGTTGGCAACTTGATGGCGACTGGAGTCAGCGCTGGTTTTCTCGCTGTGTTTGGCTGGCTTGTATATGTATGGTCCATTGAACATAACTCAAACTCTTCGAATATCCCCTCACATACATTTAATATTTCGCTTTCTGAATAAATTTCTGACTGGCTAAATACACTTTCTAGGTTGAGCTCTATCAAGTGTTTGGGGTTTGTTGCTCAGCAGAATCTCACTTCGGAAAAAACTATCATTTTGTCAAATATACCAAATATTTTTGTTCATGCTATATTATATTTTTTTTACTTTGGATTGCTTATATAATGAAATCGTGAAATATTAAAATGTAAAATTAGCAACGACATACAGACTTAATGCAATTAATAAGAAATATAGAAACATTTTATAAATATTGAACACATTGAGAAGAGTCCTAATCTTGAAATAAATATTGAAATATAAAAAATACTTATGTATTAAATTAATTCAATAACCCGACCCTAGATGAGCGGCAGAAAATGGCTGGATGGATGGAATAATTTAAATTGTACACATATTCAAATGAACAAATATGTTAAGAAATAATCAAGAGTGAAATAAAAAGGTTTAAATTAATATTGATCTAATTTTGCATATTAAAATAATTGAATAAATGTTGTATTATTACATAAGCAAGCTTAAATATAAATTGAAATAAATGAAAAAAAAAGTAGTGTATTTTTAAATGGCCTAATGGAGATATGGGAAGTAATTCTCTTTATAAGATAAGATAAGATGTCCTTTATTAGTCCCACAATGGGGAAATCTGAAGTGTTACAGCAGCAAAGATATAGATCACACAGAGTCGGCGGCGTAATGTAGCCGTTAATGTATAACATTAGCAGCAGACATTCATAAAAACGCATGCAAATATACACAGTATAAACGTATCTAAGTGTAAGGAAACACTCCTAATGTCTGTCCATTATACAGAGGGGGAAACGCTGTAATGATAAAAACTACTGAATGATTGAAAATACTGCAATCATAAAAATATTGCAATGATAAAAGTACTGTAATGGTAAGAGTACTGACATGATAGAAAAGTACTGCATGATAGAAAATACTGCAATGATAAAAGTACTGTAATGTTAAAAAGTACTGCAATGATAAAATATACTGCAATGGTAAAAGTACTGTAATAGGAAAAGTACTGCAACAATAGAAAAATACTGCAATGATAAAAGTACTGCAATGATAAAAGTACTGTAATAGTGAACGTCCTGCAATGGTAGAAATGCTGCAGTGATAGAAGTACTGTTATAAGAATACTGTAATGGGAAACAAAATACATCATTGGTCAATATTTAAGTACACCATTGGCTGAAAGTACAGTCGTAGTATATATTGCATTCTAGGACTGCACAATTGCACTAATGCCCTCCCGTTTGTAGGCCTGACCCAATGTTCTTGTTAAAAAGTCTGACAGCAGTCGGCAGGAAGGAGCGACAAAATCTCTCTTTGGTACAGCGAGGGTGTAAAAGTCTATCACTGGAGGAGCTGTGGAGTGTTCTCAGAGTGTCATTGAGTGGGTGGGCTGGGTTGTCCAGCATTGATGCCAGTTTCACCGTCATCCTCCTGCCCCCCACTGACTCCACAGAGTCCAGGGAGCAGCCCAGGACAGAGCTGGCCCTCCTCACTAGTTTGTCCAGTCTCTTTTTGTCCCGGCCCGAGATGCCTCCTGCCCAGGAGACCACTCCATAGAAGATGACCGGTGAAACCACCGAGTCATAGAAGCTCCTGAGGAGTGTTCCCCGAACGCCAAAGGACCTCAGCCTCCTGAGTAGGAAGAGTCTGCTCTGACCCTTCCTATAGAGAGCGTCTGTGTTGTCGCTCCAGTCCAGTTTATTGTTCAGATGAACATCCAGGTACTCTTAAGTTGAGACCCTCTCAACGTCTGTTCCCAGGATATTCACTGGTGCAGGTGGAGAGTGCCGATACTTGCGGAAGTCCACCACCAGCTCTTTGGATTTCCCAGCGTTGATTTGGAGGCGGTTCTGCTGACACCAGTCCACGAACCCCTGCGTAACCCCTCTGTACTCCCGATCGTCATTGTCAGTGATGAGGCCGACAATCGCAGAGTCATCAGAGAACTTCTGCAGGTGACAGGTTGTGGAATTGTATTTGTAGTCCGAGGTGTAGAGGGTGAACAGGAAGGGAGCCAGCACAGTTCCCTGCGGCGCTCCCGTGCTGCAGAGGAGCACGTCAGACACACAGTCCTGTGTCCTCACATACTGTGGCCGGTTTGTGAGGTAGTCGTGAATCCATGTGATGAGGTGATGGGCCACTCCCGCCTGCTCCAGCTTGTCCCCCAAAAAGGCGGGCTGGATGGTGTTGAAAGCACTTGAGAAATCCAAGAACATGATCCTCACCGTGCCCCCCGCCTTCTCCAGGTGGAAGAGTGAAGTGTGGAGCAGGTAGATGATGGCATCATCCACACTGATGCCAGGCTGGTATGCAAACTGGAGTGGGTCCATTGAGGAGCTGACCAGGGGGCGCAGATGGACGAGGACCAGTCTCTCCAGGGTCTTCATCAGATGAGACGTCAGCGCCACTGGTCTGAAGTTGTTGAGCTCCTTCGGATGGGGTGTCTTTGGAACCGGAACCAGGCAGGATGTTTTCCACAGCTGGGGGACTCTGCCCAGCTTCAAGCTCAGGTTGAACATGTGCTGGACGATTCCACACAGCTGGTCTGCGCAGGATTTGAGGGGCTGGGAGATGATCCCATCTGGGCCTGCCGCCTTCCTCGCCTTCATCTTCCTCAGCTGGTTCTTCACCTGAGATGTTGTGAGGAACAAAGCTGAGCAGGAGGAAGTGGTGGTTGTCTGATGAGGCTGGGAACTGGAGCTTGTGGAGAGAGAGAGGGGCGAGAGAGGGGGAGAGAGGGTCTTGTTCGCAGTGGCAGGAGGGGTGGGTGGGGGCTGCATCAGGGAATCCTGAGCGGGGTCAGACATTTGATCAAACCTATTGAAAAATAGGTTCAACTCATTTGCCCACTGAAGCCCCTTCTGGGTCTTACCTGGTTGTCCGTGGCCTGAGATGGTCTTCAGGCCCCTCCAGACATCCCTGGCATTGTTCCGCTGCAGTTGTTCTTCCATCCGCATCCTGGAGGACTTTTTCCTCTCTCGGATCCTCCTTCTCAGCTGACGCTGCACTCTCTTCAGCTCGTCCTTGTCGCCTGACGCAAAAGCCCTCTTTTTCTCCTTCAGGAGAGCTTTAATGTCCCGTGTGATCCAGGGTTTGTTGTTGGAGAAACATCTTACAGTCCTGGTGGGAATGGTGTTCTCCATGCAGAAGTTAATATAGTCTGTAACTGTGTCTGTTAGACCATTAATGCCCTCCCAGTGGGCTTCGCTGATTACTTCCCACACAGTTGTGTTGAAACAGTCCTTCAAGGCCTCCTCGGCTTCTCCGGACCATCTCTGAACTGTGCCTGTCACAGCTGGCTGCCTGCGGACGAGAGGTTTGTACACAGGCAGGAGAGCCACCAAGTTGTGATCATCTGTGCCCAGCGAGGGGAGGGGCAGTGACGTGTACGCCTCCTTGGTGTTGGCATAGAAAAGGTCCAATATTTTATTGTCTCTGGTATGGCAGGTTACATATTGTGTGAATGAAGGCAGAGAAGAGGAAGGAGAAGCATGATTGAAGTCACCAGAGATAAGGAGCAAGGCATTTGGGTGCTGTGTTTGTAGCCTGCTCACAGCTGCAGTCAGTACGTTACAGGCTGTCTCACCGTTAGCGGAGGGTGGCACGAACGCCGCCACCGCGATCACATGACTGAACTCTCGCGGTAAGGAGACCGGACGCATGCTAACAGCTATCAGCTCAATGTCCCGACTGCAAAGTTGATCCTTAACAGTTATGTGCCCAGGGTTACACCATCTATATCATTAACAAACACAGCCAGCCCTCCCCCTTTCCTCTTACCGCTCTCCAGTGTCCTGTCCGCGCGTAGTATTTGGAAGCCGTCCAATTCCACGACGGCGTCCGGCGTTAGCTCTGTTAGCCACGACTCCGTGAACACCAGCAAGCTAGCCTCCCGGAAAATCCTCTCGTGCCGGGTTCGCGCTGTTAGCTCGTCCATTTTGTTGGGGAGGGATCGAACATTCCCCATGATAACGGACGGGAGGACGGGGTGGTATCGTCTCCTCCTTGCCTGGCGTTTAGCCCCCGCACGACATCCCCGTCTCTTCCTCCTCAGCTCGTGGGGGATATCGGGTCTCGCTCTGGGAGCCGACGCGGGGTTAGCACGGAGTGCTAACAGCTGATCTCTTGTGTACACGATCGATCCGTAGCTCCGAGTTTCGTCTCCGGACACGATCGCGCAAGAAATAGCCCCCAACAGCAGCAAAACCACCACAAGTTGTAGGTCCATTGCTGAGATGAGGTAAAAATAAAATAAAACAGGGTAAAGGGAAAAAACACACGAAAAAGGCTCAATAGTGAGCCACGCTGCTGTAAACAGGCAGCCACTCGCGCGGCGCCGGAACCGGAAAATGATAGAAGATCATGTGACAATTAGTTACACTTAGTAACACTTGATACTTATACTGCTCACTCAGGTGGGTGTGGTTGTTGAGTAGACTGTCCAGTGCCATCTTCAGCAGAGCAAAGTCACTCTCAGGACCGCTCTCAAACACTGGTAGCGTTGGCTTTGGAATGCCAAAGGCAGAAGCGATCAGCATATCTGCTCCGAGTTGTGGCTGTAGACCAGAATAGGGGGCAGGTGCTGATGTAGGAGCCTGGAAGGGAATGGAAGAAGCTCGAGGATGCTCCCATTCTTGTCCTGTCTGCTGGAATGACGGGCCGTGAGTCGTATTAAGTTGCTCACTTTGTAGTGGAGCAGCCGCTCCATCATGGATCGTTGTTGGCGCTGCCGTAGGCAACGGTTGTGCTGCAGCAGCTGTTTGGACTAAATTAGGGGATTGTTGTTTGCCCATTGTTGGATATGAGTTGGCGTGAGGAGGTGCAAGGTTGCCTGGTGCAGGACTAGCTGGTGGGATCGGCTGATAGGTGCTTGATGTGGGGCTGTTCGTACTGAGCATTGACGTGACCAGTTTAGCTAGTTCCACATCCGCTCTTAATTGTTGTAGTCTGCGGCTTTGTTCGAAGCGTTTGCTCATGGCCTCCTTTGCTTGTATGGCTTCTTCTTGTGCCTGTTGCGCTGCCTTGGCTTGAGCTTGCAGTTGTTTGAGTTCGCGCTCAGCTTCCTCATCTTCGGCCAGCTGTCTTTGAAGATTAACCATGTGAAGTTGTTTAGCATTCTCATCTTGCGGATAGTGGCCAACGGAATAGGTTGTGTGCCTCCCTGAGTAAGAACTGGAGTTGGTTACAGAGCGATGGGATCTCCTCGAAGTACTTCTGAGTCTGCCGCTGGAGCGGGATGAAGTGATTGGAGGATGTGATCCGGGGACTGAATAGCCAACTTCATAGTCCATTAGATGAGGGGGCAGACGGGATTCTCTGCTGGGCCGACTTGATGTCTCTTCCGTAGTTGCTGCAGGGTCCATAGTGCTTTAGCTTTGCTCCAATCCGGCTCGAAGGACCACTTGTTGTAATGCAGTGTTGTCCACATTAGCTGAGAAATTACACTGGCTGAAGCGGGCAGTATGGGCCGTTGATTCCGGTTAGAGAATCAGGAAACTGGAATAATTTGAATGTTTTAATCAGTAGACGCACACCAACGGGTGCCGCGAGAGGAGCGGAAGTGTTACCTTGTTATGAAACCCGTCCTTGTATTGCGTCGATGCGGAACGAAACTTTGGTTCCCCCCCAAGTCTTTCTGACAGCCGGTTTTGTTATCTGCCACCATGTTGTCTTTTGGACTGCATTGCAAATCTATTTTCCTATTATTCACAGTTGACGTGATAAAGTGCTTCTTAATGTCAACATGTTTGCACCTTTGCCTTTTTACAGGCTTTTTCGCCAGTGCTGTGGTGCCTTTTATTGTCCTCAAAAACAATAGGTCGCTCTTTATTTTTTGCATGAGATAATTTTTTTCTCCCAATGGGATATTTCACGTGGAATGAACTGTTGAGTAACTAAAAAAGGAAAAGAGAAAAAAAACTAAGATTATTTAAGAATATGCAAAAAAGAACGTTGTGGTTTGACAAACGTTGATAAATTATATTTTCCACGAGGTATTTGTTGTTTATTCATTTAATTGGATACTCACTTCAATATTTAAGTATTTTTTCCTTAACAATTTTTTACCTCAGTATTCAGTATTTAATTCGATTTTCATGTAAATATTTAAACTTGCTTATGTATGACTACAATATGTATTCAAAATTTTTAATATGTAAGAATTCTATCAATATTTTTAAATACTTTCGATTTCAATCTTGAATATTTGACAACATATTTGTTCATTTAAATATGAGTGCAATTATTTTAATTATTTATTGAATTAATTAATACTTAAAATTTGATTCATTATTTTTATCTTTGAAAATTTGGACTATTCAATTTGTTCAATATTTAGTCAATGTTTCTATATTTCTTATTAATTTAATTCCTCCCCGTGCCTGCGTGGGTTTCCTCCGGGTACTCCGGTTTCCTCCCACATTCCAAAAACATGCATGGCAGGCCGATTGAACACTCTAAATTGCCCCTAGGTATGAGTGTGAGCGCGGATGGTTGTTCGTCTCTGTGTGCCCTGCAATTGGCTGGCAACCAGTTCAGGGTGTCCCCCGCCTACTACCCGAAGATAGCTGGGATAGGCTCCAGCACCCCCCGCGACCCTCGTGAGGAGAAGCGGTATAAATAATGGATGGATGGACGTATATTGTTGCGAATTTTAAATTGAAAATTTTCACTATTATTTAAATGTTAAATTGTCAAAAATATTTCAATGTTTATTTTATTACTTAAATATTTAATTATTCATTTCAATATTCATTAAACTACGGTACTTTTCCAATTCAGACAGCAGCAGCAACAAACTGCGTGATGCGGATCATCCCCTCCGTGGTGACAAATAAACGCTGACTCCAGTCACCATCAAGTTGCCAACTCCTGACATACCAAAACCTTTGAGAGAAACTGAGACTATTTGCGTTTCTCTCTCTTGTTCTTTTTAGAGTTCAACTTCTAGTTCAGTTTTTCACCTTTTCACACAGCGTAATGAAGGCCAGTTGAGCAAGTGGAACAAGTGATTTTATTGATGACCGTGTAAGGCACCGTTTCTTCTCACACCTTTTCCATTAAGTACGATTAAAAAGACAACTGAAAAGTATAATATTAGCAAATGTTGTTCCAGGCAAAGGCAATTAATTTCCTTTACAAGTTTACAAAAAAATTAATTATCACTCAGACATAATGGTTATTCTGAAACTGATCACATTGGCTTAATGTCAATAAAAAAGCTTTGCAAAATTCAATATATCATATTTTATTCTAAATCACATTTACATCTTACTACAAAGCGTCAGTTCCTTCAGTTTTTGTTTTGGTCGTTTTTTTAAGCTTCAAGGATCGTTGCTTTTCTCACCAGCACAATCATGTCTCTCAGCACCATGTTTAGTGAAGAATTTTTTTAGCACAAACACTGCAACTGAATGGCTTGTCTCCATTGTGTGTTCTTGTGTGGCTCTTTAAAAGCGACTTACGAGAGAAACTCTTTCCACAAACTGAGCAGGAAAAGGGTTTTTCGCCACCGTGTGTTCTTTTATGATTGGTTAAAGTTGATTTTTGAGTGAAACTTTTCCTACAAACTGAGCAGGAAAAAGGTTTTTCTCCACTGTGTTCTTGCGTGGCTTGTTAAATTAGACTTTAGAAACATTTGCTACAAACTGAGCAAGAAAAAGGTTTTTCTCTACTATGTATTGTTGTGTGTTTTATTAAATGCGACTTACGATAGAAACTCTTTCCACAAACTGAGCAGGAAAAGGGTTTTTCGCCACCGTGTGTTCTTTTATGATTGGTTAAAGTTGATTTTTGAGTGAAACTTTTCCTACAAACTGAGCAGGAAAAAGGTTTTTCTCCACTGTGTATTGTTTTGTGTTTTATTAAATATGAATTTAAAGAAAAGCTTTTGCCACAAACTGGGCAAGAAAATGTTTTTTCTCCACTATGTGTTCTTGTGTGCGGTTTTAAAGTCAACTTTGAAGTTAATGAGTCAGCATCACATGCCCTTTCATCTTTTGTTTGCCCATTATCATCATCATCATTAGTATCATCATCGTCATGAGCGTCTGATAATGTGTCCTCATTTTGTGCTTGTGATGGCCCCCAGTGGTCTTCGTCACCTTCTGTTGTCACGTGATGACTTGATCTGTTGTTTGGAGGCTCCGCCCCTCCCTTGTCCTCACTCTCATCCTTGTTTTCATCTTCAGTCTTTATAGGGACAAAGTTCAGTGGTGACTTGTTGATCTCCTCCTCCTCCTCCTTTTTGATGTGAGTCAAGTCTGGCTCCTCTTTCACAGAACGGAGATCGTTTTCATTGACGTCTGCAGGACACAAAAAGACAAACACACATTTGGTTTGGTCAAGTCAAACCTCATGCGGCGACTTTGACTTATATTGTTTCTACCGTGCTACCTTGACTTGTGCCTGCCTCACACGGAGCAATGCGTGCGACCCCAACTTGGACCGGACCATTTCACAAAATTACGTCCTACGATGTAAACCTCCCTTTAGCAGCAGAACTGTGATAAACGAGCATTTAAAAAGGAAGCACGTTGCGGCCGATGCCCGATTTCATTCCTGACATAGTCACAGACGTTTCTGGAAGCGAGCTGAAGTTAGCACACACAGGCTATTGTGTGCGTCTGATGGAACACCTGTTGCTGGACCCTAACTTATTGATGGGGGCCATCGCAGCATAATGTCATTGATAAAATAGGAATCCTTCAAGTGAAATATGTTTACAAGTATTTCATTTTGCATTAAGAGATAGAACTAAATGTTCCGGGGCTTGTTGGTGGAAAAGGGCATTGTGACGGTCTCCCTTTTTAAGCCCATAGTAAGCCAAAGATGCAGATGCATTCCTTGCAGCATGCGCTTCGTCACTGATGAGATCCGTGCAACCTTGGATGGATGCATTAAATGTATTTTAAATGTTTGGATGAAGTGAAACTATGCGCACGTGCACAAAACAGTGCAGGGCCACCTGAGGTTCATTGACCGAGCCAGTACAAAGTTGATAAATAAGACCAATACGTACTTGATTTTTTTTTTTAAAAAACGTAATCCCTTGTGTTTTATCCACTAAAATTCATCAACCGCCATTGATCTTTTTGCCGCAGTGTGCACAGTTTTTGTCAAAAACGAGACAAGCCTTCATAAATGAATCACCCAGCCAAGATTGTCTTTGTCACTTGCGATGAGCAGTCCGCCAAAGACAAAAGCTTACGCGCTCCTGTGCAGCGTTTTATTGAAGCAGAGCAAAGCATTTTAAATATGCAAACTCATAAAGAATGGAAAAACATGAACACTTTATCACACCCGTCAAGTTGGCAACTCCTGACATTCCAAAACCTTTGAGAGAAACTGAGACGATTTTCGTTTCTCTTTCTGGTTCAACTTCTAAGTTCAGTTTTTCACCTTTTCACACAACGTAATGAAGGCCAGTTGAGCAAGTGGAACAAGTGATTTTATTGATGATTGTGGAAGGCACCGATATCATCAGCACCGTTTCTTCTCACACCTTTTCCATTAGGTACGATTAAAAAGACAACTGAAAAACATAATGTTAAAAAATGTTGTTCCAGGCAAAGGCAATTTTTTCTATTTACATGTTTGATGTAAACACCAAAACAAATCATCGTCACTCAGACACAATGGTTCTTCTGGCACTGATCACATTGGCTTTGTGTCAATAAAAGAGCTTTGCAAAATTCAATACATCATATTTTATTCAAAATCACATTCACATCTTACCACAAAGAGTCAGTTCCTTCAGTTTTTTGTTATATTTTTTTTAAGCTTCAAGGATCGCTGCTTTTCTCACCAGCACAATTGTGACTCTCCGCATGCTGTTTAGTGGAGAATTTTTTAGCACAAACGCTGCAACTGAATGGCTTGTCTCCACTGTGTGTTCTTGTGTGGCTTCGTAAATTAGACTTTTGAGAGAAACTCTTGCCACAAACTGAGCAGGAAAAAGGTTTTTCACCACTGTGTGTTCTTGTGTGTTGTGTTAAATTTGCCTTTTCAGAGAATCGTTTGCCACAAACTGAGCAGGAAAAAGGTTTTTCTCCAGTGTGTGTTCTTGTGTGATCTGTTAAAATTGACTTTACATTAAAGCTTTTGCCACAAACTGAGCAGGAAAAGGGTTTTTCGCCACTGTGTGTTCTTGTGTGACTTACTAAATGAGACTTTTGATAGAAGCTTTTGCCACAAATTGAGCAAGAAAAAGGTTTTTCTCCACTGTGCATTCTTGTGTGACTTACTAAATTAGACTTTTGAGAGAAGCTTTTGCCACAAACCGAGCAGGAAAAAGGTTTTTCTCCACTATGTGTTGTTGTGTGTTTTCTTAAATTAGACTTTCCAGAGAAGCTTTTGCCACAAACTGAGCAGGAAAAAGGTTTTTCTCCAGTGTGTGTTCTTGTGTGTTCTGTTAAATATCCCTTTTGGGAGAAGCATTTTCCACAAACTGAGCAAGAAAAAGGTTTTTCACCACTGTGTGTTTTTCTGTGCCCTTTTAAAGACAGCTTTGAAGTGAATGAGTCAGTGTGACATGCCCTTTCACCTTTGGCTTGGCCATCATCATCATCATCATCGTCATGAGCGTGTGATAATGTGTCCTCATTATGTGCTTGTGATGGTCCCCAGTGGTCTTCATCACCTTCTGTTGTCACGTGATGACTTGAACTGTTGCTTAGAGGCTCCGCCCCTCTCTTGTCCTCACTCTCATCCTTGATTACATCTTCAGTCTTTATAGGGACAACGTTCACTGGTGACTTGTTGATCTCCTCCTCCTCCTCTTCCTTTTTGATGTGAGTCAAGTCTGGCTCCTCTTTCACAGAACAGAGATCATTTTGTCTGACGTCTGCAGGACACAAAAAGACAAACACACATTTGGTTTGGTCAAGTCAAACCTCATGCAACGACTTTGTCTTATATTATTTCTACTGTGCTACCTTGACTTGTGCCTGCCGCATACGGAGCAATGTGTGCAACCCCAACTTGGACCGGACCATGGGGGCATTTCACAAAATTACGTCCTACGATGTAAACCTCCCTTTAGCAGCACAACAGTGATAAACGAGCATTTAAAAAGGAAGCACGTTGCGGCTGATGCCCGATTTCATTCTGGACAAAGTCACAGACGTTTCTGGAAGCGAGCTGAAGTTAGCACACACAGGCTCTTGTGTGCGTCTGATGGAACACCTGTTGTGGGACCCTAACATATTGATGCAGACCACTGGGGGCCATCGCAACATAATGTCATTGATAAAATAGGAATCCTTCACGCGAAATATGTTTTCAAGTATTTCATTTTGCATTTATGGATAGTTTCATCGTGGGTACTTTTTGCTTCCATTATAATCTGGATCCCTAAAAGAATTAAAGGGGCCCTGGCATCAGAGTCGCTATTTATTGTATGATTTACGTTTGGGTTTTTTTTACCCAAAATGACATTTATCCTGCGAGTAAGTTCCGACATTACCCTTTTTATTTTTATAAAATTTCTGTTTTGAAATAAATTTTAAAACAAAATTACGTTTGAAGAGTAAAAGTTCTTACACATAAGCATTAAGCAACAACACTTTCACTCTGACTTTCATGTTGACATATTTGAATAATGACTGTATATTTTAAAGTTAGCCAATATGTATTCAAATTAGACACACCATAATATTTTAAGAGTTCACTGAATTATTTTGTACCTGCAATGATGCATAACAGCCATAGCGTGTCAGTAATGAGTAACAAAGTAACACAAGACATCCCACTGATACATCATCATTGTGATTTGGATAAATTACCAGGAACTATGAGATGCAAACCACAGGAACTTTATTACCAGGAACTAAATATTCCTGTACTTGTAGGTAGAAAAGGGGGTTGTGACGTTCTCCCTTTTTAAGCCCATAGTAAGCCAAAGATGCAGATGCATTCCTTGCAGCATGCGCTTGATCACTGATGAGAACCGTGCAACCCTGGATGGATGCATTAAATGTATTTTAAATGTTTGGATGAGGTGAAACTATGCACATGTGCACAAAACAGTGCAGGGCCACCGGAGGTTCATTGACAGAGCCAGTAAAAATTTCATAAATAAGACCAATACGTACTTGATTTAAAAAAAAACGTAATCATTTGTGTTTTATTCACGAACATTGATCAACCTCCATTGATCTTTTTGCCGCAGTGTGCACAGTTTTTAGAGTCCGGTTGAATCATTCCATAAGGAATTGCTTGAACAAGATATGTCAGAGAAGTTATTGTAAAAAACGAGACAAGTCTGCACAAATGAATCACCCAGCCAAGATTGTCTTTGTCACTTGCAAGTAGCAGTCCGGCAAAGGGAAAAGCGTTCCCGCTTCTGTGCGGCCTTTTATTGAAGCACAGCAAAGCAATTTGAATATGCAAACTCATAAAGAATGGAAAAACATGAACACTTTGACTTTATCACACTCGTCCACACACTTCCTGTTGTTCGAACGGTTTCAGCTTACAACACATGTTTGGGTCACACTTCTGTTCAATGCGAGCTAAACGGTTTCCTGTCAAACACAGTTCAAGACGTGCATCTGTTTTTGTGGCTTCCTGCTAAACTGCCAGCATGGACACAACTCTGTTACCACTGAACTCACGTTTTCCTGTTTAAGAGGTCCATGTTTTTGTGACCTTCTATTAACCCGTAAGCATAGTTTTGAAACATGATGACATGACAAACTTAATTTCTTTCACGATAATATAAAAACGTTCGCAGATATCGCAAAAACAAATTGGAGAAGCTGTGGAGCAGAGCACAACATCAGTCAGACCCCGGGTCCACAACCCCTCTGGCAGAGACGCAAACAGATTTCGCTTCAGAGTGAACCATTCACTGTCTACCATAGTGCCGAGAAATTCGGAAAATGTTCCATAACAGAAGAATTCGTAATGGGTGCTGAAACACCACACCCTGGTCGTGACATGGAGTATTCTACATCTGAAATTAACTCTGCCAACCGTCTTCACCAATGGGCCTAAATCTTTGATGATGCGCACCGATAGTGAATGTGATTTGTGGCTCAGCGAACAGAGACAATTCTTACCGTTTCCTCGGCTCTGGGGCAAGGCACACATGCGAGGCAGCACCGGTAGACATCACAAATACATAATCCTAATGCAAGATGCACTTCTGACCCTCGAAATTGGGTGAATGCATCTTGACAAACAAAATCATCATAACTCAGTGTTCAATGCAAAGGACCAATTGGTGGTTTGAATGGGTGGAGGCGGCTCCACCACGCAGACCAGAGCAGGAACAGGACGGACCACCCGCGGGAGGATGGAGACCCTGGTCTCAGAGCTGCCCAGTCGACTGGAACGGAGGACAACATATGCTTCCCCGGCGGATGTGCACAGTCAAATTCAGTCCCTTCTGGAAATTCAGTCCCACTCGAATTCCAGTGTTTCACAGGTGCGGGTTCGGTCCACGGCAGTGACTCGGCCAATCTCAAGTGTCCCACAAGGGTGACAGTGTTGTTGCTCACTGGGATATGCAGAAGGAACTTGCAAAGCGTGGAATATCTTGTTCCACCATCAAAAACTGTTGTCCATCAATCGTCATCGGAATGCTAAGACTTGCCGGTCCTTGAATGCTGAGGCTCCGCGGGCACCCCTATCGTGGAATGTGGTCCCAATCGGGTTGAGGCGTCAACTGTGCGTTTGGAAGCCATAGAAGCGTTGTCGGAGGAGGGGGTAGCGGTGGCGCCCCCGTGCTAGTGGAGCTCTTTGTGACAGGCATGGCGCTGGACCACAGGATGGCACATTTCAGGAAGTGGCTCGGTTTGGACCGCTCATCACCCAGTGACCCCACAGCAAAAGCACGTCCCACTCACAACCCATGTCTATAACCACCCCTACTTCTGTTACGTGACCTTGTTGACCGGCCGGTGCGGACAACAAGCCTGCTGTGGCACTGCGTCACCAGAACCTGGCCCAGGAGCAGCGGAAACGGAAAGAGCAGACGCAATGGGAGCTGCATGCGTCGGCTGCTGCATTAACTGCTTCCCCCTGTTTTATTTTATTTATTTTTCCCATGTTCTTTTTTCTTTTCCGGGTGAATTAGCACTCTTGTCCCTCTGAACCCACAAGTGTAACAATTCTTTTTCTCCATCCAATACAATATTTTCTTTCATCGATGCAAAAACCGGGGTTCAACTCATACTGATTAGCAGTTTCTCATTGACAGACTGTTCCGCATGATGTCAGTAAGGACAATTAACATTAGTTCGGAAAATATCCCCTTCTTAATCACAACTCAAAGGGATGATTCTATAAACATGCGAACCTTCAGAACACCCATGAACACGTCAACTATAATTTAGCTCTTCTTTTTTTAACTAACTAATACAGTGATTCTCAAATAATGGGGCGCGGTGCGATGCTGAGGGGGGCGCGTGAGTTGATGACAGTGCTCCACATAGCCAGCAGCCAATCATATCACAGCGGGGTGTGTCCTGTTCTTCCGCTTTAGTGCAGAACAAACTGCAGTTTCCACGCAGGAAATCCGTTCAGCGCTGCTCTAAAAAAACGACGCCATCTTTCATTCGTCTCGTCGAACAAATAGAAGCACACGAGTTGTCGCCAAGCAGAGATCAAGTGCGGATTTGTTGGGATTGGCGTTTGAAAATGTGTGCTCGAACGACACCCAAGTACAAAGAGGAACTTTGTAGAATAAAAGAAGAGAACGAGCAACATCTTCAACTGCTGGGCGAAATTTGCAAGCGGCCTCCTGTTGTGCTACACCAGTGATTCGGCGCGTGGTGCGATGCTGGGGGGGGCGCGTGGGACCCTGGGGAACATAATTTTTTGCATGGTTTTGTCAAAGCTGTTTGTGCCCCGAGTTCACGCAGTACTGGTTTTTAAAAAAAACGTGTCGCCTTGTCACGCAGTCCTGATTAAAAAAAAAGCGTCGCCCCGTCGCTTGTTGACCCGGAAGTGATTTATTTCGCCGCTCTTTAAATGCTAAGCTATCTTGCGCCTCAGCAGAGCGAGCAAGGAGGCGCTAAGCACGCTAATCGCTAAAATGAATTGCTTCGATGGACGCTCGACTTTGAAAAGAAGTCTGACTCAAACCGCGTTCGGGCGGAGAGCCAGCAGCTATGAACAGAAATGTTGTATTGCAACCATTACGTATCCAAACAAAATAAGACGATGGCTACGTGAGCACTTGAGCAGACGCTCTCAGGCTGGAACACGGAAATGGCTGACGTCATCAAAACGAAGAGGTTCGACGTCAAACGGATTGTAAACATAAAAAAAAAATGTATAGTCAACAAATTAAAACTGTTGCTTTATGTTATTTATGTAGAATTTTTGTTTGAAATCCCCCTGGCTCTTTTTGTCTTTTCTATATTATGTACGCATTAATAACTGTTTGGTTTGTTCATGTTAATAAAGTTAAAAAAAAATAAACAAAAACGTAAAGTAAATATTTATCATCCCATCAATATTCGCACCACAGAGTGCTGAGTTTCGAGATCCTCACAATAGTCGTTCTCAAAATGATATATTTTTTTAATCAATTTATCTTTGTTAAGGGATATTTTATTGACAATCTAACATTAATATACAAAGAACATGTACATGAGTACGAAATGTAAAAAAACTGTAGTGGGGGGGGGGGGGGGCGCGAATTTATTTTCTTCTTGGTAGGGGGGGCGTGACAGGAAATAATTGAGAACCACTGAACTGATATAACCCCGTTTTCCTCAACCAATGAGTCAGTATAATTTGAAGTGGAATATCCGCAGACTAAAAATTTCTAATTTAATTTAAATCAATTTACTGTATATCAAAAGTCCCCTCATAACATGATAATTCATCATATTCCTGTCATTTCCATCTCAAAATGTCGTTCCATTAATTGAATTACCGTCGTACATCCGTCGCCAAACTGAAGTATGGAACATCAGATGTTTTTTTTTTGTTTTGCATGACCTTTAACCTTGCATGTTCTGTTTCAACAAAATTGTATCTCTTATCAGTTTCCCTGTTTCATGAGTTCCTGCCGGGGGCAAAAAGGAGGAGTTCAGAGAGAAATTTCACCCTCAGGAGCAATCCCAAACTTTTGTTTCCAGGACATTGTAACACTCAGGGCTGGTTTATTGTTCTTCTTATTGCAATTTTACTGCATTCAGTCTTCCTCGAGACTGAATACGTTCTAGTGTTTGCCAAATAGTTAATCCTAGTTTCTCACTTTAGCTTTTCACAGTCAAGATATGAACTTTTTCAACGGCACAATCATTGAGGTCTAATTATCAATTGTTTACCATAGTCAGACTTTTGTCGTCAAAGAGACCTGTTCCTTCACCGTACGTTAACGTTTTTATCACTCAGGGCGTTTCCGTGTTGACAAATCACATTCCACGGAACATGCATTCATCCTTTTATGATCTTAGATTTCTCTATTTAAATCACCGCTTCTTGCAATGATTAATTTCACCCCAATGATTATGTAGCCAATTATCTTTCTCATTCTAATTTTGCTTTAGTTATTATGCAAATTTTTAAACAGATTTTTTATGCTGCATCTTTCAATGCACACTAGGACGCACACGCATTAGTTGAACTGATAAAACGGAATATCAATGCAATCACATACGGCTTTTAGAAGGGGCAATTCTTTCTACAAAGGAGGGACTGGCACTGGTTTATAACTATCACCCCTTTTCTCCTGCGTGGGGGCTGCCTGACTTCTTGGTCCCACAGTCGATGGTAGCCAGGTTTTTGATTTTGTGTGGCCTTTACCAGAACACGAGTAATCACAGGGTACATATCTGAACAGCGTATCTCGTGCTACGTACCAGCGAAACCGTCGGGCCCTCCACACAACGGTACGCCTCGATCCTTACTGTGTTCCATGCCACAAAGTGCCCAATACGATACGTGGAAGCGCGCTTCTCTTCATTATTTCTATTATCAGCTCATAATTTTCCTGCTAAAATTTACACCCTGGCCAGGGTCTGTGCTCAAACTGAGCTTATTCACGACTATGCTGTCTATAGCTAGAGTTTTACACTTCTTATTTCTCATCTCTTTAACCACTAGACCTTTCTTTTCTTTATCTTCTGCACATTTCTCCCGCACTAGTCCCATTTACTTAGTTCCAATCATCATTTTTAAAATTTTTTTTTTTTATATACTTTTTCTAATGTTCTTTCATAGTGCGGTACTTTGACATCTTTTAATATCTTAATCAATCATAATAGAGGCCTCTTGTTTAAACAATAATTGAAACTAACACAGGGACATTTTCCATGACCAATCAGCCAGCAGACCCACACGCACAAGCTTTCTTTCACGACCCCAAAAGCCCCGACCGCTTGGACACAGACGCACAACACCCATTGTGAGTAAAAGCATCTCACCGAAAGTTCAGCCGGCCGGCTGTTGAACGCCTGCGCCCCAGCACCCCGAGAACCTCAATGGAGCAAAATGCCAAAAATGAGGTATATTTTGTTGTTGATGTGTGGGTCCGGCTCAGCTTCCCTCCGGACAGGTCGCCGAGCATGGCAGAATTGGTGATGGAAAAAGATTCTCTGACACAGTCATTTTGGTTAGAAAGAGATTTTATTCTCGTCACATGCTGATGTCAAAAGAAGTCTCCCCAAAAAGCAAAAAGGGAAAGGTGTCCCCTCTCTCCGGCCTTCCCTTCTTATAGGGAATGGCCACACCGGACATGAATATTGAAGGTTTGTATTACGATTGTTGGCATTATTTTAAACACTTACGGGACAGACGGTCAATTCTTTAATTTAGCAGGTTCATATTTACTGAATATGTTAAACATTGATTAAACAAAAAGCATTTTCAAATGAAAGTCGAAGTACAGTGCATCGATAAGATTGACTGGGATTGTAGTCATGGTGTTTACTGATCCATTCATATGCTTAATTTATATGACTTAGTTTAAATGCAAGACCTCAAACTTGCACACAGTATTTTCATGACCCACACTCTCATTCAGAACAAACAGATTCAGTCTGCTCAGGTCAAACTGATGACAAACCAGATTGTACTTCATGGACAAATACGACAAAACACATTCTCCACATAGGCCATAGAAGATACAAACAAATCAAGTTGGGCCGGGGAGGACGTCACAGGGATGCTATCAAGAAGACCCAAAAATATTATCTGATCTGGGAAAACATACACCACACAATCTGCACACCGACAAGATTACAGGGGAAGGAGAGACTGCCGGCTGCCTGAGAAGGTCAGCCTTGGACGTGGAACGTGGAAGTGGGAAGGATCAAGGACGACCGATTCAACCTATATGACCCTTGACATAGAAAACCTCCTATAAAATGTGAGGCTGGGCTGAGATCAGCGCGCCATTTTTCGATTGTACGCGTCTGAGTACAGTTTCTCGTCAGATTTAGAAAAAGCCGCCCAGATATCTGTCTTTGTACTATTTCCTGAACTCCAGAAATCGAAGAAACTAAAATATCGCAACCCTAATCAGCTGTTGTTGAGTCTTTATTTGGCCCTTTTCTTCTTGAGTACAAAAAACGAACACACATTGGAGTAAGTTTGGCTTTTAAGATTCATTTACTAAATGTTTCTCATTTTCTCGGTGGCTCAACTCCAACAGTGGATATAAAAATACACAACATCTGTCAGCATAGTTTTGAAACATGATGACATGACAAACTTAATTTCTTTCACAACGTATAAAAACTGGAATATGTAAAATAATCAGTTCAAATTTTATACTGGGAAAAAAAACACGGAGTTTACCCCCCACTAATGGTTATTCTTTGGCATATATTTTCGGCACTGATTTCATTTGGCATAAACAAATGTTAAGCAGACCTGCAAGTAAACGGCAATACTTAAAAATAAAACGGCAATAACCTTGAACGATTTCCCCAAACAACTTAATGTTGTGATGCATATTTTTAACGATAGAAAGTCGTTCTTTACAAAGCAAATGAGAGTAAGACGTGTACAAACCTGCTTTGTGTAGCACAACACGAGGCTGCTTGCAACCTTCGCCCAGAAGTTGAAGATGTTGCTCGTTCTCTTCTTTTATTCCACAAAGTTCCTCTTTGTACTTGGGTGTCGTTCTTTCACACATTTTCAAACGCCAATCTCAACAAATCCGCACTTGATCTCTGCTTGGCGATAACTCGTGTGCTTCTCTTTGTTCGACGAGACGAATGAAAGATGGCGTCGTCTTTTCAGAGTCGCACTGAAAGAATTTCCTCCGAGAAAATGGCAGTCTGTTCGGCACGAAAACGGAAGAACAGGACACACCCCGCTGTGATATGATTGGCTGCTGGCTGTGTGGAGCACTGTCATCAACTTTGCGATGCAAATCATTGTTATCTTGTAAACCAGGGGCGTCAAACTCATTTTTGTGGACGGGCTACACGCTACATCGTAGTTGTGGTTTCCCTCAGAGGGCCGGTATGACTGTGAACCCATATAAATTGATTGGAAAGACAGTTTTGAAATCAGAAGCAAGTAAGTAATTGTTCAACAATTTTTCCATTTATTTTAAAAGGGGAGTAACAACTAAATGGCAATATCTCATATCTCAGTGTTGTTAAAAGTGAAGAAAATATGCTAGAAACAGGAAGTTGATGCAGATGATTTGCCCTTTGCGGGCCACCTAAAATGAGGTTGCGGGCCAAATCTGGCCCCCGGGCCTTGAGTGTGACACATGTGTTCTAAACATTGGGAAAACGTACGATTTAAACCATATGCACATGAGCAAACATTTTACTTCCCAAATATGAACTTGAGAGATGTATTGAATTTTACTTTTGTTGCTGGTTTTGTTTTCACATCTGACACCATGTTGTTGGTTGGATAGTATTCCAAATGTATTTTCCTGTTATTAACAGTTGACATGATAAATTGATACTTTATGTCAACATATTTGCACCTTTGCAGGGTTTTTCAACAGGTTGCGATGTGGTTGCGAATTTTAAATGAAAATATGTCACTGTTTTATTACTTAACTGTTCTTGTGTTCGAAAATGATTTCGGTATTTATTTAAGTACTTTAATATTTCATAATTGGTTTCATTATTCATTAAACTACAAGAATTCACTATTAATTTCAAGATTCATTGAACTGTTTTAGGAATAATTTAGTATTCAATGTTTAATCGTTACAGTATTTACTTTTTAAATTTTTGTTTCACCATTTTGTTCAATCTTAATCTTATGGAAAATTATTTAACAAGCACCAACACAAGGTTTTTAAAGGTAAAGATAAAGTTGTCCTTCAATAGTCCCACAATGGGGAAATTTGCAGTGTTACAGCAGCAAAGGTATAGATCACACAGAGGAGGCGGCGTAATGTCGCCGTTAATGTATAACATTAGCAGCAGACATTCATAAAAAGCATGCAAATATACACTGTATATACGTAAATACACAAATCCCCCTGAATATACACACTTACATCCCACAACATATACAAGTGTAAGGAAACACTCTGAATGTCTGTCCATGGTACAGAGGGGAAATTAATAAAAATGCTGCAATGATAAAAAATACTGCAATGATAAAAGTGCTGTAATGGTAAAAGTACTGCAATGATAAGACTACTGCAATGGTAAACAAAATACAGCATTGGTCAATATTTAAGTACAGCATTGGATAAAGCACAGTAGTTGTCATGATCCGTTCTGTCATGCCTTTGTTTTTGTTTTGTTTCTCCAGCTGAGTGGGCGTTTCCCCCGGCACTCATGTCATCCTGGCTGAGAGGCGCGCCCACCGGCTGCGCACCTGATGCTGCTTAATGCAACGATTGCCGCTCTACTTAAACCAACAACGCTGACCATTCAGCGTTGGACTATTCTTTCGTCTTGCTCACGTTCATGATCCCAAGCGTCGTATTGTATTGCGCTCTCGCCCTGCACTTCGCAGTAGACGTTTTTGTGTTTTCCCGTTTTGTGACGAGCTAAGGCTTTGCTCGTTTCTGTTCTCGTTTATTCTGATTGACTACCCCTTGCCCCCTTTGTTGGTAAACAATTTATGTTTTGTAGTGATGGGTAGATGAGGCATCCTGTTTCGTTTCGACACAGTGACACAATGTATTGACACTGTGTTGACACTGTGTTGCTGAATACTGACACCTGGTGGACTTGCAGGAAACATTTGACAGGGTCATCTGACACTGATCTGTCAAACTAATTTTATCCAATTCCATTGATTAGCGACGTGATGTGTTTTTATATATCCTATTTCGTATTACATTCCATCGCACTATTTATTTTCATATTTATCTAATTTATATATTTAACTGAATTATTGTTGTATTGCACTGGAGAGGGGAGCTCTCGAATCTCGTTGCACACGTGAGCACAATGACAAAGGGATTTCTGATTCTGATTAGGCATTTCCTTTCACATTATTTTTACATACATGCAATTTCATAAAAAAAATCTTTGATATTTGAGACGCAGTTGATAAATTAAGTGAACATCTGTCTGAATGCCCAAATAAAAGTGTTGTGAATGACAATGGACTCATTGTAATTAAAGATTTTTATTAAAAAAATTTGTTTCTCCAGCGTTTTGTTATTCAGTCTATTTCTTTTTTTTGAGGCAATTTCCCCCGCCTTTTGAGAAGATCCTCTCACAAGGCACTGAAGAGGCCGGTGTCTTTTGGGAACTTCTGACATCAGCTGAGATCAATAAAATCTTCTTCCAACCACCGGTGTGTGTCAGAAGTTTTTTCCCATCACCAAACCAACCTTGCCCGGCGACCTGTCCGGAGGGGAGCTGAGCCAGACCCGCACATCAACAACGAAATTTACCACATTTTTGGCGTCACGAACAGGATTCGTGCTCCAGTGAGGGCCTCCGGGTGCTGGGGTGCAGGCGTTCAACAGCCGGCCGGCGGAACTAGAGGTGAGTTGCTTTTACTCACAATGGATGTTGGGCGCCTGTGTCTGAGCGGTCGGGGGTTCTGGGGCAGTTAAAGAGAGCTTGTTGGTTGGTTGGTCATGGAAAATGCTGTCCCTATGTCTTGGTTTTTGGAGTAGGAAAGGCCACTGTAAGGATTAAGACATGAGAAAAGGTCAAAGTAACCGCACTATGCAAGAACATTAGATAAAGTAGGAAAAATGATGAAAGAAACTAAGTAAAGAGACTAGTGCGGGAGAAATATGCAGAAGATGAAGAAAAAAAAAAAAAAAAAAGTTCTAGCGGTTAAAGAGATGAGAAACAAGAAGTATAAAATTCTGAAACTGCTATTGAGAAGTTAAGAAGCGAGCTATATGTCATGATCCGCGTCGGGCATGACAGCCTTTTGTTATTGTTGTCGTCACCTCCCTGCCATGTGTCTTTTGTTATTGTTTTCGTCACCTCCCTGCCATGTGCTTCGTGTTATTGTTTTCGTTCTCACCAGCCACGCACCTGTTCCCAGTTCACGATCACACACCTGCTCCCCATCTGCTCCCCTGATTACCGGACTATTTATACCTCCCATGCCCTCAACCCAGTGTCGGGTCATTATCCCGTTTGGCTCATGTTTCTCTCTGCCTCCCGATCGCCTGACACCTTGTGCTCTCGTGCCTGCCTGACTCCTGCTTGCTCTGCTTCCCCGACTAGCCGACCTGAACCCGTCCGGACCCGCTCAGCCCGCCATCGCCTCCGAGGTCCTGCCCGGCAATCATCCCGCCAGCGCTCCCCGCTCCGCCGTGCCTCCCGCTACCTCGCCAGCCCGACGTCGCCTCCCGGCACTTCCTGCTTCGCCGCACTCTCGTCCGTGCCACCCGGCGCGCCCCGCTCCGACGCACTCTCGTCCGTGCCACCCGGTACCTGCACGTCGGCGCCACTCGACGCTGTCCCCGCCGACGCCCGCCTGGTGGTGGATTCTCCCCAGCTCGCTCCCCCACTCCATTCATCAATAAATCCTGTTTTCCCCTTACCTGTCGCTCTTGGGTCCTCCTTCCTTCCCACACGGTTCAGTGAACCTTGACAGAATGACCCGACCACGAAAAAAGGACCCAGCGAGGGGCTCGCGGCGGCGTCATGGACACCGCCGCACGGACCCCCCCCACCAACCCGCCGAACAGCTCAGCGCCACGTCTGCCACGCTACCAGCTTACCCCGCTTACGAGGACGAGCTCGCAAGGGTCGTCTACCTGCTGGACTCCCGCCGAACTGAGCTGAGTGCAAAACTGGCCCAGATAGCGGAGCGGGTGGCCTCAATAGCGGAGAAGGGCGCCGCCGAGGCACCACCCCGGGAGACTCTCCAGGAGCTGACCGCTCAGATCGCGGCGCTGGAGGATCAGACGGTGGAGAGCATGAGGCAGTTTTACTCGCTGCAGGCACAGCTGGCTGACCGAAAGCAGGCTGAAAGGGTTCACGCCTCCATGTCAGCTGCAACCACCCACGTAGCCTCCCCGTCAGCTGCCCACACCATGCAGCCTCCAGTGCCGGTCCCTCATCAGACGCTGCCTCCAGAGCCCCACTCCGACTCCCCGCCAGCTGCTGAGCCCCGTCCCGGCTCCCCGCCAGCTGCTGAGCCCCGTCCCGGCTCCCCGCCAGCTGCTGAGCCCCGTCCCGGCTCCCCGCCAGCTGCTGAGCCCCGTCCCGGCTCCCCGCCAGCTGCTGAGCCCCGTCCCGGCTCCCCGCCAGCTGCTGAGCCCCGTCCCGGCTCCTCGACAGCTGAGGAGCCCCGTTTCGGCCCCCCGCCAGCTGATGAGCCCTGTCCCGGCTCCCTGCCAGCTGTTGAGCCCCGTCCCGGCTCCCCGCCAGCTGCTGAGCCCCGTCCCGGCTCCCCGCCAGCTGCTGAGCCCCGTCCCGGCTCCCCGCCAGCTGCTGAGCCCCGTCCCGACTCCCCGCCAGCTGCTGAGCCCTGCCACGGCTCCCCGCCAGCTGCTGAGTCCCTTCCCGGCTCCCCGCCAGCCGCAGCGTCCCTTCCCGGCTCCCCGCCAGCCGCAGCGTCCCTTCCCGGCTGCCCGCCAGCTGCTGAGTCCCTTCCCGGCTGCCCGCCAGCCGCAGCGTCCCTTCCCAGCTGCCCGCCAGCTGCTGGGCCCAGCCCCGGCTCCTCCCCAGCCGCAGCGTCCCATCCCGGCTCCTCGCCAGCTGCTGAACCCTGTTCCGGCTCCTCCCCCGCTGCCGAGCCCCGTCCCGGCTCCCCGCCAGCTGCCGAGCCCCGTCCCGGCTCTCTGCCAGCCGCTGAGTCCCGTCTCAGCTCCCCGCTAGCTGCTGAGCCCCTTCCCGGCTCCCCGCCAGCTGCCGAGCCCCTTCCCGGCTCCCCGCCAGCTGCCGAGCCCCGTTCCGGCTCCACGCCAGCGGATGAGTCAAGTGCCGGCTCCCCGCCAGCGGATGAGTCCTGTTCCGGCTCCTCCCCAGCTGTTGAGTCCCGTCCGGACTTCCTGCCAGCCGCTGAACCCCGTTCCGGCTCCCCGCCAGTTGATACGCCGCGTCCCGGTTCACCCCGAGCGGCGGGGGCCCGTTCTGGCCTCCCGAGAGCTGCTGACCCCCGCTCCGGCGCCTCGCCAGCGTCACCAGTCCCTGTTCCGGCGGAGCACGCCCTGCGTCCGCCACAAGTCCCTGGTCCGGCGGAGCACGCCCTGCGTCCGCCACCAGTCCCTGTTCCGGCGGAGCACGCCCTGCGTCCGCCACCAGTCCCTGTTCCGGCGGAGCACGCCCTGCGTCCGCCACCGGTCCCTGTTCCGGCGGAGCACGCCCTGCGTCCGCCACCAGTCCCTGTTCCGGCGGAGCACGCCCTGCGTCCGCCACAAGTCCCGGTTCCGGCGGAGCACGCCCTGCGTCCGCCACAAGTCCCGGTTCCGGCGGAGCACGCCCGGCGTCCGCCACCAGTCCCTGGTCCGGCGGAGCACGCCCTGCGTCCGCTACAAGTCCCTGTTCCGGCGGAGCACGCCCTGCGTCCGCCACAAGTCTCTGTTCCGGCGGAGCACGCCACGCGTCCGCCACAAGTCCCTGTTCTGGCGGAGCACGTTCTGCGTCCGCCACCAGTCCGGGCTCCGGCGGAGCATGCTCTGCGTCCGCCACCAGTCCCTGTTCGGGCGGAGCACGTCCTGCGTCCGCTACCAGTCCCTGTCCCCGCTGCACCTGGCCCGCTGCCGCTCCAAGTCCCGGCCTCTGGTGCGCCCGGCCCCCGGCCGCTCCAAATCCCTGCCTTGGCGGCGCCAGATGGTCCGCCGCCACCCCAATTCCCTGTCCCGGCGGCGCCCGAGGACACGCCATCGCTTCCCGTCGCTGCCTCGGCGGTGCTCGACGATCCGCCGTCGCCCCAAGCTCCTGCACCGGTGGTGGAGGACGACACGCCGCCGCCTCGCGCCTCGGCCCCGGCGGTGCCAGATGAACCACCGCCCCTTCTCGCCTCCGTGTCGGCGGCGTCCGACGATCCACTACCGCTCCAGATTCCTGCCTCGGCGGTGGACGATGACCAGCCGCCGCCTGCCGCCCTTGCCTCGGCGGCATCCGACGAACCGCCACCACTCCACGTTCCTGTCTCGGCGGGGCTTGACAACCAGCCGCCGCTCCACTTTCCTGTCTCGGCGTGGTTCGACGACCAGCCGCCGCTCCACGTTCCTGTCTCGGCGGGGTTCGACGACCAGCCGCCGCCGCCGCTCCACGTTCCTGTCTCGGCGGGGTTCGACGACCAGCCGCCGCTCCACGTTCCTGTCTCGGCGGGGTTCGACGACCAGCCGCCGCTCCACGTTCCGGTCTCGGCGGGGTTCGACGACCAGCCGCCGCCCCAAGTGCCTGCCTCGACGGCGGTCGACGTCCCACCGCCGCGTCTCGTCCCGGCTTCGGCGGGATCCGGCGTTCCACCGTGCCTCGTCTCCGTCTCGGCGGCGTCCGACGTCCCGCCATCGCTCCAAGTTCCTGCCTCGGCTGCGCCCGCCTCCACGCCGGTCCAAGCTCCGTCCTCTGCAGCACCCAGCGTCCCGCCGCCGCCCCTCGTCTCAGCCCCATCAGCGGACTCAAGGTGGCGTTCGGGTCGTCCCGGACGTCCGCCTGAATGGCCCCATCGGGACGCACTGGTCTGGCCACCCGCACGGCCCCCGGAAGGGCCACGAATGGACTCGCTGGTCTGGCCCCCCGGGCATCCGCCAGACCGGCCTCGATCACGGGTCGTTGACCCACCTCCCGACCCCTTCCGCCCACCCTGGTTTTTGGGACATGGTTTTTTCTTTTTTGTTATTCTTGGGGACGGCTGGAATCCGTCCCTTGAGGGGGGGTACTGTCATGATCCGCGTCGGGCATGACAGCCTTTTGTTATTGTTGTCGTCACCTCCCTGCCATGTGTCTTTTGTTATTGTTTTCGTCACCTCCCTGCCATGTGCTTCGTGTTATTGTTTTCGTTCTCACCAGCCACGCACCTGTTCCCAGTTCACGATCACACACCTGCTCCCCATCTGCTCCCCTGATTACCGGACTATTTATACCTCCCATGCCCTCAACCCAGTGTCGGGTCATTATCCCGTTTGGCTCATGTTTCTCTCTGCCTCCCGATCGCCTGACACCTTGTGCTCTCGTGCCTGCCTGACTCCTGCTTGCTCTGCTTCCCCGACTAGCCGACCTGAACCCGTCCGGACCCGCTCAGCCCGCCATCGCCTCCGAGGTCCTGCCCGGCAATCATCCCGCCAGCGCTCCCCGCTCCGCCGTGCCTCCCGCTACCTCGCCAGCCCGACGTCGCCTCCCGGCACTTCCTGCTTCGCCGCACTCTCGTCCGTGCCACCCGGCGCGCCCCGCTCCGACGCACTCTCGTCCGTGCCACCCGGTACCTGCACGTCGGCGCCACTCGACGCTGTCCCCGCCGACGCCCGCCTGGTGGTGGATTCTCCCCAGCTCGCTCCCCCACTCCATTCATCAATAAATCCTGTTTTCCCCTTACCTGTCGCTCTTGGGTCCTCCTTCCTTCCCACACGGTTCAGTGAACCTTGACACTATAGACAATAAAGTAGTAGATAAGCCCTGGCCAGGGCGTAAGTTTAGAAGGAAATTCTGGGATGAAAAAATTAACTCATGAGATAAGAAGAGTAGCGCGTAACCATGTATAGTATTCGGCACTTCGTGGCATGGAACACATTTGAGGCACGAGACGCACTTCAGTGGACGGCACGGTGCTAGGAGCTGTCGTCGTGGTTGATATGTTACGGAGGTTCCTTGTCAAACCGGTTCGATTCCGATGTTTGAGACATATCCGGTGATCAAATGTGTTCTGGTAAAGGCCACGCCAAATCAAAAACCCGGCTGCGGTCCGCCCCGTATTGGCCCAGGATGTACGCAGGGGTTTATAAAGAGTTGTGATGAAAAGAGAGAAATAGAAGATGAAAAGATAAGTCCGGACAGTGTTGGAATGACAGAAATCCGCACAGAAGTAGAGAGTGCGCTCCCACGTATAGTATTGGGCAAGCGTGGCATGGAACACATTTGAGGCACGAGACGCACTTCAGTGTTGACGGCGCGGAGCCAGGAGCTGTCGTTGTGATCGGTATGTTACGGAGGTTCCTTGTCAAGCCGGTTCGATTCCGCTGTTTGAGACATATTCGGTGATCAAATGCGCTCTGGTAAAAGCCACGCAAAATCAAAAACCCGGCTGCGGTCCGCCCCGTATTGGCCCAGGATGTGCGCAGGGGTTTATAAAGAGTTGTGATGAAAGTACGTGGAAATTAGGCCTAATTAGGGGGTTTTATAATGGTATACCAGTAAATGAATGATATGTGCACACAAGAGAAATGTTTGGAAGTCTGCAGAAGTAATGATAATGATAGACAAGCGCTTTGAAAATCAATAGAGACGTACCGATAATAATATTAACTATAATGTGATTGTATTAATATAAGGATGAAGAAAGTAAGGATGGCAAAAATGACTGAATATAGGAAAATCCAAAACCCGCACACGTCCTTGTGCTGCGCGTGAACGCGTGCACGCGTGGCCGTTGGCCGCCAACCTTAGAGGGTTGTGTACATGAAATAGCTTCGAGAAAAATAGCCATCAAAACGAGAATTATCATAAGCCAAAATGAAATAGATTGAATTGTTGTCAGTTTATTGTTTGTGTCTGTTCTTTTCGTGAACATTGTCTTCTATGGAGTGGGCCCGTGTCTGTGTCTGTCTGCGTCTGTTTGTGTGTCAAAATGTGGGGAAAGAGTCATAAAATGGTTAAAGGGGTGCATAAAGAGATCGATAAGGAATGTTCTATCAAAATTGTGCTTTTAAAAACAAAAAATTTGAAAGTTTAAGTGGTGTCAAACCTGAGGTGCGGGGGCAGAATTTGGTTCTCTAACTGAGAGGCAAGGTAGGTTGAGAAGGAAAAGCGTAAGTGAATTGGAACGAGTGGAAAGTTCAGGGGGTAGGAGCTGTTACCGTTGGCTTGAGATTGCCTGCTCGTAAATTGGCAGGGAGGAGTGGCCGGTAAACTGGAGCCTTTGGTAGGGGGCGTAACCCCTGGTAACCCGGGGACAGCGGGATCGGCGTATGAACAGTGAGGCACCCCCCCTTCCCTTCTATTTCTGCTGTGAGCGTCTAGGATAGGCTTGCACACGAGGGCGGCCAAGGAGAGGACGAGTAATTTACATAATTAATGAATGAAGGGTTGAGAACTTGTTTTAAGGAAGTGTACGATTGGAAAAATGAATGACGTTTGAAGGAATGAGGAAGGGCAAAATGAGGGGTTGAGAACTGTTTTAAGGAAGAACGAAAGAAAATTAATGCTTAATGAAGGGACTCAGTGAAATATTTTCTTGGCGGACAGTGAGAATGGTTAGAAAAAAGAATTTGGGGAAGTTGAGTAAGTTACGTGTGGTGTCAAGAGATTTAATTGGTCAGGGGCAGGAAAATGTTTGATAAATATGGCCAGAACCATACAGCACTACAGAAATACTAGAGTATACAACATGGAATTCCATGAATTGGAATATACAGTTACAAGTAGGCTAGCCATAACTAATGACTTTTAATAAATAGAATGTTATTTAACATTGTGTCTAAATATTTTAGCAGGCAGATCCAGGATCCTGCGTTCACCTCCTGTTTCTGACCCCAACAGAAGATGTCTTCTGCCTTTGCTTTGAGGTAGTGAACAACGAGGGGTGTCAAAGGGGGGAGCTCAGCCTCCCCCACTGAGTTGGGTTCATAAAGCCTGGGTGCAAGAAGCAGAGTACAAATGGCCTGATTGGGAAACTCAGAATATGTAATGGAAATTGAGCGGTCTTCAATTCAGTCTGCCGGAGGATGGACCGTTAAATCACTCAATCCAACTATACGAACTCTAGTAAGAGGAAACTATTTAACTATTTGTATAGGGCAACTGATTTATAAAATACTTGTGAGTTACATCTTAGAAGAGTAGCAGTCATATGGAATTAAGTTAAAATAGAAGGAAAATATATACGTGGCGACAACTAACAGAGGGATTTAATGCAGCAGAGTTGGAAATTAGCCAGTGGTAAATGATAAATCACCAGATTTGATCAGATGATTAGGCGATACATTTCTATCAATACTTTCTCGGTTGACAGCGGCATGGGGAAAAAAAAAAAAAAAAAAAAAAAAGAGTGAGGAAAATTTGACAGAAGGCAATATGTACAGGTGTGATTGTAAATCATGAGTGTGCTGTAACAAAGACTTAACAGCTCTTTGAAGTTAGATGCTCGTTCCCAAGTAGGGGGAGGAAGTCAGAGAGAGAGTTTGGTGATTGAAGAAGGTGTGACTTGAACAAATGAATAAGGATAAGAATTAGGTTCTGCTGTAAGGATGAATTGAAGAAATAAATATTTTATGTTTCATACTTCAGTTGATGATCTTTTTATTAAGTTATACCAGAAATTGGAATGAAATTCACAGATAGAAATGACACAGGTAAAAAGATGGTAATCTGATTAGAAGGGCTAGTATTTACATTAAAGCAGAGAAGAAATTAGAGGCCACAAATAATATTGATGGATACTTGTTCACTTTGAGGTAGAACGGGTTGAAGTAAATGAGTCATAAAGTTATAAAAATAGGAAATAAAATAAAATTGAGATGTTTAAGTTTAACAAATTATTGCAAAATCTGAGTTCCAAATTATGCAGAAATTACTGCTGTAAGATGAAGATAAAGATGGTCTTTTATTAGTCCCACAAACTGGAAATTGCAGAAACAAGTGCAACCATAGTTTTGTTCCATCCTCTGGTTTTGAGAGTACCACGTGCGGTTTCTGCATTGCTTTTGCAGATGAACATGAAGTTTTTGTCACCAGCGGGACATTTATAGTGTATGAATACATTGTTATTGTAACCACATCTGATTATAGAGGGATGTACAACATTAAACCCGGCTCTGTCATTATTATGTCAGGAGGATGGTACAAAACTAGATTGTTAGGAGTTAGTAGAAAAAAGTAACCAAAAGTAAAGGCATCAAAAAGATTCGCTTTCGGAAAACAGAGAAGTACTATTTGTAGATGGCTCATCTGTGAGAAATAAATAAAATAAATGAATAAAATACTGTAGTTGTAACGAATGACACTGAAAAAGAGCCAAGCAGTTAGCCCTCAAATTACTCAGCTCATGCAGCAAAATTAGTAACTTTAACAAAACCGTCTGAACTAAAGAGAGTAAATTGTGTTACTATTTACACATATAGTCATTTTAAAATGTGCGGCACATAGATCGCGCACGGACAGTGTGTCCCTCAGGAATGCATTTGTAGACAAAATGGCTAAAGCGGCAGTCGCAGGCCAGGCACATACGCTAGTACTAGATGATAACGCAAATTTTGATAACGACACATGATGAGATGAGCAACAACAAAGTCCCAAAGTTAGGAAAAGGCTTTGGAGGAAAGTGGCGTAACATTGCTACGTGATCTGTGTATGACCAAACAATAATCTTTACTAATGGGCTGCTATATTGAGTCATGGGATAATACATGTCTCCACAGGAGAAATGGTGCATCAGATATTACGTTATTATACGGCTTACGGCTTTGATGCTTATTCGAAACATTTTTGTAGGGCATGTTTAACGTGTGCGAAACAAAATGCACAAGGTACTCTGAGTCCACGCAGAGGACGCTTTCCTACACCACAATATCCAGTTCAAATTGTTTTTTGAACTAAACCAAAGTGGAAAATAAATAAATAAATAACATAAATGTTTGGTCAGCATAGATGTGAATTCGAAATGGTTAAAACTCTTTCTAACCAACAAATCCAGATGCATTGACAGTGGCAAAAGTACTTTGTACCATTCCAAGATATGGTATTCCTGAAAAAAAAAAAAATAAAATAAAAAGAATTTAACAGTGATAATGGTACCCATTTTGTTAACTAACTTGTGAAAGAGATAGGAATGATGTTTCACATTGATTTGAAGCATACTTGTGCTTACCACCCTCAAAGCTCTGAATTGGTGAAAAGAATGAACAAATAAATAAATAAAAATAAAAAACAAAAGCAAAACAAAACAAACTGTTCATTTGAGGCATCATTAAAGGGGGGTATTGTAGGCTTCCCATAGTTAGCTAGACGGATTAATTCTTGAGGAAATAAGCATTCGTAGATTGATTAGGAATGAACAATTTGCAGCTCGAACAGTGAATTTGAATGACCACAAACTTTTAGTCGGAGAAATCTTATAGGGGGTTACAAAACAGGAAGAAATTATATACATTTAACTATTGTAATTAAGATCATGTGACAACACCAAGGAATTACACACAGAAAACAATAAAATGAACTAGAAAAAGGGGAGGCACGAACGTAGTAAATTGACGTTGAGGAAATACGAATAATTAAATAAACGAGTAAGAAATCAAGACAAAACAAAATGGAGTTTGACAACCTGCAAGAGAGGTTCGAGATGACAACAAATGAGAAGATAAACACATGGATGTGGGAAGAAAAAAGAACAGTTGTAATCCAAGAGGTATTAAACAGAAGAACTTGAAGATACAGCACAATTTAAGGTGTGAAGGTTTTTTAACAATTGAAGCAAACAAAAGGGGGGATTTGAACCATGTTCTAGGATTATAGGTGTAATTTGGAAGGCTACGGGAATAACTTTAAACATACAATTCAATGTTCATTTTAGGATTAATTTGAGGAGATTAGAGCCAATGAGGAGGCGGAGTTGTTTTTAAGGTAAATTAGGTCTTGCACTTGATATCCATCTAATCTATTGGACTACAATTAGTTGAAAAGGAGTTGGGGAAAGCAATAATACTGGTATTGGTGGATTGGAGCTGTTGATTGAAGAAAATTAGCTCTGATTCTGTGAAATGACTCATTTGCGTGTGAGTAAAGGTTTTGTGAGAGGATGGAAATGTGTCAGTCACTAGTGCGGTGTGTGTGTGTGTGTGTGTGTGTGTGTGTGTGTGTGTGTGGGTGGCCACCATTAAAAATACACTTAGACTATATATATTGAGAATGGGAGTCAATCAACCACATGGGGGATTGTTTAATTGATAAAAGGTAGCATGCTTGAAGAGGCATGTGTGAAGATGTTCAAGGAAAAGTGCATCGAGAGTTGGAGATGATGTGAACAAGATAAGAGGATAAATTCCTCTCATCTGGAAGTATATACTGCATAAGCTGTGCGGTTCAACAAATGGGATACACCGACTGATCGGTGACGGTTCTTGACCAAATCTGTGTGGACGAATAATCTGGAAGTGGTACATCTTATGGCACCATTTGACAACCAAATTAGTCAAATGGAGAAGGCCTATTGCGGAAATATTGCTGGACACAACTGTACCAGCTGTGAATGACTTTGGACTGTATGAGGGGTGACACAGATGTCGACTATGAGACGAAAAACTTGGACAGTGACCCTACATATGGCATTCGTGCCAGAGACTGAGGTTGAAAGACAATTGTGACTTCGTGAAATGTTTTGTTTTTTAACCTTTTTTTCAGCTTGAATGCTCGGCCGTTGCTAAAGGAACAGACGCGGTGTTGGTTATATGATTTATGTTAATTTTGCAGGTTGCGGATCACCTTCTGAGAGGATGATATGCTATATTTGTTGATTTTTTAACCCCAACCCTTTATTTTTCATGTTTGATTGATTTTGTTGATGATGAATTCAGGCTGATTTACAGGATGGACGCTGCTGATTCCAGTTCCGAGATTGTGTGGTGTTTGATTTGTATGATGTGGTTTGTTGTCGTAAGTGGGTGTTTGTTTATTGAGGTGTGTTTTGTTAGAGCCGTTTCCATGTCAGGCACGTTGCGGGAGCAGCTACTGGATGGAAAGTGAATTTGTTTGCGTGAGTTGTTTCCAGTTGTGTTTCAGCATTCAAGTAAGTGTCCATTCCAGAAGGAGAGATGGCTGGTCAACGAATTAAGTCTGGTTCGTCACGGGTAGGATGGTCTGGAATTGCTGGTTTGTCGGTTTTTATTGTTATTTGTGTTGACACATGTGGGGCATGTGTCAAAGGGGGGAGATAGATGCAGTATTTTGTTCACATAATTGTTTTTGCATGTAAAGATGTTTAAGTGTTAACAGGACATATCAACAATGATCATGCTGAGGTGAAAGAGTTGAAGATTGGGCCCAGCAGGAAGAATGCAAGCAGAGCGCTGTGGTCTCACCTCCATCTACTGTGGGACCAGGACGTCAGGCAGCCCCCACGCAGGAGATAAGGGGTTATAGTTATAAACCAGTGCAAGGTCCTTTGTAGTCAGAAGTGCCCCTTCTAAAAAACCCATGTGTGCTTAGGCGATTGCATTATTAAGCAGTGTCATCAGTTTATCAAAAAAGCTAACGCGTGTGCGTCGTAGTTTGCATTGAAAGATGCAGCATAAAATATATTAAAAATTTGGATAATAACTAAAGCAAATTTAGAATGATAAAAAGATAATTGGCTACAAAAACATTGGGGTGAAATTAATCTTCAATTCAAGTAGGGGTGTTTTAAAGAGAGAAATCCAAGATCTTAAAAGGATAAAGGCATGATGCGTAGAATCTGACTTGGCAATATGAAAAGCGCAAAAGCTAAAGTGACAAACTACGATTAAATATGAGAGAAAAACTATAATGTATTCAGTCTTGAGGAAGACTGAATGCAGTAAAATTGCAATAAGAAGGATAATAAACCGGCCTAGAGTGTCACAATGTACTGGAAACATAAATTTGGGATTGCCCCTGAGAGTGAAATTCCTCTCTGAACCCCTCCTTTTTACCCCTGGCAGCAACTAATGAAACAACGATACTGATAAGAGATGCAATTGGGCTAAAACAGAACACGCAAGGTTAGAGGTCATGCCAAACAAAATACGTCTAATGTTGCAGGCTTCAGTTTGGTGACGGTTGTACTGAGGTAATTCAATGAATGGAACTGCATTTTGAGATAGAAATTATATGGGAATATGACGAATTGTCATGTTATTAGGGGACTTTTGATATACAGTAAAGTAGAAATTTTTAACTTGCAGATAATCCAGTCTAAAGGCTAGTGACTCATTGGTTGAGGAAAACGGGGTCATATAAGAGGTAGCTGAAAAAGAATAGCTAAATTATGGTTGATGTGTTCATGGGAATTAAAAGGGAATAATAAATAGAAGACAAAACCAATTGGCATCGGAATAGGTAAAATATGATGAGGATACCTATTGGGAGAAATAATTTAGGTTTGGATGATTAATAGCCAGGAATTTTTGTTTTTACAAGACAGACCTTAAGGGGATTCAACATAATTTAAAATAATTTATAGATGACACGTGCTGTTAATTGTGAGTTGATTACATCTAGTCATGGTTATGAGGGATTAGGTTAGTGAGCTCTTATGGGAGACAGGTGGCCAGGGCGAGACGTGAATGGATTGAAACTTCCGCCAGTGACCCGTCCAATAGTGTCATCACCACACAGCTGTTCCAGGTGGCCGTCCTTAAGGGCGTGCCCCTTCCCGTTGCTGATGTCATGCGAAACAGTCCGTCAATGAGAAACTGCTAATCGGTTTGAGTAGTGCACACATTTTTGCGTCAATTTGTACGCCATCGATGAAAGAAAATATTGTTTTGGATGTAGAAAAAGAATTGTTACATTTGCGGGTCCAGAGGGCCAAGAGTGCAAATTCATTGGGAAAGGATAAAGAATATGGAAAGGAAAAAAAAAAGAGGAAAATAAATAAGGGGGGGGGGCAGCGAATGCTGCGGCTAATACAGACAGCTCCCACTGCGCTTGCGCCTTCCGTTTCTGCTGCTCCTGCGCCAGGTTCTGGTGATGCAGCGCCACAGCAGGCTTGTTGTCCGCACCAGCCGGTCAGCAAGGTCACGTAACAAAAGTAGAAGTGGTTATAGACATGGGTTGTGAGTGGGACGTGCCATTCCTGTGGGGTGTTGGGTCACTGGGTGATGAGCTGTCCATACTGAGACACTTCCTGAAAGGTGCCATCCTGTGGTCCAGTGCCATGCCTGTCACAAAGAGCTCCACCAGCGAGGGGGCGCCACCGCTACCCACTCCTCTGACAACGCTTCCATGGCCTCTCAAAGCACACTTGACTCCTCAACCAGATCGGGACCCCAATTCCGCAATAGGGGCGCCCGAGGAGCCTCAGAGTTCAAGGACTGGCAGGTCCCGGCATGCTGGTGACGGTAGATGGACAACAGTTTTGATGGTGGGACAAGATATTCCAGGCTTTGCAAGCTCCCTCTGCACATCGCAGTGAGCAACGACACTGTCAACCCTTGCGGACTTCTGGAGATTGCCCGAGTCACTGCAGTGGACCGACACCACACAAATGAAACTAACACTGGTATTTGAGTGGCATTACCAGATGGGACTGAATTTGACTATGCACATCCAAGGCATACGTTGTGCGCTCCTCCGTTCCAGTAGACTGGGCAGCTCTGAAACCAGGGTCTTCATCCTCCCGCGGTTTGTACGTCCTGCTTCTGCTCTGGTCTGCGTGGCGTAGCCGCCTCCACTCATTCAAACCACCAATTGATACTTTGCATTGAACACTGAGTTATGATGATTTGGTTTGCCAGTGTGCATTCACCCAAAATCGAGGGTGAGAAATAGATCTTACATGATGATTATGTGTTTGTTATGTCTACCGGCGTTGCCTTGCATGTGCGCCTTGCTCCGGAGCAGGGGAGACAGTATGAATGGTCTACGTTCGCCTGCCACGAATCGCATTAACTGACGGCGCGCATTATCATATTAAAGACTTAGGCCCAATGATGAAGACGACTGACGGGTTTTCAGTTCAGATGTTGAATACTCTGTTTCGCTATCAGGGAAGCGTATTTCAGCCCCATTACAAATTAATTTGTTTTGGAACATTACCAAATTTCGCGACACTATGCTAGACAGGGAATGGGTCACTCGGAAGCGAAAGTCCTGTTTGCAGCTCTGCCGGAGGGGTTGTGGACCCGGAGTTCGACTGATGTTGGGCTCTGCTCCATGGCTTTCCCAATTTTTGCTGTCTCTGCACCCTCCCCTATTTGACAGAGTCAGTGTTGGTACAGTTTGGGGGCGAAGGGGGGCATTCCGGAGACGGTGGCTGTGTTGAAGACTGCAGCGGCCATGGAGCCATCCACGTCCTGGAATGTGCCTATTTCTCATGTTGAGAATGATTTAATTTGGCACCGCAGGTGCTCAATTTTGGGTGGAGTGTTTCTGCTTGTTGTATTTCAGGTGGAGTGTAACTGGAGGTGGATGCAGATTGGAACCTCACTTAGAGCAAGCGACAAGGAGGACTCCTATGAGTGTTGTAGGATGCGGACATCAGATCTGTTTTTTCCTAAAGTGTTGCCCGAGACACTAAGGAACTGGCCGTTGAGGGGACTGTACACGTTGGTGCGAGGCCGATGACTATGGGCTGCGGGCCCTTACCAGTATTGTCCTGTTTGTCGGCGTGCTTTTCTATCAGGGCAATGGACTGTACAACACATTCACAAGCACACAACTACGCACACAGGAGGCACGGTGGAACATGTTTACTGTGTTTTGATATCATTTATATTTGCTGCATGACTATTCTTTCATTTATATCGGTGGTGCTTCAGCATGTCATACGAAGCCTTCATATCCGTTTTCATGTTCATGGCTTTTGTATTTGTGGCAATCTGTGAACATTGTTGCTTAGTATGGGCCTCCCTCTTTTTCCCCACTCTCTACACGAGGGGGTTTTTTCCGACGGAGGCTCGGTGGTTCCCTCACACTTCCGTAAGGACTGCATCGAAATTTGCCTAATGTTAATGTCGGTTTGCTAAAAGAATTACCAGTCAGGGGGTAAATTTGATGCGACCGGGGTGGTTGATATGAGATCTTTTGAATTTTTGCGGTGCTGTGTAGTCCTGTGGGAGGTGTTAGGGTGCCATCAGGGAGTGATTTGGCCTTATTAGATTATCTTTTCCTAGTCTAAAGTTAACCTTAAGTAACATGCCTTGAGCATCATTTAGGATCTAGTCAAATAGGGTTTCAAATTGTAGACATGGGATTGGCATAAAATGTTGGAATGAGATTTTTGAATTCATGCTGATGTCGTTTTTGTTTTATCTTAACTAAGTGTCGAGGCAATCTGGGTTTGCCTCGAAGGGGGGTATGTAGTGTATTTTCACAAGGTCTAACATGTGCAACCCATTTTATGGCCATGACGAGATTGTTGCTTTTAGGAATACCAACTCTTGGGGTTGGAGCTCCCTAGTATTAAGTTACAGCTTTGAGTGGCAGCGGCCCCAAACATCAGGTACGAAAGGTCAGGACTTTGAACAGAGGTCATCGGCGAGGTGTTTACAGAAGAGGGGTCTGGCGCCAAGAAGTCGCATCTGGAAATGGGATCTGTGCCTCGCACAGAGAGGCTGTTTGAAAAGTCAGCTAAGAGACAGCAGGATAAAAATGCATATGCAATAAGGGAAAATTAGATATTCATGTCCTTTGTTTGCCTTCCCTATAAGAAGGGAAGGCGCGAGAGGGAGAGACCTTTTTTTCTTTTGGGAACTTCTGACATCAGCTGAGATCAATAAAATCTTTTTCCAACTACCAGCGTGTGTCAGAAGTTTTTTTCCATCACCAAGCCAACCTTGCCCGGCGACCTGTCCGGAGGGGAGCCGAGCCAGACCCGCACATCATCATCGAAATTTACCACACAAGAAAGACAATGTAATGGAAAATAATAAAGGCAGTATGCATAACATTCTTGCATTGTACTTCCAGGCCCAGCATGTATTCAAATAAACAATTTCACCTTTATTTTCATAATCAGTGTTAACGTTTAATGTTTTTTATTATATTCCGATGTGCATGATTTTGCTGACATAATCTGCTCCCGAGATGGTTTAACTTTGAAGCATAGGTCATCACAGTTTAACTTCACCTGGAGTAGAGCTGTAAGAGTGTCAGTGCCCATTGTCTTTCTATATTCGTCGTCAGGGACCAGCGAGACGAGACGAGACGAGACATTTTTTATCCGAAAAGCGTCAGTCGATACCGGTTGGATCCGAATGGCGAGTCGATATCGGTCTGGACTGAAACGTCATTGGGATTTTTTTTTGTTTAACTTTTTTGTGGTTTCCCGTATAAAAGTCGTTATACGCCGTATGTGATTAGAAATTGTCAAAAAACTTATAAAATACGGGGAAACCGTATAAGTTGACAGGTATGTAAATATTTACTCATACGTTTTTTGTAAAATCTTTATTCACAAAAGCAAACCAAACACATTTATGAATACCGAAATCCATGCGATGCATCTAATTTGAAGTACTTAGCACCTGCCATGTCACTCAGGATTTTTTCACGCTTGGGAATCTGATAATGTTCTCTTATATGAAACAAATCAGTGCCTACCTTCTGCCAGGGAGTTGTGGGAAGGTCAGCTACCAGCATTGGCTCTTTGACTTGTTTGTGTTGATGTTTTTGGCAAACTTGGCATTTTTGAATCATTTCTTCTATGTCTTTGTTAATGCCCGGCCAGTAGATGGCTTCTCGTGCTCTTCTCTTACATTTCTCCACTCCCAGGTGTCCTTTGTGAAGACGCTGAAGCATGTCCTTGTGCATAGCTTGTGGAACTACAATCCTGTCCGTCCTCAGCAGGAGGCCGTCCGCCATGCACAACTCCGCTCTCATCGGGTAAAACTGAGGGCAGTTCCCTTTTGACCATCCATTGTTCATACATTGTGACACTTTGTTCAAGACTGGGTCCATTGCCGTCTCTGCACCTATTTGTTGCAGCATAGCGTCAGTAGCAGGAAGTGCGGCTGTGACCATGTGAACGTGAGCCTCAGCCTCCTCCGCCGTAACGCAGTCCTTGATGTCACTGTTAGGGTGCGGCGCTCGGGATAACGCATCAGCAAGCACTATGTATTTTCCAGGCGTGTATATTAGCTCAAAATCATAGCGCTGCAATGTCATCATGCGTTGAATTCTGGGCGTCATGTCATTGAGATTTTTCTTCCTCATTGAAATCAGTGGCTTATGATCAGTCTCTGCTATGAACGTGGGCAGTCCATAAACATACGTGTGAAATTTGCCAAATCCAAACACTAGACCCAGTGACTCCTTTTCGATCTGAGCAGAGCGTTTTTCAGTCTCTGACATTGACCTGGATGCATAGGCAACAGGTTGCCATGTGTCTCTCGCCTTTTGCAGCAGTTCGGCACCTAGCCCATCTTTTGACGCATCCGTGGAAACTTTGGTTGGTTTTGATGGATCAAAGTCGGCAAGGACTGGCTCAGCTGTCACAGTTCTCTTTAGATATTGCCATTCTTCGTCATGTTTTGTTGTCCACTCAAAGACTACGTTGTGATGCAGCAGCAAACTTAGGGACTTTGTTCTTGAAGAGAGGTTTGGAATGAACTTGCCCCGGAAGTTTATCATCCCCATTGCTCGCAGAAGTCCTTTTTTCTCAGTTGGAGCTGGCATGTCCAGTATTGCTTGCACTTTGGTTCTGTCTGGCACCACTCCATCTGCTGTGAGCTTGTCTCCCAAGAATGTCAATTCTGTAACTCCAAACAGACATTTCAGAAATCCCTTTATTGACATTGTACTCAAGTGTGCAACGAGATTAGACATTTCTCTCGTTTTAGTTTAAGTCCATTCATTTGAACTCTTTGTAGCAGTTCCTCAAGTCTTTCATTGTGTTCTTGTTCCGTGTTTCCCCAAACAACCAAATCATCAATGTACACACGGGTTCCTTCCAGACCTTCTATGATTGACTCCATAGCTCTGTGAAAGATCTCAGGCGCAGACTTTATGCCAAATGGCAGTCTCAGAAAACAGAAACGCCCAAATGGTGTGTTGAAGGTGGTGTACCTGCAGCTTTCGGTGTCCAGCTTGAGCTGCCAAAATCCATGCGATGCATCTCATTTGCTAAAGTACTTAGCACCTGCCATGTCACTCAGGATTTCTTCACGCTTGGGAATCTGATAATGTTCTCTTATCATGTTTTCATTCAGATCTTTGGGGTCGAGGCAAACACGTAACTCTGGGAAGTTCCTCTTTTTAACACACGTGATGGAATTTACCCAGTCGGTGGGTTCTTCCACTTTCTCTCTGACTCCGATCGGTGTCATTCTGTTCAGTTCCTTTTTTAATCTCTCTTTGAGAGGGGCTGGAACTCTTCTCGGGGCATGTACTACAGGTTTAGCATCTTCCTTGAGCTGTATTTTGTAAGGACAAGGTAGCGTACCTTGTCCTTTGAAGACAGAAAAGTATTTGTTCACTATACTCTTACTACCTTCACTCTGCAAGTCTTTGTTGTTCTTATTGACATCCTTGCCGTCGACTTGGTAAATTCTTTTTACCAATCCAAGATCTTCAGATGTCTTGTCTCCGAGGATTGACTCCAGTCCACTTGGCACAATTGTGAACGTTAATTTGTGTTGTCTTCCCTTTGCTGTCACTTTTAGCCTACAACATCCCTTTGTTTTTATTGGCTGATTGTTGTCGGTTTTCAATTTCATGGCCTTGTCTGTGACTCTTTCCGGTTTCTCTTCAAGTGAATTCAAGTCTTTTTCATTAATTATGTTTGCTTTTGCTCCTGTGTCTATTTTAAAAGTAACCAGAGTCCCATTGACAAGCAGTGGTGCAATCCATTTGTCTTCTTTTACTGCATAAACAGCTTGCTCTGTGTCACCTCTATTTTGTTGCTGCGCTTCGCTTTCGCCATGTGACACTATTTTGATGAAAAAAAGTGTCACTTAGGTCATCACTATCATCTGTGTCTTCCTGCACGGTGTGCACTTTCTTCTTGGTGTTGCACATCTTAGCATAGTGATTTTGCTTTTTACACTTAGCACAGGTTCTCCCAAATGCAGGACATCGTTTTGGCCCGTGCCTTTCTCCACACTTTTTACAGTTGAATGGAGCTGGATCATTTTCATTGTTTTTGGTCTATTTCTTGAATCGCAGTTTACCTTTCCTTGTCACTGCCTTCACGGACTCAGTTTTTCCATAAGATGGCGCTGCTTGGAAAGTTAGCACGTGCTGTTTTGCTAGCTCATTAGCTTGGCAAGTCTTTATTGCACTTTCCAATGTTAGGTCCGCCTCCCTCAACAGACTCTCTCTTAGTTTCTTTTTGTTAGTCCCGAACACAATCTGATCCCTTATCATTGAGTTCTTCAGATCATCAAAGTTACAAGACTTGGCTTTAATTTTGAGATCGGTGAGGAAATTGTCAAAGGACTCACCGGGCTGTTGGAGCCTTGAACGAAACACGTATCTCTCATAAGTTTCGTTTTTCTTGGCAAGACAGTGTTCATCAAATCTTTGCAGGAGCTTTTCAAACTTGTCTTTATCTTCAGGTTCATCATATACAAAGGTGTTGAATACCTCGATGGCCTCGGCTCCGGCAATGGTTAGCAAAAGGGCTATTTTTCTTTCGTCCGCTCTGTTACCGACTCCCACGGCGGCAAGGTAGAGCTGGAATTGTTGCTTGAAAGCTCGCCAACTCGCGCACACATTTCCCGTCATTTTCAGCGCTTCTGGTGGCCTTACGGAGTCCATCTCGCGTCAGTCCTTTTCTTGACCCGCGACCTGGTACCATGTAATGTTCTGCCTTCTATTTTATAAGAAGTCACGCAGGAACAGTGATGCTGCAAGCTTGTCTCTTTATTAACTGGCCCGCATTCTCGTCTCCGTGCATACTCACTTGTTCGTCTGGTAACCACAACACACATAACAGGCAATACTGCCAACTAGTGACCAATGATATAACTGCTATCATTACAGTGGTGGGGCGCAAATTGTTTTCTTATTGGTAGAGGGGGCGTGAAGAAAAATAATTGGGAAGCACTGCTCTACAAAGACAGTGTTACTGGATATTACATTTTGGAAGTAACTTGGCCAACACTTGTAATGTCGTCCTCGGGCTATTCAACTCATAACACCACGCTTCATGCAGTTCAACAGGTGGGCACACGGTGGCGCCCACGAGGCATCGCAGCAAGTCTCGTGCCACTTTTTTGAATGTCAGAGGAGCGTCGAAAGTCCGCCACTGTAAGTGGTGCAATTGTGAGTTTCAAAATAAGAGCGACAAGCATCGGCGCTGTGTTCAGTGACTGACGTTTGGGTTGACTCAAACATTTAGATCAGGAACTTCAACTTTCGGTTCCAATTTGGTTAGCCATCCAACCTATGAAATTGGTTATGGAGAGTACACTTCACTCGCCCCACTGTTGGCTGTATTCATGTGCAGTGTGTAGTTGATATAGACCCAGAGAACAAGTATATTCATTTAAAAATTAATTGTAATTCATTTAATATGTTTTAATTCACATCATTGTCATTCATTGATTTTATTTAATGTAACGATGAACCCTTGACCCTAATTAGTGAAGAAGAAACTTCACACTTTGGACATTGTAGTTTGTTTTATCTGAGTATTTAGCTGCACTGGAGACGTGACCTTGGTTGTGACATTATTTTTGTTTCAATTCTGACTGATGAGGTGCTAAACAGTGTTGATGTTGTGGGTTCAAATTCATACCATGGCCTTTTTTTCTCTCCGCAAATTAACCAATATCTTGGTTAAAACGACCAATTTGTATCGGTTGGCCCTTTCACCAATAAAGATTGGTTGAAATCACAACCCTTCAACATTCTAGATTGGATGTTTTAACCATATCACAAATTATTGGTTAAATTTAACCAATCTGTTTATGGTGTACCTCAATAATATCACAGTTTGAAGTCAGTCGATTTTTTTTTTATGAAAAAAAAGCAAAAACTTCATGTTGGTTTGAGTGCCCTTTGCACTGCAAAAAAACCCTCATGATATGTGGTTGCACATTCTTAAAACTGCTGCCCCCCCCCCCAAAAAAAAAAAAGAAAACACAACCTCGATCAAAAATATAAACTGACCCACTCTGACCCATCTTTCTTGAACAACCCAAAGTTGAGTCAAATTGACGCAAGCGGTCGGTGTCCGTGTCTCTTTTGGTCGTTGGTTATTCCATTTGAAAACAAATTTTAAAAATAGAAAAACGGCTGGTTACTTGATTTTCATTATAATATCAAAACAGCAAAATTGAAATACAGCTTGATATTGTAGTTTGTTGTCGGGAACGAGTATGTAAAATTCTAAAAACAGTTTGATTTTCAATTTTTTATTCTAAAACAAAAAAACAACAAAGCACCATACATTTCTCCTACTGGCCTGGAGATGGAGACAGCGTAGCGTGTGGGTGGCGGGGGTCGACCAACGCCCGGCCAATCACATACATTTTGGTCACACATTCTCAACGACAAAAAGAAATAAACACATTCATTTTATAAATAAATAGATACATAAATGAATACTTTGTGTGTATCTAATATGTGTTTTAAATTGCAGTCCACATACCAGTGATGATTTATTTATTTATTTATCAGAAGGGCAACAACCATTTTCCCCAAGCATAATTAGCATTCGTGGGAAAAGGCTTGAGCATTCCAATGCATATCGCCACCTCCCGGTCAGTAGGAGAAATGTTGTCGTGACAACTTCGGGAAACCCAAAAGAAATATACAAACTGTATTTCTATGTTCTATTTTCGATTTAGAATTTTAAAAATGAAAATTAAACCGTTTTAGACATTTTCTTAAACATTTCCTTACTCGTTCCAGACAACAAGCTGGACTATGAAGCTGTATATCAATTGTGTCGATGTGAAAATGAAACTCAAATAATCAGTTTTTTTTTATTTGTTTTCAAACGTAATAACCAAGGACCAAAAGAGACACAGACCTTGTTGGTGGGTCTTTGTTATTATTTGTTTGTTTTTGTTACCCAACAGTTCAAAATGTGCCGTTGTCAAGGTTGCACGTCTTCTTGACGTTGGAGGGTCATTTCAAGTAGTGCCCACACGACGGCGCTACAGGACAACAAAGTCCGCACCAAACGCCCCGGGGATAGCGGCCATTTTGGACAAAAGCGTAATTCTGTAGGCGGGGACAACGAGACAAAAGCGTAATTCTGTAGGCGGGGCTATGACGTCATCAAAATTCAAAAAAGCGTAATTCTATTATCTCTAACGTTGTGTTACTCGTTACTCGCACGATTCCATATTGCCGTGTTTGTTGAAAGAGCGCGACGGGCCGCGTTTGGTGCGGACTTTGTTGTCCTGTAGCGCCGTCGTGTGGGCACTACTTGAAATGACCCTCCAACGTCAAGAAGACGTGCAACCTTGACAACGGCACATTTTGAACTGTTGGGTAACAAAAACAAACAAATAATAACAAAGACCCACCAACAAGGTCTGTGTCTCTTTTGGTCCTTGGTTATTACGTTTGAAAACAAATAAAAAAAAACTGATTATTTGAGTTTCATTTTCACATCGACACAATTGATATACAGCTTCATAGTCCAGCTTGTTGTCTGGAACGAGTAAGGAAATGTTTAAGAAAATGTCTAAAACGGTTTAATTTTCATTTTTAAAATTCTAAATCGAAAATAGAACATAGAAATACAGTTTGTATATTTCTTTTGGGTTTCCAGAAGTTGTCACGACAACATTTCTCCTACTGACCGGGAGGTGGCGATATGCATTGGAATGCTCAAGCCTTTTCCCACGAATGCTAATTATGCTTGGGGAAAATGGTTGTTGCCCTTCTGATAAATAAATAAATAAATCATCACTGGTATGTGGACTGCAATTTAAAACACATATTAGATACACACAAAGTATTCATTTATGTATCTATTTATTTATGAAATGAATGTGTTTATTTCTTTTTGTCGTTGAGAATGTGTGACCAAAATGTATGTGATTGGCCGGGCGTTGGTCGACCCCCGCCACCCACACGCTACGCTGTCTCCATCTCCAGGCCAGTAGGAGAAATGTATGGTGCTTTGTTGTTTTTTTTGTTTTAGAATAAAAAATTGAAAATCAAACTGTTTTTAGAATTTTACATACTCGTTCCCGACAACAAACTACAATATCAAGCTGTATTTCAATTTTGCTGTTTTGATATTATAATGAAAATCAAGTAACCAGCCGTTTTTCTATTTTTAAAATTTGTTTTCAAATGGAATAACCAACGACCAAAAGAGACACGGACACCGACCGCTTGCGTCAATTTGACTCAACTTTGGGTTGTTCAAGAAAGATGGGTCAGAGTGGGTCAGTTTATATTTTTGATCGAGGTTGTGGTTTTTTTTTTTGGGGGGGGGGGCAGCAGTTTTAAGAATGTGCAACCACATATCATGAGGGTTTTTTTGCAGTGCAAAGGGCACTCAAACCAACATGAAGTTTTTGCTTTTTTTTTTCCATAAAAAAAAATCGACTGACTTCAAACTGTGATATTATTGAGGTACACCATAAACAGATTGGTTAAATTTAACCAATAATTTGTGATATGGTTAAAACATCCAATCTAGAATGTTGAAGGGTTGTGATTTCAACCAATCTTTATTGGTGAAAGGGCCAACCGATACAAATTGGTCGTTTTAACCAAGATATTGGTTAATTTGCGGAGAGAAAAAAAGGCCATGGTATGAATTTGAACCCACAACATCAACACTGTTTAGCACCTCATCAGTCAGAATTGAAACAAAAATAATGTCACAACCAAGGTCACGTCTCCAGTGCAGCTAAATACTCAGATAAAACAAACTACAATGTCCAAAGTGTGAAGTTTCTTCTTCACTAATTAGGGTCAAGGGTTCATCGTTACATTAAATAAAATCAATGAATGACAATGATGTGAATTAAAACATATTAAATGAATTACAATTAATTTTTAAATGAATATACTTGTTCTCTGGGTCTATATCAACTACACACTGCACATGAATACAGCCAACAGTGGGGCGAGTGAAGTGTACTCTCCATAACCAATTTCATAGGTTGGATGGCTAACCAAATTGGAACCGAAAGTTGAAGTTCCTGATCTAAATGTTTGAGTCAACCCAAACGTCAGTCACTGAACACAGCGCCGATGCTTGTCGCTCTTATTTTGAAACTCACAATTGCACCACTTACAGTGGCGGACTTTCGACGCTCCTCTGACATTCAAAAAAGTGGCACGAGACTTGCTGCGATGCCTCGTGGGCGCCACCGTGTGCCCACCTGTTGAACTGCATGAAGCGTGGTGTTATGAGTTGAATAGCCCGAGGACGACATTACAAGTGTTGGCCAAGTTACTTCCAAAATGTAATATCCAGTAACACTGTCTTTGTAGAGCAGTGCTTCCCAATTATTTTTCTTCACGCCCCCTCTACCAATAAGAAAACAATTTGCGCCCCCCCACCTCCAATTTTTTTTTACATTTTGTACGAATGTACATGTTTACTGCATATTGATGTTAGATTATGTCAAAAAATGTCCCCGAGCAAAGCTAAATTGATCAGAAATATAATTGTGAGAACTATTATCGAGAGGATCTCTCAACTCAGTACTTTGTGGTGCAAATATTGATGATATGACAAATATTCACGATACTGTAACAAATTGGGTTGTCTGTTCTCGTGTTGACATTTGTGTTTCTCAGAGTTGTGTTGTGTCCGATTTCTTGAATGCATCGCGCAACTCACTAGACAGGAGGTGTGAGTGAGAGTGTGAGAGTGTGTGTGAGAGAGAGAGAGAGAGAGAAACAGAGAGACAGAGTGAAAGAGAGAGAGGGGGGCGAGTTGTTTGATCGGTTACGGCCAATAGAGCCGTTTTCTATAAGAAAAAAAAAAAGTCGAGAACTGAATGGAATTCTGACATGGTCTTTTAAAGACGTTCCAATACGTTTGACGTCGAACCTCTTCGTCGTGATGATGTCATCCGCTTTGACGTCATCCTGCCTGAGAGCGTCTGCTAAATTGCTAACGTAGCCGTCGTCTTATGATGTTTCTATATGTAATGGTTGGAATACAACATTTCTGTTAATAGCTGCTGGCTCTCCACCCAAACGCGTTTCAAGTCAGACCAATGATAAAAGTCGAGCGTACATCGATCGAAGCACTTATTACTGTGTAATTCATTTTAGCGATTAGCACGGTGAGCGCTGCCTCGTTCGACGACTCGTTTACAACGCTTCTAGGTTTAGCACTGCAGTGAGGCCAGCCTCCACTCGCAAAGACAAAGTCATGCCAGCCGCCACTGTTATTTTTAATACTGTGCTTCACGGTGCATTCCGGTAATGCGCCGAAAGCGCTTGCTGATGGCCACCTTCAAAATAAAAGCTATGAAACTCATGGCTGCACGTCAGTGGTTTGGATTTAAAATAATGTTATTAAACTTCTCTGTTCACCCAGGGGGAATGCAAACTGACTCAGAATTGCTATAAGAAAGGTTATGAATTGAGATAGAAAGAGAAATCAACGTTAACTGTGCACCAATGGCTGACATTACAACTGATTTGTAAAAAATCATTAAAAATTAAGTTTTCGTTATCCCGCAACCAGACCGGTGCTGGGGCACACTAGGCCACCCCAGGTACCAACCAAAGTACTTTAATCAAAATCTGATGCAGAATTTTAAAATAAAACGCAGAGGAAATCTCAACTTTTGACCAACACAATTGAATTTGAAAAATGGAAACTTAATTTTTAATGATTTTTCGAAATCAGGTGTAACGGTAACATTTTGATGAAAGTACTTTGGTTGGATACCATGGTTGGCCTCGTGTGCATCAGCAGTAGTCTGGTTGCAAGATAACAAAAACTTAATATTATGATTTTTCTAAATCGTGTGTAACGGTCAAATTTTGAGATTTCTTCTGTGTTTTATTTTGAAATGCCGCAACAGATTTTTATGAAAGTACCTTGGTTGGATACCTGGGGTGGTAAAGTGTTCCCCGGCCCTTGTCTGGTTTTGGGATAACAAAAACTTAATTTGTAATGATTTTTCGTAATCGGTTGTATAGATCAAAAGTTGAGATTTCTATGGCCTTTTATTTTGAAATGCCACATCAGATTTGGATGAAAGTACCTTGGTTGGATACCTGAGGTGGCTTAGTGTGCCCCAGTGCTTGTCTGGTTGCGGGATAACAAAGACTTAATTTCTTCATGAATTTTCGAAATCGGGTGTAAAGGTCAAATTTGGATATTTCTCCTGCCTTTTATTTTGAAATGCCACATGAGATTTTGATGAAAGTACCTTGGTTGGACACCTGGGGTGGTCTTGTGTGCGCCAGCGCTTGTCTGGTTGCGGGATAAACAAAACGTAACTTTTATTAATTTTTTCAAATTTGGGTGTAATGGTCAAGCATTGAAATTTATTTTGTCTTTTATTTTGAAATGCCACACCAGATTTTGATAAAAGTACTTTGGTTTGTGTGAGAGTATGTAAATAGTTTGTGTATTTTTAATCATGTTTTTTATACACTATTTGTATCAATGATAATTACACACACACACTCACAGACACGCACATCATTGCTTCAGCACACATGCGCACACCCACACGCTTGTTTTAAGTTTCACTTTCCATAGGTTTCGTTTTTCTCTGAATAAAGTCCAGAGGGATGGGCGAAGAAGTCAGTGAGAGTGCGGGAGAGTGAACTGGCAAGACGTCTACTTCACTTCCTGGCTTCTCCTCCCATCGCGATGGAGAAAAGACAAAACCTTCCCTGGTTATTCCTCTGGTTCTCTGCATTTAATTCAGTCTAATGAAGGCGTCAGGACCTTTTAAACCTGACATTTATTGGTGCCGGTCAACCCGGGAGCCACACCCGGACGGGCGAACGTCGCTGGATATTTCGGGGGCCAACGAATCTGACGTCAGCGCTTCACCATTTGAAAGCGGGTCCCTGAGCTGCGGCGCGGCCGTCCGCCCGGATGTCGGTTCCCTGTCGGACCAGGCGGATCCGGAGGAAGCCAGGTATTGTTTTTCAAATTATTTTGTGCCACCATTTTCAAATTTAAAATATTAACACAATTCGTAAGGGGTGATAGAGAGATAATAGAATTACGCTTTTTTAAATTTTGATGACGTCATAGCCCCGCCTACAGAATTACGCTTTTGTCTCGTTGTCCCCGCCTACAGAATTACGCTTTTGTCCAAAATGGCCGCTATCCCCGCCCCTGTGTTAAAACTATCCAATCTCCAGCCACCTATTTAAAAATATTTACATATTCCCTGCCCCTTGAAGGTTTAATACCACGCCTACAGAATTACGCTTTTGTCGAAGTGGGCCCCGCCTACAGAATTACGCTTTTTGTCTCGTTGTGATGACGTTGTATGTGTGTGTGTGTGTGTGTGTGTGTGTGGGCCAAGGGCCCCGCCTACAGAATTACGCTTTTTGTCTCGTTGTGATGACGTTGTGTGTGTGATTGGGAGGGGGGCTTGGCCCCCCTCCCAAACTGTATGCTTCTTATGTTAAAAACAATGTGTTCCCTGCGTGCGTGCGTCCCCAACCCAAACTGTACTTATGTTATTCATATTTTAATATCTGAAGTATATAAAGCATCCAATGAAATGAGCTATATCTAATTAAATAATGTAGATGTATAAAATTAAATTAAACGAGTGAAATAATACGAGTTGAGAAGAGCAGGCGTTGTTATTACCTTTGAATAATATGTTTATTCGGTTGATATTTGCCCTTTTTGCAAACATGTCTGGACATATTCCCAGCGACATAAGTTTAAACATGGTATTGTGCAGGCTTGGGGGTTTGTCCGGGCAAGACGCCGCGTCTTGCATAGACACCCTCCAAGCCTGCAGCAGCCTCAAGGTGTTTCAAAAGATAGTGAGTGGCGACATCCTGTCGATCGATGGGCAGCCGTGGGCATCCGGGCGACCACCCTCCTCCTTCTTACCTTTTTGTAAAATCTGCCGAGTCATGTTTACTTGTCTGGACATGTATCTGTTGGCTACATTTGGCCAATCGAACCACGCCATTTAACCCTCCCCCGGTCTCAAACCAGTATAAGTAAAGCCCAAGTCACGCTCTGCACAGACAAGACAATTTTTCCAGCTCGTGAAAGAAATGAAGACGTGTAGACCAAGACGTCATCTGGGTGTGAACAGCAAGGCCCGAAGGGTGACAACCATCGCCGCACCTGATCATATTGACAACAACATTGCAGAAATCTCTTCAGGTAAACGATGCAATTAATCTTTAACTATATAGCTTTCTAATATTTAATCATGGTATCTTTGTATTACAGATAGCGGTGTGGATGAACCTACATGCGATCAAGATCTGAATATGGATGTTGTGGAAACCTTTACAACTACAAACATGGAACAGGTTGAGACCTCTACAAATGTAGACCAGGATGGACCCTCTACAAAAACAGGCGAGGACCAGACTGTGCCATCATACTCCTTGTGGATGGGGGGCCCAGGAATCTTAGCAAGACCTGTTGCACCCTCGTACAACAACGGCGAGCCATCGTATTCAGGGTGGAGTCGTCCCGTTTCGCCGACGGAGATGTAGCTATATATTGTGTAACGATATGTTTGATAGCTGTTGTTGGTGACATGTGTTCCGAGTTATTGCCGTATGCTAAGCTTCCAATGTGTTGCTAACCAGATGCTATGTTGCTGCTGTGTATGACCTGTAGTCGGCATTTGCTATGTGTTCCGAGGCGTTATCGTCTTTGAGATGTAGCTATATATTGTGTAACGATATGTGGACTATGGTTAGCGGATGGTCATCTTGTAAGGGCTTATGGAAGCATCTTGTGTTTACCGATCGGCCTTCTACGAAGGATCTTGAATGTGTTATTAGACTTGTCCTATTTGAAGTGTAGCTATATAATGTGTAGCTATATAAACGGTTTTTTGAGATAATAATTATATTATTGATTTGATTAATCGGTTAACTATTAATACAATTTTTATTTACATTTAATGAAGTATTTATTTTTTAAATATTTTTAAATTTTCTAATTTAGTATGTCTTTTAATTAACAGTTTTGATTATTTTTCAACTTTTTAAATTTTTTTATTTTTCCACCGTAATAACTTTTAATCATGTAAAAATTTTTATTTTTTTTAATTTATTATTAAGTTTCTATTTATATTTTTTTCCTGTTTTGAGATGATTGAAGATCTTACATATTTCTCGTGTGTCATATCTAGCACGTTATAGGGAGGGAGGTGTCAATGAGAACCCATCAGAGGGCCGTCGCATGGAAGGAGGCGCCAACGAGAATCCATCAGAGGGCCGTCGCATGGAAGGAGGCTCCAACGGGAACCCATCAAGGGCACGTCACATGGAAGAAGGTGCCATCGGTAATCCAGGATCAACCACATCGTCTCGTCGAAATGAGCAACCAATCAGACCTAGAAGTCCTATCCCAGGTAATGAGCGAGTCAGGCTTCAGAGAGAACGTCATGAGGTTCTAACAGAAGTTCTACGTACTTACAACAAACTGGTAGATCTGGCTGAGAAGCTCACAAATCCATGGTGATGTTGTATTTTCATTTTTATCTCTTGTAACATTTCTCTGATATATAATCCGTGTGTGTTTGTTATTGTGTAGTATACCATATGCATGTAATCTAGTGGAAATGTATTATGTCTTCCCTACAACCATTAATTACAGAAATCATTGCTTTTGTTTATGGTGTCAGACGCTAGTACAAGCATACCTAACGATCCATTCGCGGCGATAAGACAAATCGGCGATTTATAATCCTTTAGACCTAACAGACCCAAAACAGCGATATGGCGAACGATAATACACAACTGCTCGATCTAACAAGACACACATCAAATGATCAAACACAACCTCTAGACCTAACAATACTAGCATTAAACGGTCAAATACACACACAATCACAACCGCTTGATTTAACAACAGATGATCGCATACACACGCAATCACAACCGCTCGATCTAACAATATTCGCGTTAAACGATCAAATACAAACATCAGAAAGGGACCAGATACACACGCAATCACAACCACTAGACCTAGCATTACTCACATCAAACAATAATGGACAAACAGCGGATGTTCATTTATCAGTCCCCTCATTAAATCAGCCGGGGGGAACACAGACATCAGATGGTCATATACCCCCAAACGATCGCGTACAAACGCTACCTATCGAACTAACATTATTAAACTCAGTTCTTGATTTACCAAGCGCGCAGAACACATCAAATGAACACGAACCAATGACAACTGATGATGTTGATTTCACAAACGCACCTGCCACGCCAGATGAGGACAACTCGCAGCCTGAGGATGTCACAAATGCACCTGCGTCGTCAGATGAAATCACAAACGCCCTATCCACATCAGATGAAATCACAAAAGCACCGGCCGATCCAAATGAAATCACAAACGCCCTATCCACATCAGATGAAATCACAAAAGCACCGGCCGATCCAAATGAACATGAACCCATGCAGATTGCTGAATTCACAAACGCACCAGCCACATCAAACGGTCAAACTCAAACTTCAGGTGACCATTTAAACAACCAATCGTTAGAGGATTCAGTTGAACAGAGAGGTGGACATCGGGTAATCATACGAGATCGTTTCAATAATACAGAACTCAGGATCCCGTTAAACATACCAGAACCCGTTGATAACACTGATTTTCCAGCATTTTACACCGCTATCATGGGCTCGATAAATGAACAGATGGATCACGCATTATCGAACGTATTGCCTGGGGATATGGTTCAATTGGAAGTGGTGGGGGAAAATGTAAATATACATGAGACGGTTCGCATGTCAGACGACCCCGACGTATGTGAAAACGCTGTTCAAAATCTGCTCGATCGACTCGTACAGTCTAACGCACAAGTCCTGTTTGATAGACAACTAGAGTTTGTCATCCAAATTGTAAGTGATATTCGCGGAGGTATGGGTCAAAAACGTCGAATAGGCAGTCTTTTGGATCATGAAATACTTGTTAAAAAAAGAAAGCATTTACTGGTGCCGAACAATCCGGGTGATACACAACTATGCTTTGCTACATCGTTAGCGCTTTTAATGGATAACTCATTGACGGAGCAAGAGATCTATCGACAAGCACTCGAGTATCAAAGAGCTGTTGGGATGGATGAGACGACCCCTGTTGGATTTAATGATATCAATAAATTCGAGACGCTTTTGGGTCGTAAGATTGTGGTTCTATATAGAAAAGAAGGAGAGTTTGGACCATTGATTCATTTCGAGACAGAATACCCCAAAACCGCAGATCCCTTGGTGATGTTTTTACAAAATCAACACTTTTACGGCGTGAAAAGTCCAGTTGGTTTGATGGGATGTAGTTATTTCTGTTGTTATTGTTACAAGGGTTACAATAATAAGAATCTACATCAATGCCCCGGACATTGTCATGTTTGCATAGACCCGACCTGTAAAACTCGGCCTCTGAAACCCATCCTTTGCAAGGGCTGTAATAAATCATGTCGAAACGCTGTCTGCTATGCCAAGCATCAAATAACCGGTGGAAAAGTTGGCAGCTTTTGCGATAGATACAAAAAATGTCCAGATTGCGGCCTTAACTATTACAAGACCAATAATACACAAGAGGCAAAACATAACTGTTTAGTTAAAAAATGTGTCTCATGTAAAATGCCGCTGAAAGATACTGATATAACTAGGGAACAACATCAGTGTTATATCCAACCTCTCCCAAAACAAGAACCCCGTGAAAAAATCGTCTTCTATGACTTTGAAACATATGAGGATCAGGAAAAGGTGCACAAACCCTTTATGGTCTGCACAAAATCACTCCAAGGGGAAGAACATCAATGGGTAGGACCTGATTGCGCCGTAAAGCTCATTGAGCATTTCAGAAAACCTCGTTACAAAGGCACCACTCTTATAGCCCACAATGCTCGTTCATTTGATTCCCAGCTCATTGTATCAGCGATGATTGACATGGGTCTCGTTCCTAAGGTTATCTTGACTGGTAGTAAAATCTTATGTCTCAAGCTTGAGTCAAACTGTCTCAGATTCATCGACTCGCTATCATTTTTACCCATGCCTCTGAGCGCAATGCCTAAAACTCTAGGTTTTGAAGATCAATGTAAAGGGTATTTCCCTCACAAATTCAGCTCATTGGAAAATCTCTGTCGCCTAATGTTACATCCACTTGTGAGAAGATTGTATTCAAAGGATAATTAATAATACCGACTCGTTGATCTGTGGGTAAAATGCTACCATCTCTGTTGAGTACCCTCAGGTGCAGCTGAAGCAGGGTGTCTGAGAGGTCGAGATATTTGGATCCTTCTCCAGGTATGAAAAACTCCACAGGACCATCATCGGTGAGAGCCGAGATAGGTAACATTTCCACATATTGACTTTGTTCGATTGATAGTTGTGTCATGGGTGGACTAAATAAATCCAGTTCAGTTAGGGTGCACTCTGCTGACTTGTGATGCAAAAGAGCCATGATGAATAACCCTAATGGTCAATTTTGGTTAAGAGAAAATATCCCCGGTGTTTCTTCGCCGTCTCCTTTTCTTGACTGATTTCTTCTTGGACACGCGTTTGCGTTTTTTAGGCTCTCTCAACCTTTGTCCGATGGGTCTTTTTGCAGGTCTTCGTGCCAGAACCATTAAACCCGAACCTTCTTGAGGCTCCGCCTTACGGTTTATTCGTTCTAACACCCGACCGGCTACATCTGTTGCAATGTTTTTCGCAGCCGTTTGCAGGTGAGGTCTGGCAACGCTGAACCCTCTTTTGATTAATGGACTCACAAAACGAAATAATTTGGCAAAGATTGAACCCAATCCACGCCCATATTGGACCGGTAATCCATGAAAACCTGATAACGACCCACCCGCTTGGTTTTCGTAATAATCGACAAAACGGTAAAGATCATGATGCGTATCCAATACAACCATTTTTCTATCTGGGTCTAAAGTGCAGAGTAGCGATAACTTTACCGCGTGTAAATCCCACGGGTTGATTCTGATCCGTCTTAACTTCGATTCTTATATCCTCAATATGCTTCCTACTAACAGGCATGTAATAAAGAGGATTAAAGGCTTTAAATACAATGTCACCGTGATTATCATCGATGGGTATCGTTCTCAAGAGCGGAGCGAAAGCGTCACCCACAGCCTGATGATACACCACGTCTGTATAAACATATAGATGGTACATCCCCGCTTTTATATCCGCAGGATGTTGGCTCGCTGTCCACTGGGGTCCGCAGGTAACCCATTCATCGGGTAACGCCCCAAAAATGTAGGCTAACGCGGGACGAAAGCGTATCTTGTAATGACCATTCCCTGCCCAGAAAAATCTCTCCTTTAAATAATGGTATACAACATGGATTTCCGGATGGATCTTTTTGAGGAGCGCTTCCACATCTTGTCCTATTTTCTTAATATTATCGTAGTACCCAGCCGACAGGCTTAAGGATTTGATGGTGAATTTGTTTTCATCATAGTAAAGAGGTGCCAAAGCACCTGGTGTTGGTTCACCGTTTTCCCATGCATCTACATAGTCAAAAGATGCTTGATCTTCAGGCACGTTGAACCATGTATGGGGGTAGGATATTTCACTCAGAGCTACTTCCCAATTACCTTCGAGATCGATATGATGAGCCAGATTCACTCTGTATTCAGCTATCGTATTGTCTACATACACATCAGAACTTGCATTGGAGGGTAAGGTGACGTAAAACCCCCCTTCAAGATTCGGATCCATGTTGGCAAATGTCGAGATTCGTTGTAAAGCTTCTTATTTATACGTCGACGACTTGTGTAGCGGGGACCCAACTGTCATATTTTACAGGCCAGCCCTTCCAACATATGAGAAACTGTTTCTGTCCGCCGACTTTACGCCGTTTGATAATCTTCTCCACTTGAAAGATTTGATCCTTGGATATCGTGACTTTCTGGAGCTCGTGTGCATCAAAAGTTCCTTGCACTATTTCACCGTCGTAGTCTTTAAGCTTGTAAACAGGTGGAAAACGCGGTACACACTCCGCTATCGTAAATAACTCGTCTGTAAAACTCTGTTCATATTTCTTGTCAAACACACCTCGCACTTTTGATATTCTAACGAGATCTCCTTGTTTAAATATCATTTATATTCTATCACTACCCCCAGAGGGTATGTTGCCGTACAAGTTTTGGAAGACAAGCCATGTGTTATCTGGTGTGACTTGGTTAGGTTTCATTTTTATACTTGTATGATAACTTTCATTGTAACTATCGATTAAATCTTGTAATACGTCGATATAACGACGTGTGTTGTTGGCGGTGAAATATCGCCACATTCGAGTTTTTAAAGTTCGATTAAACCTTTCGACCACCGAGGCTTTCAAATCACTGGCTGTTGCAAAATGATTAATATTGTGTTTTTTCATCAACCTCTGAAATTGCGTGTTGAAGAACTCCTTCCCCTTGTCTGTTTGTAACTTTTTAGGGATGCCGCTAAAGGATAAGACCGACTCAAAGGCTCGAACAACTTCTGGCCCCGTCTTGTTCATCAGCACACGGGCATACGCTCGTTTTGAGAACACATCGATGATTGTGAGTAGGTATTTAAAACCATCGTTGTACTCGGTCAGAGCTTGCATATCACATAGATCGGCTTGGAATTGATTCATAGGACTGGACACAAAAACTCTGTTCCTAGGGAAATGAATTCGTGCTGGTTTGTGCAAGGTGTATGCATCTTGCGAAGATAAAAAATCCTTGACTTTATGACGCGTCACTTTTTGACCCATTTTCTCCGACGCAGCTAAATGAAGGCGTTCTACACCTCCAAAGCTGGCTGGATGAGCTGGGTCGTAGTACAGTTTTTTCAACCACCGCTTAACGCTCATGACGGTTTATGATTTAGTGACAAACATCACATCGCTATTTATCTAAACACACAGACAGACACAAAAGCATCTTTTTAAAAACATCCATTTTTTATTGAAAGAAGGTTAAGTATGGTTACACGTGATAAGGATTCTCTAAGATGTAAAAAGTCTATAGGTCAGGGTTAAAACAGATGGATTAACTTTTGATTCTAACAGGTATTCAAACAGCTTCAATTCGTGCGCGAGATCCACAGGTTGTTGATGACGGAGACGGTATCTTATCACATCGTTAAACAGCGTGAGTATGGTAAGTACATGTCCTACACTTATCGCATTTTCCCAATTTTCCAAAATATTTTGAAACGTGTCGATCAATCCCGAGCGACTCAAAAATATGACATGTTGCACAAACAATTCCCAAGGCTCCTGAAAAATTGTTAAAGACATGGCACGCACTTTTTGCATAAACAATAAAAAATTTTCAATGAAAGGGTCTTTATCATCGGGGTTATATGTAATTGCTCTATTTATTATATCTGCCCACCCTTGGCTTCTATAGCCAAAAAACGATAATTTTCTGAAGACATTACCCATTTTTTATTCAAAGTTAATATTTTCTATAAGATATTCTTCGAAAGTATCAAGTTGATCACGATATATCATAAAACATATGGGCTCATCCGCTTTAAGGCGGTCCGGTAAGTCCTTTACGAGTGCTAAATCCACCATTAAGATCTCTGCAATTCGCTTGACTGTTTCTTTATCCGCTTTTACAGAACACAAATCCAACAAGTAGTGAATACATGGTAAAAACTTTTTACCGCAAAGGATGGGCATGATGCGGTCATAGTGCAGTCTTAGATAATAACAATTGCATAGGTATCTATAGCTATGCAAACAACCCCTTTTTTTGTGATACTTTATCAAAAAACGTCTGACCATGTAAATAATAGCCGCCTTAACAACTAATACGACATCCATATCAATCCATCCCTTAGGAGGATTATCCCATGACATATGTTTTGCCTCATCTTCGGAAATAGGTGCTGGTCCGTGGTCAGGGTCGTTGACGGTCTGAACCTTGATCTCCGTGGTTTGTGGAGAATCAGCCTGGTCGGACCAACTGGACAGTTGTACCTTCTCGTTTTGTGAAGATTCGGCCGACGAGGTGGGGGTCATCGGAGGTGTCGACGACGGTGTCGGCGAAACGGGACGACTCCACCCTGAATACGATGGCTCGCCGTTGTTGTACGAGGGTGCAACAGGTCTTGCTAAGATTCCTGGGCCCCCCATCCACAAGGAGTATGATGGCACAGTCTGGTCCTCGCCTGTTTTTGTAGAGGGTCCATCCTGGTCTACATTTGTAGAGGTCTCAACCTGTTCCATGTTTGTAGTTGTAAAGGTTTCCACAACATCCATATTCAGATCTTGATCGCATGTAGGTTCATCCACACCGCTATCTGTAATACAAAGATACCATGATTAAATATTAGAAAGCTATATAGTTAAAGATTAATTGCATCGTTTACCTGAAGAGATTTCTGCAATGTTGTTGTCAATATGATCAGGTGCGGCGATGGTTGTCACCCTTCGGGCCTTGCTGTTCACACCCAGATGACGTCTTGGTCTACACGTCTTCATTTCTTTCACGAGCTGGAAAAATTGTCTTGTCTGTGCAGAGCGTGACTTGGGCTTTACTTATACTGGTTTGAGACCGGGGGAGGGTTAAATGGCGTGGTTCGATTGGCCAAATGTAGCCAACAGATACATGTCCAGACAAGTAAACATGACTCGGCAGATTTTACAAAAAGGTAAGAAGGAGGAGGGTGGTCGCCCGGATGCCCACGGCTGCCCATCGATCGACAGGATGTCGCCACTCACTATCTTTTGAAACACCTTGAGGCTGCTGCAGGCTTGGAGGGTGTCTATGCAAGACGCGGCGTCTTGCCCGGACAAACCCCCAAGCCTGCACAATACCATGTTTAAACTTATGTCGCTGGGAATATGTCCAGACATGTTTGCAAAAAGGGCAAATATCAACCGAATAAACATATTATTCAAAGGTAATAACAACGCCTGCTCTTCTCAACTCGTATTATTTCACTCGTTTAATTTAATTTTATACATCTACATTATTTAATTAGATATAGCTCATTTCATTGGATGCTTTATATACTTCAGATATTTAAATATGGATGACCTATATCCACCGAATAAACATCTTATTCAAAGGTAATAACAGCGCCTGCTCTTCTCAACTCATATTATTTCACTTATTTCATTTGGTTTTATTTATTTAAATAGAACATTGCATTGGATGCTTTATATACTTCAGATATTAAAATATGAATAACATAAGTACAGTTTGGGTTGGGGACGCACGCACGCAGGTAACACATTGTTTTTAACATAAGAAGCATACAGTTTGGGAGGGGGGCTTGGCCCACACACACACACACACACACACACACACAACGTCATCACAATGACAAAAAGCGTAATTCTGTAGGCGGGGCCCACTTCGACAAAAGCGTAATTCTGTAGGCGTGGTATTAACGCTTCAAGGGCAGGGAATATGTAAATATTTTTAAATAGGTGGCTGGAGATTGGATACTTTGAACACAGGGGGCGGGGATAGCGGCCATTTTGGACAAAAGCGTAATTCTGTAGGCGGGGACTAGGAGACAAAAGCGTAATTCTGTAGGCGGGGCTATGACGTCATCAAAATTTAAAAAAGCGTAATTCTATTATCTCTCTCCTATGCATCCAGGTCAATGTCAGAGACTGAAAAACGCTCTGCTCAGATCGAAAAGGAGTCACTGGGTTTAGTGTTTGGATGTGGCAAATTTCACACGTATGTTTATGGACTGCCCACGTTCATAGCAGAGACTGATCATAAGCCACTGATTTCAATTAGGAAGAAAAATCTCAATGACATGACGCCCAGAATTCAACGCATGATGATGACATTGCAGCGCTATGATTTTGAGCTAACTTACACGCCTGGAAAATACATAGTGCTTGCTGATGCATTATCCCAAGCGCCGCACCATAACAGTGACATCAAGGACTGCGTTACGGCGGAGGAGGCTGAGGCTCACATCATCACTTCAAGCCCTTTTTCCGACAGGCAAATGGCCAGGCTGAGAAGGGAGTGCAAATAATCAAGAGACTGCTAAGGAAGGCCAAGGATGATGCATCTGATCCTTACCTTGCCCTATTGAGTGACAGAGCTGCACCTCTGGAGTGGGGAGCTTCGCCTGCTGACCTACTCATGTGCCGTAAGCTTCGCACCACAAATACCACAAGGACATGACAACAACATTTGGATTGAAAATAAGAAAATGCTCAAACTCAAACAGAAAATTGCATATGACAGAGCTACAAAACATCTGGAACCTCTTTCTGAGAAAGACACTGTAAGGATTGAGGGACCTAATTGTTGGGACAGAAAAGCGACTGTCCTCAGCGAAGCCGAACCGAGATCTTACATTGTGGAAACAAAGGATGGACAAAGAGTGAGGAGGAACAGGAGGAGTTTGCTGAAGGTTCCCGGGAACTGTAAGAAATCTTCTGATAAGGCTGAGGCTGCAAAGCAGGTGGATACATCGAAGGAGCACAGACCAAAACCACCAGCAACTTCTGGGATGACTGAACCTCTGCGAAGATCAACAAGAGTTAGACGACAACCGGACAGGCTGATTGAAAATGTTTAATGTTGTGTTATTGTTGCTAAAATTGTTGTAGAGCTGCTTGTTGTCAGAAAAAAATGGGTAGATATTGAAAAGAAGTGAAAATAATTGCGAACAAAACAAAATTATTATAATAATAATTATAAAATAAAAAAGCTTTATTAAAAAAAAGGCATAGGCATTGATTAACGTTTGAAAGGGAGATGTAATGATAGCAGTTATATCATTAGTCACTAGTTGGCAGTATTGCCTGATGTGTGTGTGGTTACCAGACGAACTCGTGTGTACGCACATAGACGAGAATGCAAGTCAATAAATAAAGAGACACAAGCTTGCAGCATCACTGGACCTGCGTGACTTCTTAAGATAGAAGACGGAACATTACAGTAACCATTAAAAAAAAACGTATAGTAACCATAAAATTGTTTTTTAAAAAAACGTATCGTAAACATACTAAAGCTGTTGCTTTATGTTATTTACAAAGAATTTTTGTTTAAAATCCCCCTGTCTCTTCTTTTTGTCTTTTCTATATTATGTACGTATTAATAACTGTGTTTGGTTTGCAAATGTCAATAAAGTTATCCAAAAACTATGAGTAAATATTTATCATCTCATCAATATTTGCAAAACAGAGTACCGAGTTTCGAGATCCTCACAATAATAGTTCTCAAAATTATATTTCTTATCAATTTAGCTTAGTTTATGGATATTTTATTGACAATCTAACATCAATATACAAAGACAGAAAAAAATTGGTGGTGGTGGGGCGCGAATCTTTTTCTTCTTGGAAGGGGCGGGCGTGAAATAACTGAGAGGCACTGCTAGTATATGCAGACATCATATTCATACAATCTTGCAGCCCGAGTGAACCACAGCATTGTTGCTTCGTTCGGTAGGAGAAACGTAAACGTCCCACTGCTGTTGCAGCAGCGGCTTCTGGAGGCATCGGCGGAAGTGACGTAGGAGCCGACTCGCCAATGTGGCGTTAATTTAGTTTTTTTTTTTTATCAACCGATTTAAAATATTATATAAAATATATATTGAAATAGAACAGCCAGGGGTAAAAACAAACACAGAGGCAAAGAAATATATTTGAAAAATACGTGCTTAAAGCATGACGTCATTAGCAAGCGCGCAGCTTCCGAAGGACCTCGACCACATCCACCGACCCGTCCACACCGGAACAAAAACAGTCCACCGCTAAATTCTTCTCATTTAGTGTGGAACTGACTGTAATTTTCTCATAGGATGTCCAGTGCTACTCTAAAGTACCACGACATAATTCATTAAGTCTTTGTGTGCCGATAACCTCATCTTCGCGCGTTGATGCTTTTCGGCGTAGTTAGCTTAGCTTGTTAGCTAGCTAGCCGCTAACGAAAAGAGGCACATGACTCATCGCCAAGCAGAGATCAAGGGCGGATTTTTTGGAATTATCATTTGAAAATGTGTGAAAGAACAACACCCAAGAACAAAGAGGAACTTTGTGGAATAAAAGAAGAGAACGAGCAACATCTTCAACTTCTGGGCGAAGGTTGCGAGCAGCCTCGTGTTGTGCTACACAAAGCAGGTTTGTACACGTTTTACTCTCATTTGCTTTGTAAAGAACGACTTTCTATCGTTCGGAATATGCGTCACAACATTAATTTGTTTGTGGAAATGCGTTCAAGGTTATTGCCGTTTTATTTTTAAATATTGCCTTTTACTTGCAGGTCTGCTGAACATTTGTTGATGCCAAATGAAATCAGTGCAGGAAATAAATGCCAAAGAAAAACCATTAGTGGGGGGTAAACTCACTAAAATGTTTTTCCCAGTATCAAATTTGAACTGATTATTTAACATTTTACATTTTCTGGTTTTTATATCTTGTTGAAGCAATTCCTTACGGAAAGAATTCTGCCTGACTCTAAACAATGTGCACACTGCGGCGAAAACATCAATGGCAGTTGATCAATTTTAGTGAATAAAACACAAAATATGTACGTATCGGTCTTTTTTTATTTATGAACCTTGTACTGTCTTGGTCGGGTGAGAGTCAAAGAACCTCGGGTGGCCCTGCACTGTTTTGTGCACGTTTGCATAGTTTCACCTCATCCAAACATTTAAAATACATTGAATGCATCCACCCAGGGTTGCACGGATCTAATCGGTGAACAAGCGCATGCTGCAAGGAATGCATCTGCATCTTTGGCTTACTATGGGCTTAAAAAGGGAGTACGCCACAACCCCCTTTTCTACCAACAAGCCCAGGAACATTTAGTTCCTGGTCATAAAGTTCCTGTGGCCCAGGTGGTTTGCATCTCCCCCGCAACTCATAGTTCCTGGTAATTTATGCAAATGACAATGTTGTGTTACTTTGTTACTCATTACTGACACCCTATGGCTGTTAAGCATCATTGCAGTTCCAAAATAATTCAGTGAACTCTTAAAATATTATGGTGTATCTTAGTTGAATTTGAATACATATTCCAGAAACGTCTGTGACTATGTCAGGAATGAAATCGGGCATCAGCCACAACATGCTTCCTTTTTAAATGCTCGTTTATCACAGCTGTGCTGCTAAAGGGAGGTTTACATCGTAGGACGTAATTTTGTGAAATGTCCCCATGGTCCGGTCCAAATCGGGGTCGCACGCATTGCTCCGTATGCGGCAGGCACAAGTCAAGGTAGCACGGTAGAAAATAAGACAAAGTCGCCGCCTGAGGTTTGACTTGACCAAACCAAATGTGTGTTTGTCTTTCTGTGTCCTACAGACGTCAGTGAAAACGATCTCCGTTCTGTGAAAGATGAGCCAGACTTGACTCTCATCAAAAAGGAGGAGGAGGAGGAGCAGATCAACAAGTCACCACTGAACGTTGTCCCTATAAAGACTGAAGTTGAAAACAAGGATGAGAGTGAGGACAACAGAGGGGCGGAGCCTACAAACAGCAGTTCAAGTCATCACGTGACAACAGAAGGTGATGAAGACCACTGGGGGCCATCACAAGCACATAATGAGGACACATTATCAGACACTCATGACAATGATGATGATGATGGGCAAGCTAAAGGTGAAAGGGCATGTCACACTGACTCATTAACTTCAAAGCTGTCTTTAAAAGGGCACACAAGAACACACAGTGGAGAAAAAACATTTTCATGCTCATTTTGTCGCAAAAGCTTCTCTCGAAAGTCACAATTAACAAGGCACGCAAGAACACACAGCGAAGAGAAGCCTTTTTCCTGCTCAGTTTGTGGCAAAAGCTTTTTTTTAAAGTCATATTTAATAAAACACACAACAATACACAGTGGAGGAAAACATTTTTCCTGCTCAGTTTGCGGAAAAAGTTTCTCTCAAAAGTCACATTTAACAGAACACACAAGAACACACAGTGGAGAAAAGCCTTTTTCTTGTTCAATTTGTGGCAAGAGTTTCTCTCAAAAGTCGCATTTAACAATCCACACAAGAACACACAATGGAGAAAAACCCTTTTCCTGTTCAGTTTGTGGAAAATGCTTCTCTCATAAGGCAAATTTAACAAGCCACACAAGAACACACAGTGGAGAAAAGCCTTATTCTTGCTCAATTTGTGGCAAGAGTTTCTCTCAAAAGTCGCATTTAACAATCCACACAAGAACACACAGTGGAGAAAAACCCTTTTCCTGCTCAGTTTGTGGAAAATGCTTCTCGAAAAAGTTTAATTTAATAAAACACACAACAACACATAGTGGAGAAAAACCCCTTTCCTGCTCAGTTTGTGGCAAGAGTTTCTCTCGAAAGTCACATTTAACAATCCACACAAGAACACACAGTGGAGAAAAGCCTTTTTCTTGCTCAGTTTGTGGCAAAGGATTCTCTCAAAATGCACATTTAACAAGGCACACAAGAACACTCAGTGGAGAAAACCCTTTTTCCTGCTCAGTTTGTGGCAAAGGATTCTCTCAAAATGCACATTTAACAAGGCACACAAGAACACTCAGTGGAGAAAACCCTTTTTCCTGCTCAATTTGTGGCAAGAGTTTCTCTCGAAAGTTGCATTTAACAATCCACACAAGAACACACAGTGGAGAAAAACCATTTTCCTGCTCAGTTTGTGGCATAAGCTTTTCTGTAAAGTCAACTTTATCATATCACACAAGAACACACAGTGGTGAAAAACCGTTTTCCTGCTCAGTTTGTGGAAAATGCTTCTCGAGAAAGTTTAATTTAATAAAACACACAGCAACACATAGTGGAGAAAAACCCTTTTCCTGCTCAGTTTGTGGCAAAGGATTCTCTCAAAATGCACATTTAACAAGGCACACAAGAACACATAGTGGAGAAAACGCTTTTTCCTGCTCAATTTGTGGCAAAGGATTCTCTCAAAAGGCACATTTAACAAGTCACACAAGAACACATAGTGGAGAAAACCCTTTTTTCTGCTCAATTTGTGGCAAGAGTTTCTCTCGAAAGTTGCATTTACGGATCCACTCAAGAACACACAGTGGAGAAAAACCCTTTTCCTGCTCAGTTTGTGGCAAAAGCTTCTCTGTAAAGTCAAATTTACGAATCCACATAAGAACGCACAGTGGAGACAAGCCATTCAGTTGCAGCGTTTGTGCTAAAAAATTCTCCACTAAACAGGGTGCTGAGAGTCACAATTGTGCTGGTGAGAATAGCAGCGATCCTTGAAGCTTAAAAAAAATAAAACAAAAAACTGATGGAACTGACTCTTTGTGGTAAGATGTAAATGTGATTTTGAATAAAATGTGATAAATTCAATTTTGCAAAGCTTTTTTATGAACATTTAGCCAATGTGATCAGTGCCAGAAGAACCAATGTGTCTGAGTGATGATCATTTGTTTTGGTGTTTACATCTGTCAGGTTCGCCAATTTGACATATAGGGTTCATAGCTGAAAGGAGAGACACGCAGCCCAAGTGGAGACAGAAAGGTTAACAAAGTTTATTTGGCAACTTCATCTCCCTTCTGTTCCTCGATGTTTTTCATACATTCCCTTTTATAACTTCGAGAAATCAGATTACATTCAAGGGTGGTACAGTTCGTCTTCTCAAAAGCTGGTTTAGTCCGGTTTATCATGAGCGTGCCGTCGTGGGTCGCAGCTGACTTTGACGTCAGCATCTCTTATCAGGACCTAGCACGATGTTGCTTGCTTCAGACTTTGAGGCCAACTTCTTTATCAGGACTCATCACGACGTTGTTTACTTCATCCTCACTTCTGAAGAAGTGCCACCGCCCTGCCAATTGCAGACACCTCTCTGCAGTAAAGGTTTCCTCCTGTACCTCCACTCTGACTGTAAACACTCAAGCATAGTCCACTACACTAATTTGCAACATGATATGTGCACCATGTATTGAAATAAAGTTGCGTCATGGCAAATGTATAATAACCTCCAAATATTATTCTAACAACATCAAACATGTAAATAAAATTAATTGCCTTTGCCTGGAATAACATTTGTTAACGTTATGCTTTTCAGTTGTCTTTTTAATCGTACTTAATGGAAAAGGTGTGAGAAGAAACGGTGCTTATGAAATCGCTGCTTTCCACAATCATCAATAAAATCACTTGCTCAACTGGCCTTCATTACGCTGTGAAAAGGTGAAAAACTGAACTAGAAGTTGAACTCGAAAAATAACAAGAAAGAGAAGCGTGAATAGTCTCAGTTTCTCTGAAAGGTTTTGGTATGTCAGGAGTTGGCAACTTGATGGCGACTGGAGTCAGCGCTGGTTTTCTCGCTGTGTTTGGCTGGCTTGTATATGTATGGTCCATTGAACAAAACTCAAACTCTTCAAATATCCCCTCACATACATTTAATATTACGCTTTCTGAATACATTTCTTCTTTCTAGGTTGAGGTCTATCAAGCGGTTTGTTGCTAAGCAAAATTTCACTTCGGAAAAAAACTATCATTTTGTCAAATATACCAAATATTTTTTTTCATGCTTTATTATATTTTTATACATTGGATTACGAACGACTCTGAGTTCAAACAAATTGGAGTCCGAACAAAAAAATAGAGAAATTCTTGCTTCGCAGTTCGAACAAACATCGGAGTTCGAACGTCGGTATGACGCGTGAGTGCGTACGCGAGGGTGGGATGCTGAGCGGCGTACGGGTGAAGATCGCTCTCTTGCTCTCTTTGTGACCAACTGTTGTCGCGTGCGGACGTGCTGCGTTTTGCTCTCGCGTTTTATAAAGGTGTACGAAGTGTTTTAGCCTCTAATCATGCCTCCAAAGAAAGTCAGTGCAAGCAGCAAAGGAATGGTTTCGGTGTTCGAACAATTCGCTTTTCGAACAGGGTTCAGGAACGGATTACGGTCGAGAACCGAGGTTCCACTGTATTTATATAGTGAAATAGGAAAATATTAAAATGTAAAATTGGAAACCACATACAGACTTAATTCATTTAATCACAAATATAGAAACATTTTGTAAATATTGAACTCATTGAGAAGAGTCCTGATCTTGAAATAAATATTGAATTATAAAAAATACTAAAAAATTAATTCAATAACCCGACCCTGGATGAGCGGCAGAAAATGGCTGGATGGATTTATTTAAATTTAAATTGCACACATATTCAAAAGAACAAATATGTTAAGAAATATTCAAGTGTGAAATAAAAAGGTTTAAATTGTTGATAATTTTACATATTAAAATAATTGAATAAATATTGTATTACATAAGCAAGCTTAAATATAAATTGAAATAAATGAAAAAAAAAGTCGTGTATTTTTAAATGGCCTATAGATATGGGAAGTAATTCTCTTGATGAAACTATGAAGGGACTGGAGCTCACAGAAGTGACCAGTCTTGGTTCTGAAGTTCCGATGTAACCAGATACTGCCCTGAGAGAAAATAGGCCTGAGCATTGTTTATGGTGGGGGCAATTCTCTCGCCAGGTCAGTGACCTTCCAGGGTATGAGAGTAATTTAATGTGGTCACGAGTAGACTGGTCGTATCAACGGGGAGACGCATCTGCTCTCCCTCTGGGGGACTTTTGGAGGGAAATCCCAAAGACTAGCGTGATGGGAATGCATATGCAACAAGGGAAAATTAGATATTCATATCCAATTTGGGCATTCCCTATAAGAAGGGAATGTCTGAGAGGGGGCTCGCACGATTTTGGGGAGACTTCTTTTGATATCAGCATGTGACGAGAAAAAATCTTTTTCGAACCAGTTCTTTTCCATCACCAATCCAGCCTTGCTCGGCTGCCTCTCCGGAAGGCAGCAAGGACCCACAGAGATAATAGAATTACGCTTTTTTAAATTTTGATGACGTCGTAGCCCCGCCTACAGAATTACGCTTTTGTCTCCTTGTCCCCGCCTACAGAATTACGCTTTTGTCCAAAATGGCCGCTATCCCCGCCCCCTGTGTTAAAACTATCCAATCTCCAGCCACCTATTTAAAAATATTTACATATTCCCTGCCCTTGAAGGTTTAATACCACGCCTACAGAATTACGCTTTTGTCGAAGTGGGCCCCGCCTACAGAATTACGCTTTTTGTCATTGTGATGACGTTGTGTGTGTGTGTGTGTGTGTGTGGGCCAAGCCCCCCTCCCAAACTGTATGCTTCTTATGTTAAAAACAATGTGTTCCCTGCGTGCGTGCATCCCCAACCCAAACTGTACTTATGTTATTCATATTTTAATATCTGAAGTATATAAAGCATCCAATGCAATGTTCTATTTAAATAAATAAAATTAAATTAAACGAGTGAAATAATATGAGTTGAAAAGAGCAGGCGTTGTTTTTACCTTTGAATAAGATGTTTATTCGGTGGATATAGGTCATCCATATTTAAATATCTGAAGTATATAAAGCAGCCAATGAAATGAGCTATATCTAATTAAATAATGTAGATGAATAAAATTAAATTAAACGAGTGAAATAATATGTTTATTCGGTTGATATTTTCCCTTTTTGCAAACATGTCTGGACATATTCCCAGCGACATAAGTTTAAACATGGTATTGTGCAGGCTTGGGGGGTTGTCCGGGCAAGACGCCGGCCATAGACACCCTCCAAGCCTGCAGCAGCCTCAAGGTGTTTCAAAAGATAGTGAGTGGCGGGCAACTGTCGACATCCGGTCGTCAGACCCCTTGCCTTTTTTGTAAAATCTGCCTAGTCATGTTTGCATGTCTGGACATGTATTTGTTGGCTACATTTGGACAGTCAAACGCCGTCATTTATCCCGCTACGGACGAGAAAAATGAAGGGTGATGTCTCCACCGCTCCCGCCCCTCGCACCCTCCTATTTCCCTGTACGTCACAGCCTTCCTACTGCCGGCAGCCCCCATGTTTGTAGTCCTTTTTTGTAGTCCATACGCTGAGTAAAATAGCAACCAGCCTGGTTAAGAAATAGAATACAGCTAGGTTAAGAATATTGCACACAGCTAGGCAACCCCCATGTTTGTAGTTTATACAGGTAAGCATAGAAATATTAGATATTAGAATATTATATATTATTATAGATATATATTATAGTATAAATATATATATATATATATATATATATATATATATATATATATAATAAATAGCATGCTGCTAAGAAACAGCTTACAGCTAAGAAATAGTATGTAGTTAGGTTAAGAAACAATATACATTTAGGTTAAGAAAATAGAATACAGCTAAGAAAATAGCATACAGCTAAGAAACAACATGCGTTTAGGTTAAGAAATAGCAGCTAAGCTAAGATATCATTAAGGTCGTTTTACCAATTATTTTACCTTTCAAGGAGGAGCATCATCTTGTCTGTAGACATCCCCAAGTCATCTTTGCAACAAGCTTTGACATGTTTTCACGTATTTCTTATCTATAGTTGGACAGACAGACGACCACCAAGTTGCGGTCGTGTGTAAGCATAAACAACACCGCCCGCCCCCCAGAATCACGCTTCTGTCAAAAATAAGCACATCCCCTACTATCATATCCCGACCCCAGTCTCAATACAGCCAAAGCCCAAGTCACGCTCTGCACAGACAAACCAATTTTTCCGGCTGAAGAGCCAGACCTACTCTAAAAATGAAGACGCTCAGAACAAGACGCCGCATGGTCATGGACATCACACCGAGAAGGGTGACAACCATCGTTGCACCTGATCAGGTTTCTAACAACATTGCAGAAATCTCTTCAGGTAAACGTTGCAATTAATCTTTAACTATATAGCTATATAATATTTAATCATGGTATCTTTGTATTACAGATACAGATAGCGGTGTGGATGAACCTACATGCGACCATGACATGACTATGGTTGAAGTAGAAACCCTGACAACTGCAAACATGGAGCAGGATGACGCCTGTACAAATGTAGACCAGGATGGAACCCCTACAAAAACAGACGAGGACCAGGCAGGACCATCATACTCTTTATCGGTGGGCGGTACGGGAATCTTACCAACCCCTGTTGTAGCCTCGTACAACACTGGCGAGCCATCATATTCAGGGTGGAGCCGTCCCGTTTCACCGACGCCGACGTCGACACCTCCGATGACCCCCACCTCGTCGGCAGAATCTTCACAAAACGAGAAGGTACAACAGCCCAGTTGGTCCGACCAGGCTGAATCTCCACAAATCACGGAGGTACGAGTACCTAGTTGGTCCGAACAAGAGTTCTCAAACCGTTCGCTTGAGCCCGCTAAGGTTCAGACCGTCAACGACCCTGACCCCGGACCTGCACCTATTTCCGAGGATGATGTACAACATATGTCATGGGTTGATCCTCCTAAGGGATGGGTTGATATGGATGTCGTAATAGTTGTTAAAGCGGCGATTCTTTACATGGTCAGACGCTTTTTGATAAAGTATCACAAAAAACGGGGTTGTTTGCATAGCTATAGATACCTATGCAATAGTTATTATCTAAGACTGCAATATGAGCGCATCATGCCAATCCTTTGCGATAAGTTTTTACCCTGTATTCACTACTTGTTAGATTTGTGTTCTGTAAAAACGGATAAAGAAACAGTCAAGCGAGTTGCAGAGATCTTAATGGTGGAGTTAGCGCTCGTAAAGAACTTACCCGACCGCCTTGCATTGGATGAGAACGTATGTCTTATGATATACCGTGATCAACTTGATGTTTTCGAAGAATATCTGATAGAAAATATTAACTTTGACTAAAAATGGGTAATGTGTTGAGAAAATTATCGCTTTTTGGCTATAGAAGCCAAGGGTGGGCAGATATAATAAATAGAGCAATTACATATAACCCCGATGATAAAGACCCTTTCATTGAAATTTTTTTATTGTTTATGCAAAAAGTGCGTGCCATGTCTTTAACAATTTTTCAGGAGCCTTGGGAATTGTTTGTGCAACATGTCATATTTTTGAGTCGCTCGGGATTGATCGACACGTTTCAAAATATTTTGGAAAATTTGGAAAATGAGATAAGTGACTTTGCATACTCACGTTGTTTAACGATGTGATAAGATACCGTCTCCGTCATCAACAACCTGTGGATCTCGCGCACGAATTGAAGATGTTTGAAGACCTGTTAGAATCAAAAGTTAATCCATCTGTTTTAACCCTGACCTATAGACTTTTTACGTCTTAGAGAATCCTTATCATGTGTAACCATACTTAACCTTCTTTCAATAAAAAATGGATGTTTTTAAAAATATGCTTTTGTGTCTGTCTGTGTGTTTAGATAAATAGCGATGTGATGTTTGTCACTAAATCATAAACCGTCATGAGCGTTAAGCGGTGGTTGAAAAAACTGTACTACGACCCCGCTCATCCAGCCAGCTTTGGAGGTGTAGAACGCCTTCATTTCGCTGCGAGGGAGAAAATGGGTCAAAAAGTGACGCGTCATAAAGTCAAGGATTTTTTTATCATCGCAAGATGCATACACCTACGAAAATAGGAGCACAGAAAGGTTTAAAGGGAAGTCTCTGCTTTGAAGCTTGCCCCACAGAGTAATAAAATTGCACTTGGTAACAAATAAGTTACCGCAAAAGTCGGCCAGCCAGGATGAAATAGTTAAAGACAGAGAGTTTCCAGAGTTAACAAGGATCATTAAGCGTTCACTGTATCGCGTACCATCGCTATTTAGAATTTATTGTCATTGTGCCCGCAGGTGGTCAAAAGTAAAGACGGCTGCCGCCCGCACAAACGGCCCTAAAACCTTAAAATAATATTGAAGAGAGATAGAAAAAAATCTGCCAATATGCAAATCCACTCGTGCCGGACTACGAGTCCATCATAAAACAGAAGCATTATTCGGTAAATAAATTAAGGTTGAATGATTTAGAATAATAACATAAATTAAGCTGCTTTATATTTTGATGTAAAATCATAAGAGCTCCTTTCAGAGCGCATTCTCGCATTTTGTACGAGGGATTGTGTACATTATTTAAGAAATGAGACATTAAGTGATAAAGACTGCGTAAACATCATTTAAGAAATAATAAAAGCCTTGTTCTTCTGAACTGTCAGTAAAACACCGGACTTAATAGCTCTCGGGTGGTGCTTTATGTTTAGTGGAAAACACCAAAATTTGTTTAATACCATTTATGCTTGCATACTCTTACGCTGATATATTGTGTTTTCAGTAAGTCGATGTCAGATACACAGAATGGAATGGTGTTTATCTACTTCTTTGAAAAGGTAAATATTTTACGAATCCGATAAGAAATGTAGCAATTTTTGTAATGTTAGCAAAGTCGAGTAAGTTTTGCTGCAGATATGACTTAATTTAAGTTAATTTTCTCTGCTTTGTGACTCAGAATAAGACGGGCAAACACCGGCATTTACTTTGGAAAACAATGATAAACATTTCTGACTATTTTCTGACATGTCACTAGTCACAAAGTGAATCATTTACAATGCATGGAAAAAGTGGGACTATTTTACAGTTCATGCTCAGTGTCTAGAAAGTCAGCCTGGACCATTTGACTGACCTACGGTCAAAAGTCACGGCGCAAACTGTGAAATTAATGCCAATACCACATGATCGATGGCCAGCGTGTTAAAAACAATGGTAATATTATCGTGCATCACTGGTAAATAATACATTGTGAAATTCAAGACACGCACCCAACAACCCGAGAGATATTTTTCAAATAATCAAAATACAGAAAATGAGAATGAGGTTTATTTGCGAAAATGCGGCTATCTTTTATGTTGCCTGTTTTCCTTTTAAAAAAATTAAACACGCCAAGACAAACAAAAATGAATATGAACAAATTCCTGCCATCTTTTTTGTTAATATATCACAGTCATGTCTCCTACAAAAGAAACAAAAAACAAAGGCAGAGAATAAGCATATTATTGTTATTGTTTTAATAGTTTGCTGAAGTCTCGCTGCCAAAGATGTTAACAGTAGCTATTAGTCAGAATTTTGTCAGGATAATAAATCATCAAGTCAAATTTAAAAAAAAAGAAAAGTAAATTAAGGATGAAAAAGACTGTCAAATCGGTGTCAAGTCATATCTGCAGCAAAACTTACTCGACTTTGCTAACATTACAAAAATTGCTACATTTCTTATCGGATTCGTAAAATATTTACCTTTTCAAAGAAGTAGATAAACACCATTCCATTCTGTGTATCTGACATCGACTTACTGAAAACACAATATATCAGCGTAAGAGTATGCAAGCATGAATGGTATTAAACAAATTTTGGTGTTTTCCACTAAACATAAAGCACCACCCGAGAGCTATTAAGTCCGGTGTTTTACTGACAGTTCAGAAGAACAAGGCTTTTATTATTTCTTAAATGATGTTTACGCAGTCTTTATCACTTAATGTCTCATTTCTTAAATAATGTACACAATCCCTCGTACTAAATACGAGAATGCGCTCTGAAAGGAGCTCTTATGATTTTACATCAAAATATAAAGCAGCTTAATTTATGTTATTATTCTAAATCATTCAACCTTAATTTATTTACCGAATAATGCTTCTGTTTTATGATGGACTCGTAGTCCGGCACCAGTGGATTTGCATATTGGCAGATTTTTTTCTATCTCTCTTCAATATTATTTTAAGGTTTTAGGGTCGTTTGTGCTGGCGGCAGCCGTCTTTACTTTTGACCACCTGCGGGCACAATGACAATAAATTCTAAATAGCGATGGTACGCGATACAGTGAACGCTTAATGATACTTGTTAACTCTGGAAACTCTCTGTCTTTAACTATTTCATCCTGGCTGGCCGACTTTTGCGGTAATTTATTTGTTACCAAGTGCAATTTTATTACTCTGTGGGGCAAGCTTCAAAGCAGAGACTTCCCTTTAAACCTTTCTGTGCTCCTATTTTCGTAGGTGTATGCATCTTGCGATGATAAAAAAATCCTTGACTTTATGACGCGTCACTTTTTGACCCATTTTCTCCCTCGCAGCTAAATGAAGGCGATCTGCACCTCCAAAACTGGCTGGTTGAATGGGATCGTAGTACAATTTTTCAACCAACGCTGAACGCTCATGACGGTTTATGATTTAGTGACAAACGTCACATTGTTATTTGTCTAAACACACAGACGCAAAAGCCTCTTTTTTTAAAACATCCATTTTATATTGAAAGAAAAATCAAAAATATGACAAGGTTCAGTATGGTTACACATGATAAGGATTCTCTAAGTCGTAAAAAGTCTATAGGTCAGGGTTAAAACAGATGGATTAACATTTGATTCTAACAGATCTTCAAACATCTTCAATTCGTGCGCGAGATCCACAGGTTGTTGATGACGGAGACGGTATCTTATCACATCGGTAAACAGCGTGAGTATGGTAAGTACATGTCCTACACTTATCTCATTTTCCCAATTTTCCAAAATATTTTGAAATGTGTCGATCAATCCCGAGCGACTCAAAAATATGACATGTTGCACAAACAATTCCCAAGGCTCCTGAAAAATTGTTAAAGACATGGCACGCACTTTTTGCATAAACAATAAAAAATTTTCAATGAAAGGGTCTTTATCATCGGGGTTATATGTAATTGCTCTATTTATTATATCTGCCCACCCTTGGCTTCTATAGCCAAAAAGCGATAATTTTCTCAACACATTACCCATTTTTTACTCAAAGTTAATATTTTCTATAAGATATTCTTCGAAAATATCAAGTTGATCACGATATATCATAAAACATATGGGCTCATCCACTTTAAGGCGGTCCGGTAAATCCTTTACAAGTGCTAAATCCACCATTAAGATCTCTGCAATTCTGCAATTCGCTTGACTGTTTCTTTATCCGTTTTTACAGAACACAAATCCAACAAGTAGTGAATACAGGGTAAAAACTTTTTATCGCAAAGGATTGGCATGATGCGCTCATATTGCAGTCTTAGATAATAACTATTGCATAGGTATCTATAGCTATGCAAACAACCCTGTTTTTTGTGATACTTTATCAAAAAGCGTCTGACCATGTAAAGAATCGCCGCTTTAACAACTATTACGACATCCATATCAACCCATCCCTTAGGAGGATCAACCCATGACATATGTTGTACATCATCCTTGGAAATAGGTGCAGGTCCGGGGTCAGGGTCGTTGACGGTCTGAACCTTAGCGGGCTCAAGCGAACGGTTTGAGAACTCTTGTTCGGACCAACTAGGTACTCGTACCTCCTTGATTTGTGGAGATTCAGCCTGGTCGGACCAACTGGGCTGTTGTACCTTCGCATTTTGTGAAGATTCTGCCGACGAGGTGGGGGTCATCGGAGGTGTCGACGGCGGCGTCGGTGAAACGGGACGGCTCCACCCTGAATATGATGGCTCGCCAGTGTTGTACGAGGCTACAACAGGGGTTGGTAAGATTCCCGTACCGCCCACCCATAAAGAGTATGATGGTCCTGCCTGGTCCTCGTCTGTTTTTGTAGGGGTTTCATCCTGGTCTACATTTGTACAGGCGTCAACCTGTTCCATGTTTGCAGTTGTCAGGGTTTCTACACCAACAACGTTTTCAACCATAGTCATGTCATGGTCGCATGTAGGTTCATCCACACCGCTATCTGTAATACAAAGATACCATGATTAAATATTATATAGCTATATAGTTAAAGATTAATTGCAACGTTTACCTGAAGAGATTTCTGCAATGTTGTTAGAAACCTGATCAGGTGCAACGATGGTTGTCACCCTTCTCGGTGTGATGTCCATGACCATGCGGCGTCTTGTTCTGAGCGTCCTCATTTTTAGAGTAGGTCTGGCTCTTCAGCCGGAAAAGTTGGTTTGTCTGTGCAGAGCGTGACTTGGGCTTTGGCTGTATTGAGACTGGGGTCGGGATATGATAGTAGGGGATGTGCTTATTTTTGACAGAAGCGTGATTCTGGGGGGCGGGCGGTGTTGTTTATGCTTACACACGACCGCAACTTGGTGGTCGTCTGTCTGTCCAACTATAAAGATAAAGATGTCCTTTATTAGTCCCACAATGGGGAAATTTGAAGTGTTACAGCAGCAAAGATATAGATCACACAGAGTCGGCGGCGTAATGTAGCCGTTAATGTGTAACATTAGCAGCAGACATTCATAAAAAGCATGCAAATATACACAGTATAAACGTATCTAAGTGTAAGGAAACACTCCTAATGCCTGTCCATTATACAGAGGGGGAAACATTGTAATGATAAAGACTACTGAATGATTGAAAATACTGCAATGATAAAGATATTACAATGATAAAAGTACTGTAATGGTGAGAGTACTGAAATGACAGGAAAGTACTGCAATGATAGAAAATACTGCAATGATAAAAGTACTGTAATGGTAAAAGTACTGCAATGATAAAAGTACTATAATGGTAGAAGTACTGCAACGATGGAAAAATACTGCAGTGATGAAGTATTGTAATAGTAAAAGTACCGCAATGATAGGAAATACCGTAATTATAAAAGTACTGCAATGATAAAAGTACTGTAATAGTGAACATCCTGCAGTGGTAGAAATACTACAGTGATAGAAGTATTCTAATAAGAATACTGTAATGGTAAACAAAATACATCATTGGTCGATGTTTAAGTACACCCTTGGCTGAAAGTACAGTAGTAGTGTATATTGCATTCTAGGACTGCACAATTGCACTAATGCCCTCCTGTTTGTAGATAAGAAATACGTGAAAACATGTCGAAGCTTGTTGCAAAGATGACTTGGGGATGTCTACAGACAAGATGATGTTCCTCCTTGAAAGGTAAAATAATTGGTAAAACAACCTTAATGATATCTTAGCTTAGCTGCTATTTCTTAACCTAAACGCATGTTGTTTCTTAGCTGTATTCTATTTTCTTAACCTAAATGTATATTGTTTCTTAACCTAACTTCATACTATTTCTTAGCTGTACGCTGTTTCTTAGCAGCATGCTATTTATTATATTTATATATATATATATATATATATATATATATATATATATATTTATACTATAATATATATCTATAATAATATATAATATTCTAATATCTAATATTTCTTTGCTTACCTGTATAAACTACAAACATGAGGGTTGCCTAGCTGTGTGCTATATTCTTAACCTAGCTGTATTCTATTTCTTAACCAGGCTGGTTGCTATTTTACTCAGCGTATGGACTACAAAAAAGGACTACAAACATGGGGGCTGCCGGCAGTAGGAAGGATGTGACGTACAGGGAAATAGGAGGGTGCGAGGGGCGGGAGCGGTGGAGACATCACCCTTCATTTTTCTCGTCCGTAGCGGGATAAATGACGGCGTTTGACTGTCCAAATGTAGCCAACAAATACATGTCCAGACATGCAAACATGACTAGGCAGATTTTACAAAAAAGGCAAGGGGTCTGACGACCGGATGTCGACAGTTGCCTGCCACTCACTATCTTTTGAAACACCTTGAGGCTGCTGCAGGCTTGGAGGGTGTCTATGGCCGGCGTCTTGCCCAGACAACCCCCCAAGCATGCACAATACCATGTTTAAACTTATGTCGTTGGGAATATGTCCAGACATGTTTGCAAAAAGGGCAAATATCAACCGAATAAACATATTATTCAAAGGTAATAACAACGCCTGCTCTTCTCAACTCATATTATTTCACTCGTTTAATTTAATTTTATACATTGTGGCAGTTGAAATGAGCACACACGACTGACAGTGAACACGTCTTTATTCCAAGACTGCCAACAACAGAATAACACACAATCACAAATTCGCGCCAACAAACATTAACATGAATACGCCCCCAAACGGGATGCCTGCTGGGTGAGAGGCATGGTCCTAATGTCCGCCACACAGCCCCCCCCCGAACACCCAGAAGGTCGCTCAGAACAAAAACCTCACAGGGGGCTTCACCGGCCTGCCACAACGACTACGCAGGCCATCCTTTAGTGGTGCAGTTGAAACCCGGTGGGCAGGGGGGTCAGGCGAGACAGGAGCGGGAGCACGACACACAACGTCGTCGCGCGGAAGTGAGGGCGTGGACTTTGGAGGGCGACCGCGGCGAGGGACGTGGGCCGGCAACAGCACATCGCCTGCAACCAAATGAGCTGGTTTTAGCCTATCTACCGAGACGCACTCCCTTCGCCCACCCATATCAAGCACAAAACTCTTATCGCCGCGCTCCAGCACCCTAAACGGGCCGTCATACGGTGGCTGCAAGGGCGAGCGGTGGGCATCGTGGCGCACAAAAACAAAACGGGCTGACATAAGCGCGGACGGCACGAATGCCTTGGGAACACAGTGGTGAACCGGTGCAGGGCTCAGGGGCCCCCCCGACAAAAAGGAAAAGGGCGGAGCGTCCAAACCGTCTGGCAGAAATTCACCAGGTACGCGAAGCGGCTGACCGAGCACCAACTCAGCAGGAGCGGCGTTAAGATCCTCCTTCGGCGCTGAACGTAAGCCGAGCAAAATCCATGGCAGACGGTCGACCCAGTTACCGTCCGATAACGCAGCTCGCAGCGCAGCTTTAAGTGACCGGTGAAAACGTTCGCACAAACCGTTAGCCTGCGGATGGTAGGCAGTAGTGCGGTGCACGCGCACACCCAACGATACTGCCAAGGCTGACCAGAGCTCAGATACAAACTGGGGGCCCCTGTCCGAGGTGATATCGGACGGCGTGCCAAAACGCGCGACCCAGGACGACAGAAACGCACGGGCTATATCCACCGAGGTCGTGGAGGACAGAGGAACCGCCTCTGGCCACCTAGTCGTCCGGTCCACCATAGTGAGTAGGTGAGTAAAACCTTGCGAAGGGGGAAGGGGACCTACCAAGTCCACATGCACATGGTCGAACCTCCTGGCCGGAATCGGAAAAGGTTCAAGGCTCGACCTGGTGTGTCGGTGGACTTTGGCACGCTGACATGCTACACAGGCCGCTGCCCACATCCTGACGTCCTTACGAAGCCCGGGCCAGACAAACTTTGCCCCAACCAGCTTGACCGATGCACGGACGCCAGGGTGTGACAGGGAGTGGATCGAATCAAAAATCCGGCGACGCCATTCCAACGGAACTACAGGACGAGGGCGGCCCGTGGACACATCGCAGAGGAGAGCAGTGCCACCGCCCCGCAACACCACCTCCTCAAGCTTAAGAGCCGTACTCACTGCCTTGAGGTTGCGGATGTCAGGATCAACGGACTGGTCGGCAGCCATTTCCGAAAAATCAACCCCGAGCTGGACTGGACACACGATCGCGCGCGATAAACAATCAGCTACAGGGTTACACTTACCGGCCACGTGCCGAACGTCCGTCGTAAACTCTGAAACGGCCGCCAAGTGCCGCTGCTGACGGGCCGACCATGGTTCAGTAACCTTTGACATCGCAAACGTAAGTGGCTTATGATCTACGTAAGCCGTGAAACGGCGTCCTTCAAGAAGGAAGCGAAAGTGGCGCGTCGCAAGGTACAAAGCCAACAACTCTCGGTCGAAAACACTATACTTGCGTTCGTTATCCCGCAGCTTACGACTGAAAAACGCAAGAGGCTGCCACACATTTGCCACGAGCTGCTCAACCACTGCCCCAACAGCTATATCAGAAGCATCTGTAGTTAAGGCAACTTGCGCAGTCGCAATCGGGTGGACCAGGAGAGTCGCACTCGCCAGGGCGTCCTTAGTTTGTCGAAAAGCCTGTTCCCGCCGTGCAGACCACTCGACAGTATCATTAGCTTTCTTATTTTTCAAGGCATTGTAAAGAGGATGCAGGAGGTGGGCCGCACGCGGGAGAAACCGGTTATAAAAAGTAACCATGCCCAAAAACTCCTGCAGCGCCTTAATTGAGGCCGGGCGGGGAAAATCCACCACTGCCTTCACCTTGGCGGGCAAGGGGACCGCGCCCTGTGCTGAAATCCGGTGGCCTAAGAAATCAATCTCAGCCAGACCAAATTGACATTTCGCTGGGTTAACGATCAGACCATGCGAATCAAGACGCTTGAAAACCTCTGTTAAGTGCGACAGATGTTCCTCTGGTGAAGGACTGGCCACCAGAATATCGTCAAGATGTACAAACACAAAGTCGAGGTTGCGCAACACAGAGTCCATCAATCTTTGAAAAGTCTGTGCTGCCCCCTTCAGTCCAAAAGGCATGCGCAAGAATTCAAAAAGACCGAATGGGGTTATCACCGCGGTTTTGGGCACATCTTCCGCCTGCACAGGCACCTGGTGGTAACCACGGACCAAGTCCACTATTGAAAAAATGGTGGTGCCCGCCAAACGGGTGGAAAAGTCTTGAATGTGTGGAATGGGGTAACGGTCATGCGTAGTCACATTGTTAAGGCGACGAAAATCACCACAAGGCCGCCAGGAACCATCCATTTTAGGCACCATGTGTAAAGGCGAGGCCCACGGACTGTTAGAACGCCTCACAATCCCCAAACGCTCCATTGTAGCAAACTCCCCTTTTGCGATCACTAATTTGGCCGCGTCAAGGCGACGCGCGCGAGCAAAAACAGGCGGGCCGACCGTGGGTATGAAATGCTCCACCCCGTGTTTAGTGCATGCGGTGGAAAAGGCTGGAGTCGTTAGGGAGGGAAAGTCTGTCAGCAGGCGCTGATAAATGTCACCCGATGCCAAATAATTCGCATGCGCTAATGGCCCGAGTCCCCCAGCCTCACACGGAAAAGTAGCAAAAGAAACAGCGTCAATCAAACGGCGGTTTGCGACATCAACGAGCAGTCCATGTGCACACAGAAAATCCGCGCCGATAATGGGAACCGTGATTGCGGCAACAAGAAAGTTCCACTGGAAATCACGTCCATGGAAGCACAGAGTCACCAACCTGGAACCAAAGCTGATGATGGGCGAGCCGTTAGCCGCACACAGGGGTGGTCCACAAACGCCGCCCGCCTTGTCCACGGCGGAGGGTGTAAGCAGGCTGACTTGCGACCCGCAGTCCACCAGGAAACGTCTTCCAGAGGACGAGTCTGTAAGGAAAAGCAGCTCGCTCTCTTTGCCGGCGCCCACAGCCACTACTGAACGCCGGCGTTGGAGTTTCCCGGAGCTTCGTAGGTGCAGGGGGGAACACAACGCCGAGCCCTGGCGCCAAACCGCTGATGGAAGAAGCAGAGAACCTTCCCACGACGCTTTCGAACGACCACTGCGGCCACCGTTGACGGATCCACGTCTGGTGTCGTCCCAAGGGTGGAATCGGCCGCAACACTTTGCACGGCGAACCGTCTCGTAACCAGCAGAACTCGATCCGCTTCCTCAGCCAAACCTCGATAATCGCCGGTCGCCAGACAAGCGGAGTTAGCCAACACTGCGCGCACCGGAGATGGTAGCTGTCGCAGGAAAATGTGCGGGAAAATAAAACCGCCCTCATCCGAACCCAAGAGCGACAGCATATTGTCCATGAGATCCACCGCCGTGCCATCGCCCAAACCGGGCAGGGAAAGGAGCCTATCTGCCCTCTCTGAGTCCGACAAACAGAACCTCCTCAGCAGAAGCTGTTTGAGCGCGTCGTATTTCCCGCCATGTGGAGGTGCTCGCAATAGCTGCATAACACGACGTGTAGTCAGTCAGTTGGTCGAGGGACGCCACGACCATGTAGTACTTCGGGTCATCGGAGGTGATTCCACGAAGGTGGAAAAGCGCTTCCACATGCTGGAACCACGAAGCCGGATCGCTCTGCCAGAACTCCGGTAGCCTCACGGTAGCGGTGACGGCTGCAAGATGAGGGAGTTGGGGCGGCATGGCCGAGGAAGACACCTCTTCATCTACGACTTGAAACATACTCAGCGTCGGGGTCACCAATGTGGCAGTTGGAATGAGCACACACGACTGACTGTGAACACGTCTTTATTCCAAGACTGCCAACAACAGAATAACGCACAATCACAAATTCGCGCCAACCAACATTCACATGGATACGCCCCCAAACGGGATGCCTGCTGGGTGAGAGGCATGGTCCTAATGTCCGCCACGACTTGTTTCTTAGCTGTATTCTATTTTCTTAACCTAAATGTATATTGTTTCTTAACCTAACTACATACTATTTCTTAGCTGTACGCTGTTTCTTAGCAGCATGCTATTTATTATATATATATATATATATTTATATATATATATATTTATACTATAATATATATCTATATTTATACTATAATATATATATAATAATATATAATATTCTAATATCTAATATTTCTTTGCTTACCTGTATAAACTACAAACATGAGGGTTGCCTAGCTGTGTGCTATATTCTTAACCTAGCTGTATTCTATTTCTTAACCAGGCTGGTTGCTATTTTACTCAGCGTATGGACTACAAAAAAGGACTACAAACATGGGGGCTGCCGGCAGTAGGAAGGATGTGACGTACAGGGAAATAGGAGGGTGCGAGGGGCGGGAGGGGTGGAGACATCACCCTTCATTTTTCTCGCCCGGGGCGGGATAAATGACGGCGTTTGACTGTCCAAATGTAGCCAACAAATACATGTCCAGACATGCAAACATGACTAGGCAGATTTTACAAAAAAGGCAAGGGGTCTGACGACCGGATGTCGACAGTTGCCCGCCACTCACTATCTTTTGAAACACCTTGAGGCTGCTGCAGGCTTGGAGGGTGTCTATGGCCGGCGTCTTGCCCGGACAACCCCCCAAGCCTGCACAATACCATGTTTAAACTTATGTCGCTGGGAATATGTCCAGACATGTTTGCAAAAAGGGCAAATATCAACCGAATAAACATATTATTCAAAGGTAATAACAACGCCTGCTCTTCTCAACTCATATTATTTCACTCGTTTAATTTAATTTTATACATCTACATTATTTAATTAGATATATCTCATTTCATTGGATGCTTTATATACTTCAGATATTAAAATATGGATGACCTATATCCACCGAATAAACATCTTATTCAAAGGTAAAAACACGCAGGGAACACATTGTTTTTAACATAAGAAGCATACAGTTTGGGAGGGGGGCTTGGCCCACACGCACACACACAACGTCATCACAATTTGAAAAAGCGTAATTCAGTAGGCGTGGTATTAACGCTTCAAGGGCAGGGAATATGTAAATAATTTTAAATAGGTGGCTGGAGATTGGATAGTTTGAACACAGTGGACGGGGATAGCGGCCATTTTGGACAAAAGCGTAATTCTGTAGGCGGGGACAAGGAGACAAAAGCGTAATTCTGTAGGCGGGGTTATGACGTCATCAAAATTTGAAAAAGCGTAATTCTATTATCTCTTATGTTAAACATTGATGAAACAAAAAGCATTTATCAAATGGAACTAGAAGCACGGGTCACAAGAATAACTGGGATTGTAGTCCTGATGTTTTCTGATTTATTATATTTTTCTCATATGCTAAATTTATAATATTTAGTTGAAATGTGTGAACTTTATTGAAATTTTGGGTAGTGAGAACAAATTTGCACACATAGCATTTCCATGACTTGCATTCACATTCACAGCACTTCATGGACAAATATGACGAAGCACATTCTCCACATTGGCTGTAGAGATGCAAACATACCAAATTTGGCACTGGAGGTGTCACATCGACGCTATAGCAAAAAACACATTCAGAAAGACAGAACAATTGGAGATCGGACCACATGCACATACGCATGCATACACACAGACACCTACTTACACTTGCACATGCACGTGCACGTACACATGCACACATGCACACCGACAAGATTACAGAGGAATGCCAGCGGGGAGAGAGACAGAGAGACTGCCCGCCGGAGAAGGCCAGCTTTGGCGTGCCAGTCTTGGGGACCAGACGGGAATCAACTTATCCAGACGATGACTAACCTGGGGAGGACCTTCCCTTGGACGTGGACCCGTGCCGTGGGAGGGAGCAAGACCGACCGATTCAATCGATTCAACCTACATTACCCTTGACATAAAAAAACTCCTATAAAAACTGAAGCTGGGCTGAAAGATGGCGCGCATTTTTCGACTGTGCTTGCCAAGTGCAGTTTCTCGTGAGATTAAGAAAAAGCTGCCCAGATACCTGTCTTTGTAGTATTTCCTGAACTCCAGAAATTGAAGAAACTAAATATCGGACCTCTAATCAGTTGTTGAGTCTTTATTTGACCCTTTTCTTCTTGAGCACAAAAAAACGAACACGCATTGGAGGAAGTTTGGCTTTTAAAGGTGGATTTACTAACTAGTTCTCATTTCCACGGTGACACAACTCCAACAATAACATGACAAATATTTGTCATCTCATCAATATTTGCACAACAGAGTACTGAGTTTCGCGATCCTCACTATAATAGTTCTCAAAATTATATTTCTTATCAATTCAGCTTAGTTAAGGGATATTTTATTGACAATCTAACATCAATATACAAAGACGAAAAAATTGGCGGTGAGGGGGCGCGAATCTTTTTCTTGTTGGTAGGGGCGGGCGTGAAATAATTGAGAAGCACTGCTCGTATATGCAGACATTATATTCATACAATCTTGCAGCCCGAGTGAACCACAGCATTGTTGCAAGTTCGGTAGGAGAAACTTAAACGTCCCACTGCAGGAGCAGCAGCGGCTTTTCGGGGCAAAGGCGGAAGGGACGTAAGAACTGCCTCGCCAATGTGGCTTCAATATATTTATTTAGTTAATTTTTTTATCATCCGAATTAAAATATTATATAAAATAAATATTAAAATAGAACAGCCAGGTGTAAAAAAACCCACTGAGGCAAATAAATATATTTGGAAAATACGCGCTTAAAGGATGACGTCATAAGCAAGCGCGCAGCTTCCGAAGGACCTGGACGACATCCACCGACCCGTCCACACCGGAACGAAAACAGCCCACCGCTAAATTCTTCTGATTTTGTGTGGAACTGACTGTAATTTTCTCATAGGATGTCCAGTGCTCCTCTAAAGGACTACGACATAATTCATTAAGTCTTTGTGTCCCGATAACCTCTTCTTCGCGCGTTGATGCTTTTCGGCGTAGTTAGCTTAGCTTGTTAGCTAGCTAGCCGCTAACGAAAAGAGGCACATGACTGATCGCCAAGCAGAGATCAAGTGCGGATTTTTGGGAATTATCATTTGAAAATGTGTGCAAGAACGACACCCAAGTACAAAGAGGAACTTTGTGGAATAAAAGAAGAGAACGAGCAACATCTTCAACTGCTGGACGAAGTTTGCAACCAGCCTCGTGTTGTGCCACTCAAAGCAGGTTTGTACACGTCTTACTCTCATTTGCTTTGTCAAGAACGACTTTCTATCGTTAGAAATATGCATCACAACATTAAGTTGTTTGGGGACATGCGTTCACGGTTATTGCCGTTTTATTTTTTAATATTGACTTCTACTTGTCGGTTTGCTGAACATTTGTTTATGCCAAATTAAATCAGTGCAGAAAATAAATGCCAAAGAATAACCAAGAGTGGGGGGTCAACTCCATGTTTTTTCCAGTATAAAATTTGAACTGATTATTGAACAGTTTACATTTTACTTATTTTATATCTTTTTCATGCAATTCTTGACAGAAGGAATTCTGCCTGACTCTAAAAAATGTGCACACTGCGGCGAAAACATCAATGGCGATAGATCAATTTGAGTGGATAAAACACAAATTATTAAGTTTTAAAAAAACATGTACGTATTGGTCTTATTTATTTATGAAGTTTGTACTGGCTTGGTCGGGTGAGAGTCAAAGAACCTCGGGTGGCCCTGCACAGTTTTGTGCACATGCGCATAGTTTCACTTCATCCAAACATTTAAAATACATTTAATGCATCCATCCAAGGTTGCACGGATCTCATCAGTGACGAAGCGCATGCTGCAAGGAATGCATCTGCATCTTTGCCTTACAATGGGCTTAAAAAGGGAGATCGTCACAACCCCCTTTTCCACCAACAAGTCCAGGAACATTTAGTTCTATCTCTTAATGCAAAATGAAATACTTGTAAACATATTTCACTTGAAGGATTCCTATTCTATCAATGACATTATGTTGCGATGGCCCCCAGTGGTCTGCATCAATATGTTAGGGTCCCACAACAGGTGTTCCATCAGACGCACACAATAGCCTGCGTGTGCTAACTTCAGCTCGCTTCCAGAAACGTCTGTGACCATGTCAGGAATGAAATTGGGCATCAAAAGGGAGGTTTACATCGTAGGACGTAATTTTGTGAAATGTCCCCATGGTCCGGTCAAAGTTGGGGTCGCACGCATTGCTCCGTGTGCGGCAGGCACAAGTCAAGGTAGCACGGTAAAAACAATATAAGACAAAGTCGCTGCATGAGCTTTGACTTGACCAAACAAAATGTGTGTTTGTCTTTGTGTCCTACAGACGTCAGTGAAAACGATCTCCGTTCTGTGAAAGAGGAGCCAGACTTGACTCACATCAAAAAGGAGGAGGAGGAGATCAACAAGTCACCAGTGAACGTTGTCCCGATAAAGACTGAAGATGAAAACAAGGATGAGAGTGAGGACAACAGAGGGGCGGAGCCTCCAAGCAGCAGTTCAAGTCATCACGTGACAACAGAAGTTGATGAAGACCACTGGGGGCCATCACAAGCACAAAATGAGGACACATTTTCATGCTCTCCTGATGATGATGATGACGATGATGGGCAAGCTAAAGGTGAAAGGGCATGTCACACTGACTCATTAACTTCAAAGCTGTCTTTAAAACCGCACACAAGAACACACCGTGGTGAAAAACAGTTTTCCTGCTCAGTTTGTGGCAAGAGTTTCTCTCAAAAGACAAATTTAACAACCCACTCAAGAACACACAGTGGAGAAAAACCTTTTTTATGCTCAGTTTGTGGCAAGAGTTACTCTGACAAGTCTAATTTAACAAGCCACACAAGAACACACAGTGGTGAAAAACCTTTTTCTTGCTCAGTTTGTGGAAAATGCTTCTCGAGAAAGGCATGTTTAACAGAACACACAGTGGAGAAAACCCCTTTTCCTGCTCAGTTTGTGGTAAAAGCTTCTCTCAAAATTCAAGTTTAACATATCACACAAGAACGCACAGTGTTGAAAACCCTTTTTCCTGCTCAGTTTGTGGAAAATGCTTCTCTGTAAAGTCAAATTTAACTTGTCACACAAGAACACACAGTGGAGAAAAACCTTTTTCCTGCTCAGTTTGTGCCAAGAGTTTCTCTCAAAAGTCGCATTTACGAAGCCACACAAGAACACACAATGGAGACAAGTCATTCAGTTGCAGCGTTTGTGCTAAAAAATTCTTCACTAAACGTGGTGCTGAGAGACACGATTGTGCTGGTGAGAATTGCAGCGATCCTTGAAGCTTAAAAAAAAGAAAACAAAAAACTGAAGGAACCGACTCTTTGTGGTAAGATGTAAATGTGATTTTGAATGAAATATGATGAAATTCAATTTTGCAAAGCTTTTTTATTGACATTAAGCCAATGTGATCATTGCCAGAAGAACCAATGTCTGAGTGGTGATGATTTTTTTGTGTGTTTACATCAAACATGTAAATTAAATTAATTGTCTTTGCCTGGAATAACATTTTTTAACATTATGCTTTTCAGTTTTCTTTTTATACGTCCTTAATGGAAAAGGTGTGAGAAGAAACGGTGCTTATGAAATCGGTGTCTTCCACAATCATCAATGAAATCACTTGTTCCACTTGCTCAACTGGCCTTCATTACGCTGTGAAAAGGTTAAAAACAGATGTAGAAGTTGAACTATAAAAAGAACCAGAAAGAGAAACGCAAATCGGCTCAGTTTCTCTCAAAGGTTTTGGAATGTCAGGAGTTGGCAACTTGATGGCGACTGGAGTCAGCGCTGGTTTTCTCGCTGTGTTTATTCTCATGTATGGTCCATTGAACAAAACCCAAACTCTTCAAATATCCCCTCACATACATTTAATAATTACGGTTTCTGAATAAATTTCTGACTGGCTAAATACACTTTCTAGGTTGAGCTCTATCAAGCATTTGGGGTTTGTTGCTAAGCAGAATCTCACTTCGGAAAAAACGTATCATTTTGTCAAATATACCAAATATTTTTTTTCATGCTATATTATATTTTTTATACATTGGATTATTTATATCATGAAATAGGGAAATTTTATAATTGGCAACCACTTACAGACCTAATTAGTAAGAAATATAAAACATTTTATAACTATTGAACTCATTGAGAAGAGTCCTAATCTTGAAATAAATATTGAAATATAAAAAATACTTATATATTAAATTCAATAACCTGACCCAGGATGAGCGGCAGAAAATGGCTGGATGGATGGAATAATTTAAATTGCATACATATTCAAATGAACAAATATGTTAAGAAATATTCAAGTGTGAAATAAAAAGGTTTAAATTAATATTGATATAATTTCACATTAAAATAATTGAATAAATATTGTAGTATTACATAAACAAGCTTAATTATACATTGAAATAAATAAAAAAAAGTTTTAAATGGCCAAATTTTAGACATGGGAAGTCTCTTTATGAAACGATGAAGGGACTGGAGCTCACAGAAGTGACCAGTCTTGGTTCTGCAGTTCCGATGTAACCAGATACTGCCCTGAGAGAAAATAGGCCTGAGCATTGTTTATGGTGGTGGCAATTCTCTCGCCAGGTCAGTGACCTTCCAGGGTATGGAAGTAATTTAAGGTGGTCACTGTAAGGAGCTGCTTTTCCAGCCGCTGAATGCGCTGCTCGATCTCCCGGCGCAGGAATCCCACCAGGCGGTGGTCAGGGATGACGCTGTCCGGTTCCGGCTCCTCCTCAACGGGATCGTGGACTCTTGACAGGGCATCGGACTTGACGTTCTGGGAGCCGGGTCGGTAGGTCAAAACGTAGTCAAAGCGGCTGAGGAGCAGGGACCATCTTGCCAGGCGTGGGCTCAGTCTCTTGACGGATCGTATATATGACAGGTTCTTGTGGTCGGTGTACACGGTGAACGGATGGGTTGCGCCCTCCAGCCAGTGGCGCGACTCCTGAAGGGCGAGAACGACGGCCAGCAGCTCCCGGTTCCCCACGTCGTAGTTGGCCTCGGCAGGGGTGAGGCGGCGAGAGAAGAAGGCGCAGGGGTGGAGCTTCTGGTCAACCGGGGAACGCTGGGACAGCACCGCCCCCACTCCCGAATCAGATGCGTCCACTTCTACAATGAAGATGAGATCGGGGTTAGCATGGTGTAAAACGGGCGGGTTAGTGAAAGCTTTCTTGAGGGCCGAAAACGCATTTTCAGCCTCCCGATCCCACGCGAAGCGTGTCTTGGTGGATGTGAGACGCGTAAGGGGTACTGCTCGGCGGCTGTAGTCCTGAATAAAGCGTCGATAGAAATTAGCAAACCCGAGAAAACGCTGGAGTTTTTTGCGGTTTGTGGGTGTCGGCCAATCCACCACGATGCTTATCTTGGCCGGATCGGCCTTAAGGTGCCCCTCCTCTACTATGAAGCCCAAAAATTGAACTGAGCGTGCGTGAAACTCGCACTTCTCCGCTTTCACGTATAGGCGGTTTTGGAGAAGGCGCTGTAACACGGTTCCGGACGTGCTGCTGGTGCTCCTCTATGGAGCGAGAGAAAATAAAGATATCATCGAGGTAAACAAAACACGAGACATTTAGCATGTCGCGGAGCACGTCGTTAATTAAATTCTGGAACACGGCGGGAGCGTTAGTCAACCCGAGTGACCCGTCTCGTGAAATTTTGAAATTTAGTCACGTTCCCAAAACCGAAGAATTTGTAGTGGGTGCTGAAGTATGATACCCTGTTAGTGACGCGGAGTATTCAACATTCGTAATAGACGTCTGAACCCAGCCAACCGCCTCTACACACCGCTTTACCATGGGGCCTAGATCTTTAGTATGAAGACGCGCATCAATAGTCAATGTGATTTGTGGCTCAGCGAAAGTAAACAATTCATACCATTTCTGCTGCTCAGGGACAAGGCACGCATGCGAGGCAACGCCGGTAGACAGAACTAATATATAATCCTAATGCAAGATGAACTCCTGACTAAATTTGGATGAATGCATTTTGATAAACCAAATCATGTGTGCGATCATATGTACAGTGTACAAGGTACTGGGTCAATTGGTGAATGGGTGGAGGTTGGATCAGGAACAGGGCATACCCACCGCGGGAGGATGAGAACCAGGTTTCAGAGCTGCCCTCAGATGTTTCAGTTCAGCCAGTGGAATGGAGGAGAGGACCACATATGCGCCGCGGCCCCCTGTCATGGAATGGGGTACCAGCGGGTTGGTGTCAAGAGTGCGTTGGGAGTGGGTAACGGTGGCGCCCCCTGCGCTGGTTGAGCTCTGGGCGACAGGAATGGCACCGGACCAGAGGATGGCACATTCCAGGAAGTGGCTCAGTATGGACAGCTCATCACCCAGTGACCCCGCAGCAAGATAACACCCCACTCACAACCCCCGTCTATAACCACCCCTACCTCTGTTACCGCAATCCCGACCTCGTTGACCGGCCGGGTACGGACAGCCAGTCTATTGTGGCGCCGCGTCACCCGAACCTTGCCCAGGAGCAGCAGAAGCGGAAGGCGCAGGTGCAATGGGAGCTGCATGCATTAGCTGCCCCACCCCTTTTTTTTCATTTTTTTTATTTTATAATTTTTAGCCCTCTTGGCCACCTGAACCTGCAAGTACAACAATTTTTAGTAACACTCCTTAATCCAATCCCACATTTTCCTTTTCTGATGTCGTGCAAAATGATGTAAAAAAAAATGTGTTCTCCTGAGACTGATTAGCATTTTTTCATTGATGGACTGTTTCACATGATGTCCGTAACCGGAAGGACACGCCCTGAGGACGGCCAACTGGAACAGCTGCGGAATGACGACATTATTGGACGGGTCACTGCCGGAAGTCTCACTCCATTCACGTCTCGCCCTGGCCACATAGACCAGGCCTGTCTCCTCCGCTCCCCACCTGAAAGACACAGCAACATCATGCTGCTCTGTAGGTCTGGCCTCGGCCTCAAGTAAGGACAGTTCCTGACATGTTTCACTTGATGCTTGAATTTGATTAGTCCAATCTGTCTCCAATAACAATTTGAAAATCAGTACTTGGGAGTGCAATAGGGATTCAGGTTGATCAGGCCTGTCCGCCCATTGCATCCTACGTGCTGTTCGGGCTTACCGGTGCCCTCAATCAGGTTTCTTTCCTGAGGCCCGTCCCTTAAACATTCACTCAAACCACTTAGACATACAAACACTTTTTCTGTCACACTTTCATTCACCAAAAAGATACTTTCCAATTCCACACAGAGACCCCTCCCTCGGCGCTAATTTAGCCTCAATTTAGCCAGCATATGCCAAAGTTTACCACTGTGCGTTTGTGGATTTTCCCATTGAGTCTCCGTGAAATCGTTTCTCCTGTTCCTCAGCTGACGATCCTGCACCTGTGACGTCAAACAGCTCATAGATGCGGATGTTAGTCTGGTATTTATGGAATGCTGTCTTGTCCCTTAAAAGTTGTCATGTCAGGGCTGGTGTCGCATAGTCATAAAACATCTGTCGTCCACCTTTGTTACATTTGATACACATCAGTTAATAAATCAGCTGCCGAACTATTTAATCCAACTTTATACTTGGCAAACCTCTCATCAATTGCTAGACATCTCCTGTTCTAAAGATTTTCTTTAAACATGATCATAAAATGTTTCAATTAAAACCTGTCCCAAAAACCTAATCCCTTTGCGTCATGGTCCTTTTTGTCCTGTCATGTTTTTGTTTTGTGTTTGCCCAGCTGGAGTGGGGGCGTTTCCTTCCAGCGCTTGTTCCTGTTCATGTCGTCATGGCTGGAGAGACACGCCCACCAGCCACACACCTGTCACTCGTCAAGTCATTGATTACTGCACTACACTCCACGCTGACTACTCAGCGTCGGAATATTCATCTTGCTCTTGCTCATGTCCCAAGTTGTGAATTCGAGACACCTTGTTTATTGCATTCCGTGTACCTTGTTCCCGTTCATTGTTTGTGTTTCTGTTTTCATTTATTGATCTCGGTTGAGCTCAATTGTTTTCCCTTGCCCTTCTGCGGTAAGCGATTTTTGTTCATTTTGTTCCTTGCCTTTTGCAAGCTTTTTTCGTTCCCGTCGTTATTCCCCTGGTGTCAGTTTTTCCACCAGCGTCTTTCGTTGCACTTTGTCGGTATTGCGTATGATTATATATCTTATATATATTGTCCGCACCCCAGCCACGCCTCCCCATCTCCAACCCTCACAAACAGCTTCCGTCCATTGGCCACGCGACCCCCATCTTTCCAACCTCATATCTACAACTCCCCCTGCTCATCCAACTGCTCCCACCACTTTCCCCACGTATCTCTCCCCACACTCTTCACCCTGCTCGCTTTGACTTTTTTCTTTCAATTTCCTCATCAACTCAGAGTTCTCTACGGTCACATTTCGTACGGCCGCAAGACACATGCTCAATAAAGCCTTTGTGTTTCGGTTTCATAAACTTATCTCAAGTAATTTCATCGCCAATCCTCTCCCGTAATTTCATTGCTAATCATCCCCTGAAATTTTTATACCAATCATAATTTTACACTCCCACCATTTCCCCATTTTTAATCAACTACGACTCAAGCAGTGTGGAACTCTCACCGGAGCAAGGTCCATCCTATCACAGATTTTTCCGTGTTTTGGATTCTCCTCTCTGTACTACCAAAATATCCACAACTTCATTATTTATTCACTCAAACCAATCAGGCAGTTTTATCTTATCGCCGTTAGGTTTCCCCCTGTTCTGCTTCAGGGTTGCATTCACTCACACTTGAACTTTCACACGATATATTGTATGCACCACACGTTACTTTAAGCATGTTTTGTTGTGAGTGTGGGACGCAAACCCCACTCTCTCCTCTTTATCATCACTCACCAGACATTAACACTCTACTTTCTCACACACCCCCTAACATTAAACCAATTGAGCATCATAAGACATAGACCCGGGAGTCATAAACATGAGACACAACAACCCAGTAGAACGCAGCACAGCAAGGGCCACAAATTGCCACGGGACACACACAACGTATAGGCAGTTAGACAATTACACAACAACGTCACAATTAACACACAGACAACAGCACAAACACAGAACAGAGCAAGTGAACCACATTGGAACACCGCGAAAGCAAGAAACTGTCAACAATATCGGAACACCTTAAAATCTATTCTATATTCCAGCAACCGGAACGCTCCACGCCTCGGTCAACCACGTATACCGTGACTGCGGTTGCAGTGCGACCATCAGCTCGTCAGCTGTGCACTTCCCTCCTACGTGTATGCCTCTGCAGCGACAGATAATGGCGGTCCGAAAGTTCCAATCTTTCCCAGCCTCAGTCCACTTACATACTATACTATACTAACTATACTGAGCGTCACTTTATTGGGATCGCCGTGCACACGTTCTGCTCGTCAGCTGTGCATCCCCTTCTTCGACTGCCAGAGCAGGAGTCCCCCTTTTTGACTCCGGGTGCTAATTTCTGTTGCTGGCCGACAACAGGAGTGTTTAAAATAATGCCAGCAATCGTAATACAATCCTTCACTATTAATTACATAACGCCTACAATAAAGCATAACTTTAACTCTATTAGTGAAAGTAAAGTTTAATTTAGGCTATTAAGTAACTCAGTGGTGGGCCTTCAAGGCCTTCTCTGTTGGCCAAACATAATCAATAAAAAAAAAAAAATCATAATCGTCGCATTGATGTCATATTATAGCTGAGCGTTGTATTTTTAGGTGAGAGTTTTGAATCCAATCGGAATTCCGCTCGCTCGTGTTGCTGGGCAGGTTTCACAATACAGGGAGCGCGCATTATTCGTTCCAAGGCCTTAAGATGCAATTGTGCGAGCATCTCTTCTGTCAAAGTCAATGAGCTTTCATATTTGTTAGACGGTTGCGATAGCCAATCAGATCACGAGTTGGTTACAGTGAGCCTTTTCGCTGGCCTTATGCTGAGGGTGATGAACACGTTTTGTGATTGGATACTCACTCGTAAGGGGGCGGCGCTATGCCGAATCAACACACCCGAAAGTCGTAATTGGCGGCCGTTCGAAAATCTGAAATATATTCTTGCTTTTTTTAAACCACAATGGCCGAAGGAGGGAAAAGTGTGATTTTTATTGCAGATACACTTGCAAGGACATTTTCAAGTCGGACCTTTCAAGAGAAGCTATATCGCCCAACCCTCACTTAGTGGTGCGTAAGTGTGTTTCTGTATATTATTTGTCCAGCCGAGGTGTCATAAATGATGGTATTTTGATGGGGATTTACTCAAGTAGGACAAAGTAGGACTTCACTGAAGGCACAGGTGTGAAATGCACTGAAATAACTAAAAAAGTAAAAGTAAAAAAAAATAAAAAATACGATTAAGAATGTGCAAGAAAGAAAAATTTTGACAAATGTTGAAAATAATATTTTCCAGGAGGTATTTATTTCTTTGTTGTTTATTCATTCAATTCTATACTTATTTCAATATTTGAGTATTATTTTTCTTTCAATATGTAGTATATTTTGTCTTTGAAGTGTGGGTCCTTGCTGCCTTCCGGAGAGGCAGCCGAGCAAGGCTGGATTGGTGATGGAAAAGAACTGGTTCGAGAAAGATTTTATTCTCGTCACATGCTGATGTCAAAAGAAGTCTCCCCAAAAACGTGCAAGCCCCCTCTCAGACATTCCCTTCTTACAAGGAATGCCCAAATAGGACATGAATATCTAATTTTCCTTTGTTACATATGCATTCCCATCACGCTAGTCTTCTGGATTTCCCTCCAAAAGTCCCCCAGAGGGAGAGCAGGTGCGTCTCCCCGTTGATACGACCAGTCTACTCGTGACCACCTTAAATTACTTCCATACCCTGGAAGGTCACTGACCTGGCGAGAGAATTGCCCCCACCATAAACAATGCTCAGGCCTATTTTCTCTCAGGGCAGTATCTGGTTACATCGGAACTTCAGAACCAAGACTGGTCACTTCTGTGAGCTCCAGTCCCTTCATAGTTTCATAAAGAGAATTACTTCCCATATCTATATTAGGCCATTTAAAAATACACAACTTATTTTTTCATTTATTTCAATTTATATTTAAGCTTGCTTATGTAATAATACAATATTTATTCAATTATTTTAATATGTAAAATTCTCAACAATTTAAACCTTTTTATTTCACACTTGAATATTTCTTAACAAATTTGTTCTTTTGAATATGTGTGCAATTTAAATTATTCCATCCATCCAGCCATTTTCTGCCACTCATCCAGGGTCGGGTAATTGAATTAATTTTTTAGTATTTTTTATAATTCAATATTTATTTCAAGATCAGGACTCTTCTCAATGAGTTCAATATTTATAAAATGTTTCTATATTTGTTATTAATTGAATTAAGTCTGTATGTGATTTCCAATTTTACATTTTAATATTTCCCTTTTTCACTATATAAATAATCCAATGTATAAAAAATATAATAAAGCATGAAAAAAAATATTTGGTATATTTTTCCGAAGTGAGATTCTGCTTAGCAACAAATGCCAAACGCTTGATGGAGCTCAACCTAGAAAGTGTATTTAGCCAGTCAGAAATTTATTCAGAAAGCGAAATATTAAATGTATGTAAGGGGATATTTGAAGAGTTTGAATTTTGTTCAATGGACCATACATATACAAGCCAGCCAAACACAACGAGAAAACCAGCGCTGACTCCAGTCGCCATCAAGTTGCCAACTCCTGACATTCCAAGACCTTTGAGAGAAACTGAGACTATTTGCGTTTCTCTTTCTTGTTCTTTTTATAGTTCAACTTCTAGTTACGTTTTTCACCTTTTCACACAGCGTAATGAAGGCCAGTTGAGCAAGTGGAACGAGTGATTTAATTGATGATTGTAGAAGATACCGATTTCATAAGCACCGTTTCTTCTCACACCTTTTCCATTAGGTACGATTAAAAAGACAACTGAAAAGCATAACGTTAACAAATGTTGTTCCAGGCAAAGACAATTAATTTCATTAATAATGTTTGATATGAAAACAAAAAAAAGATCATCATCACTCAGGGACAACGGATGCAAATTAGCCATTGGCTATAATTTGGCATATTTACAGGAAACTGTTTGATTAATATGCACTGTCCCTGTATACTTTCAAAAATAAAAACAAATACAAATACTCAGACACAATGGTTCTTCTGGCACGGATCACACGCTTAATGTCAATAAAAAAGCTTTGCAAAATTCAATATATCGTATTTTATTCAAAATCACATTTACATCTTACCACAAAGAGTCAGTTCCTTCAGTTTTTTGTTTTCTTTTTTTTAAGCTTCAAGGATCGCTGCTTTTCTCACCAGCACAATTGTGACTCTCCGCATGCTGTTTAGTGGAGAATTTTTTAGCACAAACGCTGCAACTGAATGTCTTGTCTTCACTGTGTGTTCTTGTGTGGCGTCGTAAATACGACTTTTGAGAGAAACTCTTGGCACAAACTGAGCAGGAAAAATGTTTTTCTCCAGTGTGTGTTCTTGTGTGATCTGTTAAACTTGACTTTACAGAGAAGCTTTTGCCACAAACTGAGCAGGAAAATGGTTTTTCACCACTGTGTGTTCTTGTATGTTGTGTTAAATGTGCCTTTTGAGAGAAGCATTTTCCACAAACTGAGCAGGAAAAAGGTTTTTCTCCACTGTGCATTCTTGTGTGTTCTGTTAAATGTGCCTTTTGAGAGAAGCATTTTCCACAAACTGAGCAAGAAAAAGGTTTTTCTCCACTGTGTGTTCTTGTGTGTTCTGTTAAACTTGACTTTTGAGAGAAGCTTTTGCCACAAACTGAGCAGGAAAAAGGTTTTTCTCCAGTGTGTGTTCTTGTGTGATTTATCAAATGAGACTTTCGAGAGCAACTCTTGCCACAAACTGAGCAGGAAAAAGGGTTTTCTCCAGTGTGTGTTCTTGTGTGCCTTTTTAAATTTGACTTATAAGAAAAGCTTTTGCCACAAACTGAGCAGGAAAAGGGTTTTTCTCCACTGTGAGTTCTTGTGTGGCTTGTTAAATTTGCCTTATGAAAGAAACATTTTCCACAAACTGAGCAGGAAAAAGGGTTTTCTCCACTGTGTGTTCTTGTGTGGCTTGTTAAATTTGCCTTATGAAAGAAGCATTTTCCACAAACTGAGCAGGAAAAAGATTTTTCACCACTGTGTGTTCTTGTGTGACTTGTTAAATTTGATTTTTGAGAAAAGCTTTTACCACAAACCAAGCAGGAAAATGGTTTTTCTCCAGTGTGTGTTCTTGTGTGACAAGTTAAATTTGGCTTATAAGCAAAGCTTTTGCCACAAACTGAGCAGGAAAAAGGTTTATCTCCACTGTGTTTTCTTGTGTGAATTATTAAATGCGACTTTTGAGAGAAACTCTTGCCACAAACTGAGCATGAAAAAGGTTTTTCTCCAGTGTGTGTTCTTGTGTGACAAGTTAAATTTGACTTTACAGAGAAGCGTCTCCCACAAACTGAGCAGGAAAAAGGTTTTTCTCCACTGTGCATTCTTTTGTGTGCTATTAACCTTGCCTTTTGAGAGAAACCTTTTCCGCAAACTGAGCAGGAAAAATGTTTTTCTCCACTGTGCGTTCTTGTGTGCCTTACAAAATGAGACTTTCGAGAGAAGCTTTTGCCACAAACCGAGCAGGAAAAAGGTTTTTCACCACTGTGTGTTTTTCTGTGCCCTTTTAAAGACAGTTTTGAAGTGAATGAGTCAGAGTGACATGCCCTTTCACCTTTGGCTTGCCCATCATCATCATCATCATTGTCATGAGCGTCTGATAATGTGTCCTCATTATGTGTTTGTGATGGCCCCCAGTGGTCTTCATCACCTTCTGTTGTCACGTGATGACTTGAACTGCTGCTTGTAGGCTCCGCCCCTCTGTTGTCCTCACTCACATCCTTGTTTTCATCTTCAGTCTTTATAGGGACAACGTTCACCGGTGACTTGTTGATCTCCGCCTCCTCCTCCTCCTCCTTTTTGATGTGAGTCAAATCTGGCTCCCCTTTCACAGAACAGAGATCATTTTGTCTGACGTCTGCAGGACACAAAAAGACAAATTTGGTTTGGTCAAGTCAAACCTCAGGCGGCGACTTCGACTTATATTGTTTCTACCATGCTACCTTGACTTGTGCTCGCCGCACACGGAGCAAAGCGTGCAACCCCGATTTGGACCGGACCATGGGGGCATTTCACAAAATTACGTCCTACGATGTAAACCTCCCTTTAGCAGCACAACTGTGATAAACGAGCATTTAAAAAGGAAGCACGTTGCGGCTGATGCCGATTTCATTCCTGACATAGTCACAGACGTTTCTGGAAGCGAGCTGAAGTTAGCACACACAGGCTATTGTGTGCGTCTGATGGAACGCCTGTTGTGGGACCCTAACATATAATTGGGGGCCACTGGGGGCCATCGCAACATAATGTCATTGATAAAATAGGAATCCTTCAAGTGAAATATGTTTACAAGTATTTCTGTTAGGTTCGCCGGTCGGCGAGGAGGGGGTGGACCCAAAATGCGAGGAAGCCGGGATTAGGGTAACCTAAAGGGAATTTATTCAACAAAACGAAACCAAAAGGCAACAAGGTACTAGGGACAAAATAACAAAACAATGAGGACGAACAAGGGCGCAACAGGACAGAACTGAACTAGACTGTGAAACGGGGACAATAACAAGTGACTACCAGCTATGATCAGGAATGACAGCAAAGAGTAACGGTGGCATGAGGAAAGGGCAAAGCAATGGCAGTGCTGTCCGCAAATGGGGCAATGCACCGACGCTGAGCTGTCGGCACGGGGTGGTTTAGTAGTCCTTTGATTAGGGGAGCAGATGGGAGTCAGGTGTGCGGGGCTAACGGGGAACAGGTGCGTGGCTGGTGGGAACGGAGAGCTGAGGGGAAACGCCCCTACTCAGCCTACCGGGGTAAACAAAAACAAGGACAAGGCATGTGACGTGAAAAATGACAACAAAGCCCTGCCATGACCGACACGGATCATGACAATTTCTTTTTGCACTTAGAGATAAAACTAAATGTTCCTGGGCTTGTTGGTAGAAAAGGGGGTTGTGGCGTACTCCCTTTTTAAGCCCATAGTAAGCCAAAGATGCAGATGCATTCCTTGCAGCATGCGCTTGTTCACTGATCGAGATCCGTGCAACCCTGGGTGGATGCATTAAATGTATTTTAAATGTTTGGATGAGGTGAAACTATGCACACGAGCACAAAACAGTGCAGAGCCACCGGAGGTTCATTGACCGAGCCAGTAAAATTTTAATAAATAAGACCAATACGTACTTGATTTATTTAAAAAAAAAAATAATCCTTTGTGCTTTATCCACTAAAATTCATCAACCGCCATTGATCTTTTTGCCGCAGTGTGCACAGTTTTTGTCAAAAACGAGACAAGTGTGCACAAATGAATCACCCAGCCAAGATTGTCTTTGTCACTCGCGAGGAGCAGTCCGCCAAAGAGAAAAGCTTTCCCGCTCCTGTGCGGCATTTTATTGAAGCGCAGCAAAGCAATTTGTATATGTCAACTCATAAAGAATGGAAAAACATGAACACTTTGACTTTATCACACTTCTGTTCAATGCGAGCTAAACGGTTTTCTGTCAAACACGGTTCAAGACGTGCATCTGTTTTTGTGGCTTTCTGCTAAACTGCCAGCATAGACAACTCTGTTACCACTGAACTCACGTTTTCCTTTTTAAGAGGTCCATGTTTTTGTGACCTTCTATTAACCCGTAAGCATAGTTTTGAAACATGATGACATGACAAACTTAATTTCTTTCACAATAATATAAAAACGTTCGCAGATATTGCAAAAACAAATTGGAGAAGCTGTGGAGCAGAGCACAACATCAGTCAGACCCCGGGTCCACCATAGTGTCGAAATTCTGAAAATGTTCCATAACAGAGGAATTCGCAATGGGTGCTGAAACACCACACCCTGCAAGTCACATGGAGTATTCTACATCTCAAATTAACTCTGCCAACCGTCTTCACCAATGGGCCTAAATCTTTAGTATGATGATGCGCACCGATAGTGAATGTGATTTGTGGCTCAGCGAACAGAGACAATTCAGAGACCAGAGCAGGAACAGGACGTACCACCCGCGGGAGGATGGAGACCCTGGTCTCAGAGCTGCCCAGTCGACTGGAACGGAGGACAACATATGCTTCCCCGCCGGATGTGCACAGTCAAATTCAGTCCACGGCAGTGACTTGGCCAATCTCAAGAGTCCCACAAGCATGACAGTATTGTTGCTCATTGGGATATGCTGAAGAAGCTTGCAAAGCGTGGAATATCTTGTTCCACCATCAAAAACTGTTGTCCATCAATCGTCACCGGAATGCAAAGACTTGCCGGTCCTTGAATGCTGAGGCTCCGCGGGCACCCCTATCGTGGAATGGGGTCCCAATCGGGTTGAGGCGTCAAGTGTGCGTTTGGAAGCCATAGAAGCATTGTCGGAGGAGGGGGTAGCGATGGCGCCCCCGTGCTAGAGGAGCTCTTTGTGACTGGCATGGCGCTGGACCACAGGATGGCACATTTCAGGAAGTGGCTCGGTTTGGACCACTCATCACCCAGTGACCCCACAGCAAAAGAACGTCCCACTCACAACCCATGTCTATAACCACCCCTACTTCTGTTACGTGACCTTGTTGACCGGCCGGTGCGGACAACAAGCCTGCGGTGGCAGCGGAAACGGAAAGAGCAGACGCAATGGGAGCTGCATGCGTCGGCTGCTGCATTAACTGCTTCCCCCCGTTTTATTTTATTTATTTTTCCCATATTCTTTTTTCCTTTCCCAGTGAATTAGCACTCTTGGCCCTCTGAACCCGCAGGTGTAACAATTCTTTTTCTCCATCCAATCCAATATTTTCTTTCATCGATGCAAAAACGGGGGTTCTACTCATACTGATGAGCAGTTTCTCATTGACGGACTGTTTCGCATGATGTCAGTAACTGGGAGGCGCACGCCCTCGAGGACGGCCACCCGGCACAGCTGTGTGGTGGTGACACTATTGGACGGGTCACTGGCGGAAGCTTCAATCCATTCGCGTCTTGCGCCGTCTCCCATAAGATCTCACAAACTTAATCCCTCATCATATTTTACAAATGCCAATGCCAATTGGTTTTGTCTTCTGTTTATGATTCATATTCAATCCCCATGAACACGTCAACTATTCGTTTAGCTATAGGACTTGTTGTTATAATCCCCCCAAAAAAATCAGCACTTCTGGTGTTTTAGAGTGGGGGAAAAAGAAGCAACTCAATTTGACCTGCATGAGGACCAGAGGCTTCACTGGGGTCATCAGGTGGGTCCCCTCCTTCATCTGTGTTTCGTTGATAAACCCACAACACCTCAGGATGGGTTCAACAGCGACATCTGTGCGCCTCAGGTGTGCCCCCCTCTGCCTCTGCTCCTCCTGCCTATTGTCAAAATTGGGAAGGGAGAAGAGTCCTTTACTAGGTCTTTGGAGTCTTATGAGGGTGTTCCTCCTCCACTTTTCCTCACATTTGGCATCGAACAGCCCAAGTGGGGTCCTTCCTCTTCATCCAGAGCCAATTGCTGCCTCTCTCCGCAGCCTCCGACAGCAATTTCACAGCTTGTCGTTGGGCCTGGCCTCGGATCCCCATGCTTCTCAGGAGCCTTGTTGTTGATGTGGCTACAAATCCTCTGCACCCGACCTCCACAGGGAGCACCTGTGTACGCCAGCCACGCTGCTCTGCCTCTGCTGCGATGTCCATGTATTTCAAGCTTTTGTGATTATAGGCTTCATCCACTGCAGACTCCCATGGGACTGTTAGTTCCACGATGTACAGGAGTTTCTGTGAGGTTGACCACAAGATCAGGTCTGGCCTGAGATTAGTTGTAATGATCTCCGGTGGAAAGATGATTTTCTGATCCAGGTCAACTTTCATTTTCCAGTCTCGGGCTGTGTCCAGGAGGGTTGTTTCCACTCTTACAGATGGTCTCCCTGGAAGTTGTCCTGCTTTCACAAAGGCGATTGTGCTTGGGAGTCCAGGCGCGTGGGGAGGGAGGGCATTGTTGGTGGTTCTCCTTTTCTCCAGTATGATCGCCAGTTGCCGTAGGACCTGATTGTGCCTCCAGGTAGTGGGGGGGCGCAAATTTATTTTCTTCTTGGTAGGGGGGGCGTGACAGGAAATAATTGAGAACCACTGAACTAATATAACCCCGTTTTCCTCAACCAATGAGTCAGTATTCTTTGAAGTGGATTATGTGCAGACTAAAAAATTGTAATTTAATTTAAATCAATTTACTCTATATCAAAAGTCCCCCATAACATGATAATTCATATTCCTGTCATTTCCATTTCAAAATGTCAATCCATGAATAGAATTACCGTCGTACATCCGTCGCCAAACTGAAGTATGGAACATTAGATGTTTATTTTTTTCCGTTTTACATAACCTTTAACCTTGCATGTCCTGTTTCAACAAAATTGTATCTTTTTTCAGTGTTAACGTTTTCATCACTCAGGGTTTTTCCGTGTTGACAAATCACATTCCACTGAACATGCATTCATTCTTTTATGATCTTATATTTCTGTATTTAATTCACCGCTTCTTGCAATGAAGATTAATTTCATCCCAATTATTATGTAGCCAATTATCTTACTCGTTTTAATTTTGCTTTAGTTATTATCCAAATTTTTAAACATTTTTTATGCTGCAAATTTCAATGTATACTAGGACGCACGCGCGTTAGTTGAACTGATAAAACGGAATATTAATGCAATAACATTTGGGTTTTAGAAGGGGCAATTCTTTCTACGAAGGAGGGACTGGCACTGGTTTATAACTATCACCCCTTATCTCCTGCGTGGGGGCTGCCTGACTTCCTGGTCCCACAGTAGATGGTAGCCAGGTTTTTGATTTTGTGTGGCCTTTACCAGAACACGAGTAATCACAGGGTACGTATCTGAACAGCGGAGTCGAACCGGCCCAGACTTAATACATTACTCTTGCTACGTACCAGCGAAACTGTCGGCTCAGCCCCAGGCCCTCCACACAACGGTACGCCTCGATCCTTACTGTGTTCCATGCCACAAAGTGCCCAATACGATACGTGGAAGCGCGCTTCTCTTCATTATTTCTATTTTCAGCTCATAATTTTCCTGCTAAAATTTACACCCTGGCCAGGGTCTGTACTCAAACTGAGCTTATTCACGACTATGTTGTCTATAGCTATAATTGTACACTTCTTATTTCTCATCTCTTTAAGCACTAGACCTTTCTTTCCTTTATCTTCTGCACATTTCTCCCACACTCGTCCCCATTTACTTAGTTCCTATCATAATTTTATTAATTAATTTTTTTTTTTAATACTTTTTCTAATGTTCTTTCAAAGTGCGGTTACTTTGACATCTTTTATGTCTTAATCATTATAGAGGCCTCTTGTTTAAACGATAATTGAAACTAACACAGGGACATTTTCCATGACCAATCAGCCAGCAGACCCACACGCACAAGCTTTCTTTCACGACCCCAAAAGCCCCGACCGCTTGGACACAGGCGCACAACACCCATTGTGAGTAAAAGCATCTCACCTAAAGTTCAGCCGGCCGGCTGTTGAACGCCTGCGCCCCAGCACCCTTGAGACCATCAATGGAGCAAGAATCCTGTTTGTGACGCCAAAAATGGGGTATATTTTGTTGTTGATGTGTGGGTCTGGCTCAGCTTCCCTCCGGACAGGTCGTGGAGCATGGCAGAATTGGTGATGGAAAAAAATTCTCTGACACAGCCATTTTGGTTGGAAAGAGATTTTATTCTCGTCACATGCTGATGTCAAAAGAAGTCTCCCCAAAAAGAAAAAAGGGAAAGGTGTCCCTCTCTCCGGCCTTCCCTTCTTATAGGGAATGGCCACACCGGACATGAATATTGAAGGTTTGTATTACGATTGCTGGCATTATTTTAAACACTTACGGGACAGAAGGTCAATTATTTAATTTAGCAGGTTCATATTTACTGAATATGTTCGACATTGATTAAACAAAAAGCATTTATCAAATGAAAGTAGAAGTACAGTGCATCGATAAGATTGACTGGGATTGTAGTCATGGTGTTTACTGATGCATTCATATGCTAAATTTATATGACTTAGTTTAAATGTAAGACCTCAAACTTGCACACATAGTATTTTCACGACCCACACTCTCATTCAGAACAAACAGATTCAGTCTGCTCAGGTCAAACTGATGACAAACCAGATAGCACTTCATGGACAAATACGACAAAACACATTCTCCACATAGGCCATAGAAGATACAAACATATCAAGTTGAAGGACGTCACACCAAAAACATAACAATTTGATCTGTGAAAACATACACCACACAATCTGTACACTGACAAGATTACAGGGGAATGTGAGCAGGAGAGACGGAGAGACTGCCGCCTGCCTGAGAAGGTCAGCCTTGGACGTGGAATGTGGACCGGGCCGGGGGAAGGAGCAAGGACGACCGATTCAACCTACATGACCCTTGACATAGGAAACCTAGAAAATGTGAGGCTGGGCTGAGATCAGCGCACCATTTTTCGATTGGACTCGTCTGAGTACGGTTTCTCGTCAGATTAAGAAAAAGCCGCCCAGATATCTGTCTTTGTACTATTCCCTGAACTCCAGAAATCGAAGAAACTAAAATATCGCAACCCTAATCAGCTGTTGTTGGCCCTTTTCTTCTTGAGTACAAAAAACGAACACGCATTGGAGTAAGTTTGGCTTTGAAGATTCATTTACTAAATGTTTCTCATTTTCTCAGTGGCTCAACTCCAACAGTGGATATAAAAATACACTACATCTGTCAGCATAGTTTTGAAACATGATGACATGACAACTTAATTTCTTTCACACCATTTAAAAACCGGAATATGTAAAATGTTAAATAATCAGTTCAAATTTTATACTAGGGAAAAAACACGGAGTTTACCCCCACTATTGTTTTTTCTTTGGCATTTATTTTCTGCACTGATTTCATTTGGCATAAACAAATGTTCAGCAAACCGACAAGTAAAAGGCAAGAATTAAAAATAAAACGGCAATAACCTTGAACACATTTCCCCAAACAACTTAATGTTGTGATGCATATTTTTAACGATAGAAAGTCGTTCTTTACAACGCAAATGAGAGTAAGACGTGTACAAACCTGCTTTGAGTGGCACAACACGAGGCTGGTTGCAAACTTCGTCCAGCAGTTGATGATGTTGCTCGTTCTCTTCTTTTATTCCACAAAATTCCTCTTTGTACTTGGGTGTCGTTCTTTCACACATTTTCAAACGCCAATCTCAACAAATCCGCACTTGGTCTTTGCTTGGAGATAACTCGTGTGCTTCTCTTTGTTCGACGAGACGAATGAAAGATGGCGTCGTTTTTCAAAGTCCCACTGAAAGGATTTCCTGTTCGTCACGAAAGCGGAAGAACAGGACACACCCCGCTGTGATATGATTGGCTGCTGGCTGTGTGGAGCACTGTCACCAACTCACCGACAGATGTCGCCATTTGCGATGCAAATCATTGTTATCTTCTTCTAAACATAGAGAAAAACTTAAGATGCACATGACCAAAAATTTTAGTTCCCAAATATGAACTTGAGAGATGTATTGAATTTTACTTTTGTTGCTGGTTTTGTTTTCACATCTGACACCATGTTGTTGGTTGGACAGTATTCCAAATGTATTTCTCTATTATTAACAGTTGACATGATAAAGTGATACTTTATGTCAACATATTTGCCTTTTTACAGGGTTTTTTGCCAGCGACGTGGTTGCGAATTTTAAATTAAAATACATCACTGTTTTATTCTCTAAATGTTAGAGTCTTAAAAAATGATTTCAATGTTTATAACTTAACTAACTTAAATATTTCATTATTCGTTTCAGTATTCATTAAACTACGGTGATTCATTATTTATTTCAAGATTCATTGAACTGTTTTAGTAATAATTTAGTATTCAATGTTTAATCGTTACTGTAGTTACTTTTTAAATATTTGTCACTATTTTGTCCAATCTTAATGTTACGGAAAATTATTTAGCAAGTAAGGTTTTTGTTATTTATTGTGGCCACCTGCTTTTGAAGGAAGTGCCTTTCGGTTCTTGTACTCGAGGATTCTTTGTGAAGCCAAAACAACACGAACTTGACTGATAAGTAGGCTCAACGCAGAAAAAGTATCTTTTTGTTTTAAGATTACACAGTTCCTGTCAAATAAATCTTCATCTTCCTGTGTGCATCAGTATCTTCCCACGCACTTCTCCAGCTGAGATTACTCTGCAGACTGACCCAAAAGACAATTTATTTTCCAGACTATCTCATTGATCTTCCCTTACTGCTGAAAATTCCACAACAATCTGGGGTCAGACGTGGGATAGCTGAAGATCCGCCGGTGAAATTCAGGAACGCTGGCGGGTGGCCTCCGGGGTCCAATTCAGACAGCAGCAGCAAAAAACTGCGTGATGCGGATCATCTCCTCCGTGGTGACGAAGGCCAGTTGAGCAAGTGGAACAAGTGTTTTTATTGATGATTGTGGAAGGCAGCAATTTCATAAGCACAGTTTCTTCTCACACCTTTTCCATTAAGTACGTTTAAAAAGACAACTGAAAAGCATAACGTTAACAAATGTTGTTCCAGGCAAAGGCAATTAATTTTATTTACATCTTGATGTAAAATCACAAAAAAAATCATCATCACTCAGACACAATGGTTATTCTGGCACTGATCACATTGGCTTAATGTCAATAAAAAAGCTTTGCAAAATTCAATATATCATATTTTATTCAAAATCACATTTACATCTAACCACAAAGAGTCAGTTCCTTCAGTTTTTTTTGTCCTTTTTTTTAAGCTTCAAGGATCGCTGCTATTCTCGTAGGGCTGGACGATAAACCGAAAATTTACTGTTCCTGAAATTTAATACAATCATTTTGCCCATGTCGGTAAATTCGGTGTTTAAAAAAAAAAGAATAGTCTTTTTAGTCACGTGACTCCACCCAGCTGAACTAGAAAGAAAACTGACGACACGGTCATAGCTGGCGATTCAAATCCCGAAGCGGCTGACACGCGAAGTAACGTTAGTTGAAGTTGTTCCTGTTGTGCTTGTCCCGAAAAGAAATTCGACATCTGTCGTTTGGAAATGTTTTGGGTTCCATAAAGACGATGTTTGAGCAAAAGAACACAAACTACAAAGTGCGTCGTAAACATCTGAAACAGCGCGCCCAACCTTTTCTTTTTCACCACCCACAACACAACCATGCTGTTGACTTGGAGCTTGTGCTAAAAGTTCAAAGTGAGAAGCAAGGTTGGACAAGTGACAACAGCCCAGAACGGAGGCGACACCATACGAGAGAATGTCTCAGAGGTGGACGCGATAGCCTAGCATATAGCTTAAGATAGAGCTCCTCGAGCTACAGTGGAGCGCACAGGATTTAAACGCCTCATGAAAGTAGCCGACGAGAGGTACGAAAATATTTTGCCGCAAACAGCACTTCCCGATATGGACAACATCGGGACGGGAGCTTAGACATGTCAAGCATTTTGCATCCACATCCGACTTGTGGTCGGGTCGCAACATGGATCCCTGTTTGAGCCTGACCGTGCATGACATAGACGACAAGTGGCGACCGCGCACCAGCGTACTTGAGACAGCATTTTCCTGATGAAGCACATGCGTTTATTTGGCACTGGCATTCCATTGACATTTTTTTCCATTCTATTTAGCATTTTGTTTACAGGCGACCAGCTCTTTTGCACATGGCATTATTTATATTGTTTACAAGATACCTTTACACAAATCTAGGCCTTTGCAAATGGAATTACAGCATCTCGGCACAATCTATTTGCAGAAAAAGATTTTGTGAAAGATACCCCTTTTCTGCTGTTCTTTGTGACATTGTTCAAATCATGCAAAGCAAGCTATTTGGAATGTTTATACAAATGGTTTTTGTACTATTATTTTTCATTGAAAGTGATGTGTACCAGTTGGTCAATAAAAAAAACTGTTAATATGCATTTCCTGCATTTATTTTGATTTTGGTCCTCAGGGGGAATTTATCGTGCATTGATCATTACCGAGGAAAAATTGCTCAATTTATCGCAAAATTGATTTTAGGTCACATCGCCCAGCCCTATATTCTCACCATCACAATCGTGTCTCTCAGCAAGCCGTTTAGTGGCGAATTTTTTAGCACAAACGCTGCAACTGAATGGCTTGTCTCCACTATGTGTTGTTGTGTGTTTAATTAAAGTAGACTTTTCAGAGAAGCATTTTCCACAAACTGAGCAGGAAAAAGGTTTTTCTCCACTGTTTGTTCTTGTGTGATTTATAAAATCAGACTTTCGAGAGAAGCATTTTCCACAAAATGAGCAGGAAAAAGGTTTTTCTCCACTGTGAGTTCTTGTGTGCCTTGTTAAAGTTGACTTATGAGAGAAGCTTCTGCCACAAACTGAGCAGGAAAAAGATTTTTCCCCACTGTGTGTTCTTGTGTGGCTTGTTAAATGAGCCTTTTGGGAGAAGCTTTTACCACAAACTAAGCAAGAAAGAGGTTCTGCAGTGTGTGTTTTTGTATGTTCTGTTAATCGTGACTTTAGAGAAAAGCTTTTACCACAAACTGAGCAAGAAAAAGGTTTTTCTCCACTATGTGTTGTTGTGTGTTTTCTTAAATTAGACTTTCCAGAGAAGCTTTTGCCACAAACTGAGCAGGAAAAAGGTTTTTCTCCAGTGTGTGTTCTGTTAAATTTCCCTTTTGGGAGTAGCATTTTCCACAAACTGAGCATGAAAAAGGTTTATCTCCACTGTGTGTTCTTGTGTGGATTGTTAACATTGACTTATGCAGGAAGCTTTTGCAACAAACCGAGCAAGAAAACTGTTTTTCTCCACTGTGTGTTCTTGCGTGCGGTTTTAAAGACAGCTTTGAAGTTAATGAGTCAGTGTGACATGCCCTTTCACCTTTGGCTTGCCCATCATCATCATCATCATCGTCATGAGCGTCTGATAATGTGTCCTCATTATGTGCTTGTGATGGCCCCCAGTGGTCTTCATCACCTTCTGTTGTCACGTGATGACTTGAACTGCTGCTTGGAGGCTCCGCCCCTCTCTTGTCCTCACTCTCATCCTTGATTACATCTTCAGTCTTTATAGGGACAACGTTCACTGGTGACTTGTAGATCTCCTCCTCCTCCTCCTCCTTTTTGATGTGAGTCAAGTCTGGCTCCTCTTTCACAAAACGGAGATAGTTTTCACTGACCTCTGTCGGACACAAAAAGACAAACATACATTTGGTTTGGTCAAGTCAAACCTCGTGCGTCGACTTTGTCTTATATTGTTTCTACCGTGCTACCTTGACTTGTACCTGCCGCATTAATGTTGTGATGCATGCAATGCGTGTGACCCCGATTTGGACCAGACCATGGGGGCATTTCACAAAATTACGTCCTACGATGTAAACCTCCCTTTCCGAGCAGCACAGCAGTGATAAACGAGCATTTAAAAAGGAAGCACGTTGCGGCTGATGCCCGATTAAATTCCTGACATAGTCACAGACGTTTCTGGAAGCGAGCTGAAGTTAGCACACACAGGCTATTGTGTGCGTCTGATGGAACACCTGTTGTGGGACCCTAACATTGATGGGGGCCATCGCAACATTATGTCATTAATAGAATAGAAATCCTTCAAGTGAAATATGTTTACAAATTTTTCATTTTGCATTTAGAGATAGTTTCATCGTGGGTACTTTTTGCTTCCATTGTAATCTGTATGCCTCAAAGAATTAAAGGGGCCCTGGCATCATAGTCGCTATTTATTGCATGATTTATGTTTGTTTTTTTGTTTTTTCCCAAAATGACATTTAGCCTGCTAGTACGTTCCAACATTCCCCTTTTGATTTTTTTTAAAATAAAATTTCTGTTTCTAAATAAATTTTAAAACAAAATTACGTGTGAAGAATCAAAATCCCTACACATAAATTAAGCAACAACACTTTCATGTTGACATATTTGAATAATGACTGTATATTTTAAAGTTATCCAATATGTATTAAAATTAGACTAAGATACACCATAATATTATTAGAGTTCACTGAATTATTTTGTAACTGCAATGATGCTTAACAGCCATGGGGTGTCAGTAATGAGTAACAAAGTAACACAACACCTCCCATTGTTCCGTCATCATTTTCATTTGCATAAATTACCGGGAACTATGAGTTGCGGGGGAGATGCTAACCACCTGGGCCACAGGAACTTTTATTATCAGGAACTAAATGTTCCTGGGCTTGTTGGTAGAAAAGGGGGTTGTGACGGTATCCCTTTTTAAGCTCATAGTAAGCCAAAGATGCAGCATGCGCTTGATCACCGATGAGATCCGTGCAACCTTGGATGGATGCATTCAATGTATTTTAAATGTTTGGATGAGGTGAAACTATGCACACGTGCACAAAACTGTGCAGGGCCACCCGAGGTTCATTGACTCTCACCCGACCAAGCCAGTACAAAGTTCATAAATAAATAAGACCAATACGTACTTGATTTAAAAAAAAAAAACTTCATATTTTGTGTTTTATCCACTAAAATTGATCAACCGCCATTGATGTTTTCGCCGCAGTGTGCACATTTTGTAAGTTAGGCAGAATTCCTTCCGTAAGGAATTGCTTAAACAAGATATAAAAACCAGAAAATTGAAAATGTAAAATAATCAGTTCAAATTTTATACTGGGAAAACATGGAGTTCACCCCCCACTATTGGTTATTCTTTGGCATTTATTTTCTGCACTGATTTTATTTGGCAGAAACAAATGTTTAGCAAACCGACAAGCAATATTTAAAACTAAAACGGCAATAACATTGAACGCAATTCCCCAAACAACGGAATGTTGTGATGCATGCAATGTCGTTCTTTACAAAGCAAATGAGAGTAAAACGTGTACAAACCTGCTTTGAGTGGCACAACACGAGGCTGGTTGCAAACTTCGTCCAGCAGTTGAAGATGTTGCTCGTTCTCTTCTTCTATTCCACAAAGTTCCTCTTTGTACTTGGGTGTCGTTCTTTCACACATTTTCAAATGATAAGTCCAAAAAATCTGCACTTGATCTCTGCTTGGCGATGAGTCGTTAGCGGCTAGCTAGCTAACAAGCTAAGCTAACTACACCGAAAAGCATCAACGCGCGAAGATGAGGTTATCGGACACAAAGACTTAATGAATTATGTCGTAGTCCTTTAGAGTAGCACTGGAAATCCTGTGAGAAAATTACAGCCAGTTCCACACTAAATCAGAAGAATTTTATTTCGGTGTGGACGGGTCGGTGCTTGTGGTCGAGGTCCTTCGGAAGCTGCGCGCTTTCTAATGACGTCATGCTTTAAGCACGTATTTTTCAAATATATTTCTTTGCCTCTGCGTTTGTTTTTTAACCCTGGCTGTTCTATTTTAATATATATTTCATATAATATTTTAATTCGGTTGATAAAAAAAAAAAACTAAATTAACACCCCATTGGCGAGTCAGCTTCTACGTCACTTCCGCCTATGCCCCGAGCAGCCGCTGCTGGAACAGCAGTGGGACGTTCAAGTTTCTCCTACCGAACTTGCAACAATGCTGTGGTTCACTCGGGCTGCAAGATTGTATGAATATAATGTCTGCATATACTAGTAGTGCTTCTCAATTATTTCACGCCCGCCCCTACCAAGAAGTAAATGATTCGCGCCTCCCCACCACCAATTTGTTTTCTGTCTTTGTAAATTGATGTTAGATTGTCATTAAAATATCCCTTAACTAAGCTAAATTGACAAGAAATATAATTTTGAGAACTATTATCGTAAGGATCTCAGTACTCTATGGTGCAAATATTGATGAGATGATAAATATTTACTCATACGATTTTTGTAAAAAAAAAAAAAAAGTCAAGTCAAGTCAAGTCAATTTTATTTGTGTAAACCTTTATTAACATTAACAACCAAACACAGTTATTAATTCATACATAATATAGAAAAGACAAAAAGAAGAGCCAGGGGGATTTTAAACAAAAATTCTCTGTAAATAACATAAAGCAACAGCATTAGTATGTTTACGATACGTTTTTTTAAAAAAAAGAAAATTATGGTGACTATCCGTTTTTTCAATGGTTACTGTAAAGTTTTGTCTTCTATCTTAAGAAGTCACGCAGGTCCAGTGATGCTGCAAGCTTGTGTCTCTTTAGTTATTGACTTGCATTCTCGTCTATGTGTGTACACACGAGTTCGTCTGGTAACCAAACACACGTCAGGCAATACTGCCAACTAGTGACTAATGATATAACTGCTATCATTACATCTCCCTTTCAAACGTTAAACAATTTTGTTTTATTATCAATTATTTTCACTTCTGATCAATATGTTGCAAGTATGGTGACAAGCTTGCGTGACGTGTGGGGTGCGCATGCGTGGAGGAGGGAGGGGGCGGATGTGGTTGGAGTGTTGAATGAATGAAAGGAGGAAGTGAAAAATGGAAGAGGGAAGAGCATGAAAACAATAAAGCGAGGCTACAGGTACACCACTGTCTCCCTGCTGGCGTGTTATTATTGATTGGGAGGACTCCGCATTTCGACGACGTGCGCCGATCACGATCCCCGGGCAACTCCGGCCGCGAAGACGGACTCCGCATTCCGACGACGTGCGCCGATCACGATCCCCGGGCAACTCCGGCCTTGGAGACGAATCTCCCCTGCGCCCCCCCGACCACGGTCAGGAGGAAACCGAGCAGGAACGGATAACACTGGCGACCACGAAGGGACAGGATCGAGCTCACGTCGTTAAGAGGAGTGGTGAGCACAGAGGAATATAGCACTCGCGGCTTATCAACAACTACGTGCGTTAGCTCGTAGCTAAGCTAGCACACGATGGCTGCCGCTCAATATCCCCGTGAAAACTCTGGACTCGAGGGTCAATGCGCATGTATGCTGTTGGACCGTGTTCCTAAACGTGCTGAATGGATTGAGGAAGTTAACCAATGCAAGCCTGTGGCAAAATGTGAACATTATAACCCATTTTTGTGTGACGCAAATTGTGCTACCGCATGTGCTAATGGGAAGGATTTGCTCGCCCCACCACAGTTTTCCCGGTCAAACCCTTTTTCTGATGACGTTTATAAGAAACGACCCCACTGCACGTACAGCAGTTCCCTCTGTGGTTCAGCTTCCACCATAAAAATAGAAGCACCGGACTCGAACCCATTTACTTCTACTAATCTGGGATGTTTTGCATATAGCACGCCAGCTCCTTGCAAATTGTTGGAATACAGACAAGTTGATGCGGTAGACAGTCAGCAAATCCCTGCATGTCCTCAGCAGTACCCGAGGGATGGACAGCCTCACCGTTTCTTTCTTCAACCCCAAACTAATGCTGATGAAGATGATGATCCCAGAGAAAGGATCCCCACACTACGCCCTGATCGATACGACGGCAGCACACCATGGAGAGAATTTCTGCACAAGTTTGAGAGTTGCGCCGAGGCAAATTATTGGTCGGAGAGGACTATGACGACGCAGTTGAAACACTGTTTGGTTGGAGCAGCGGGGGCCATCGTCCACCGCAACCCAGGCTCATGGAAGTGGGATTATCACCGCCTAGTAGATGAGCTTGAGACTGCCTATGGCCCTTCCTCCGCTCATGCCGCCTCAGCCGCTGTGGAACTCAGACAGCGGGTGCGTAAACCCAGAGAAGCATTGCACGAATTCCGGGATGACATTTATGGAAGAATAGCTGTAGCTTATGGTGACAGAGTGGAAAGTGAGCAAGATTCTATTGCTGTTGAAGTGTTTACTAACGGCCTAGGTGATGCTGAGACGGTCCAGAAGTTGTTGGAAAAGCGACCAGCCACCCTTGCTGATGCTTATGAAATAGCACGCCAACATGAGACCACTAAAAGGGCTGCATCATATGTCGCTGATGCCATGCTGTTGGGAGCCCGCCACGCTTCTGGATGTCGGCCCCGGGCTGCTGTTGTCAGAGAGAAAGAGGATTATGCTGTGGAAGCTTTATCTCCGGTCAGCTCTTCATCCAGTAAGCACAAAAACTTTAAGAAGGGTCGAGTTCGCTGCCATAACTGTCAAGGCTGGGGCCATATTCAGAAGCAGTGTCCTTCCCCTCAAAAACCCAACAAGACTTCAACCTTGAGCAGTTGCCCTCGCGACTGCCCCGAACCACCTATGCTCCATCTCAAGGCTCCAAACAAGGAAATGTGCATAGCCGTGCGCCTTTACGAGCTGGAAGTGTGCGCTGTTCTGGATAGCGGGGCCCGTAGGAGTGTGCTGCCACTGCACTATTACAACGCCATTCACCCCGACATGAGGCCCCCTCTGCAGCCCTCGACTGTCGAGACTTTGATCGGTGTAGGCCCTGGAGACGTGCCTGTACTTGGCGAGGCCCAAATACCTGTCGATATCAGCAGCCGTCAAGTGACCATTGATTTTGTTGTAGCAGATATATCTGGAAATGAAGTGCTGCTGGGTCATCCCTTTCTCGTTCGAGCCGAAGCTCGCCTTGACTTTGGCCGTCATCGCATCATCTTGTTCGGCGAAGAAGTGCCCTACTACCAAGCTGAAGCTAGCCCAAAGTCACTTGCCGTGAGAGTATCCAGGTCCGTTGTTGTGGAGCCGGGGCAGGAATGTGTTGTGAGGGGCAGTGTGGATCTAGGCGCAGCCACCTTCGGGAACCTGATGCTCAGTCCCACGAAAGGATTTGTCGAAAAGCACAAGGTGCTCGTTGCTAGAGTGCTGATTGATGCCCAGTCTTCCAAAGCGGTCCCCCTTCGACTTTTCAACCCGGGCAACAAAGCTGTGACTGTTAAGGAAGGATCCATTGCTGGGCTCCTCCAGCCGGCCGAAGCCATGCAGCCGTCCAGCGTGCCCTCGGTGAAGGACACACTTGTTGGCCCGCCAGTGGTTCCTCTGCACCTGCAAGAGCTCTATGCCCAGAGTTCCCAAGACCTTAATGACCATGAGCAGCTCCAACTTAAGCGTTTGCTGTGCACCTATGGCCACACATTTTCCACAGGGCCTACAGACCTGGGCCAAACCAGCCTTGTCCAGCACGACATTATGACCCGTCCTGGCGCTCCAGTCAAACAACCGCCAAGGAGAATGGCAGGAGAAAAGCAGCAGCATGCAGACCAGCAGATCCACAACAGCCTGCAAAGCGGTGTCGCTCAGCGTAGTCACAGTAGCTGGGCCTCACCCATTGTTATGGTGCGTAAAAAGGATGGGACGTACCGTCTATGCATCGACTACAGAGCCCTCAACGACCGTACCATCACCGATGCATATCCCCTACCGCGTATCCAGGACACGCTGGACACGCTCTCCACTGCTAAATGGTTCAGCACGTTGGATCTTGCCTCGGGCTACTGGCAAGTGGAGTTGACCCCAAGAGCACGCAAAGCCGCCGCTTTTTGTACCAGAAAGGGCCTCTTCGAATGGAATGTCATGCCATTCGGCCTTTGCAACGCTCCAGCAACGTTCCAACGGCTGATGGACCGCGTCTTGGCTGGCCTGCAGTGGGAGACCTGCTTGGTCTATTTGGACGACATCATTGTGCTGGCCAGGGACGTGACGGAGATGCTGCAACGGTTGGGCAAGGTGTTAGACCGACTTCAGCACGCGAACTTGAAGCTGAAACCCTCTAAATGCTGCCTCTTTCGACGCAAGGTTGCCTACCTTGGCCACATAGTATCTGAGCACGGTGTGGCCACCGACCCGAGCAAGGTCCAGAAGGTCCAGACGTGGCCCACCCCCACATCAATCCAGGAGGTAAGACGATTCATCGGTCTAGCCTCGTACTATCGTCGGTTTGTAAAAGACTTTGCATCAATAGCCGAGCCCTTGCACAACCTGACTAAGAAGAACGCTCACTTCCAGTGGCATGCAGAGCACCAAGCGGCTTTTGACGAGCTCAAGTGCCGCCTGACTTCAGCCCCAGTCCTTGGATATCCGCTTGACTGCGGTGAAATGATACTGGACACCGATGCGAGTGACACGGGCGTCGGTGCTGTACTGTCGCAGATTCAACAAGGTGTGGAGCGAGTGCTGGCTTATGGCAGTCACAAACTGACGAGAACCGAACAGAACTACTGCACGACGAGACGTGAACTCCTAGCCATTGTGGACTTCACTTCACATTTTCGCCAGTACCTCCTTGGACGACGCTTCAAGGTGCGCACCGACCACAGCAGCCTGCGCTGGCTGACCAGAATGAAAGAGCCAGAAGGGCAGTTGGCTCGGTGGCTCGAAAAACTTGCTGAATACGACTTTGAGATTGTTCACCGCCCAGGGCGTGTGCACGCCAACGCTGATGGCCTCTCCAGAAGGCCCTGTCGCCAGTCCTGTGCCTGCAAAGTGCCAAGTCCTTCCTCGCAACCGACGGGCGTCACACATCGGGCGGTCCAGTGCGAATTGGACTCTGCCCCCGGTTCCCTGTCGCTGAGTCCAGTGGGGGTAGAGGGACGACCATCCACCATGGTGTCGGGTCTAGTCGGGCTAAGTCAAAGCGCCCCTGCACCCGACACACATACTGTAGACCAAGGCAGTCACACCAATGTACACATTGTCAATATGACCGAGAATGTACATGTGACGAGAACCCCTGATACTGCTTCGTTGTTTCATGGCTGGACAATGGGGGAGCTGAGCCAAGCCCAGGACACAGACGCTGACATTGCACCAATACGCGCCTGGATGTCAGCCAGCAGTGAGCGCCCCCCTTGGACTACAGTTTCATCATGCAGTCCAGCCGTGAAGACGTACTGGTCCCAATGGAAACGACTCTACTTCAGAGATGATGTTTTGGTCCGTCGTTTCTACTGCCTTGACGACACCCAATTCTACCCGCAAATTCTGCTGCCTCACAATTTACGGCCCGAGGTGATGAAACAAATGCATGACGGTGCCGTGGGTGGACATTTTGGGGTTGAACGGACCGTGGCCAGACTGCAAACCCGATACTACTGGTACCACATGAGGGAGGATGTCACCCTCTGGTGCCGGACCTGTACCAGCTGTGCGTCCAGGGCCCGCCCCGTCAAGAGACCACAAGCCCCAATGGGAACTGTCCGGGTAGGGGCCCCGATGGAGCGCATTGCCTTGGACATTATGGGACCACTCAATGAGACCGAGCGCAGAAACCGGTATGTGCTTGTCATACAAGATTACTTCACGAAATGGACAGAGGCGTTTCCCATTCCTGATGAGCGAGCTGTGACCGTTGCCGAAGTTGTTGCTTCTGAGTGGGTGCTACGGCATACCTCATGCACTGCACAGCGATCAGGGACGCAATTTTTAATCTGAAGTATTCCAAAGCATTTGCCGCTTGTTAGGCATTGACAAGACTCACACTACACCATTGTGACCCCAGTCAGATGGCCAGGTTGAACGCTTCAACGCTACTCTCCAGAAGATTCTGGCCTCCACCGCGGAACGTTGCCATTGGGACTGGGACCTTATGGTTCCTTATACTGTCATGGCCTACAGGGCAACTAAACACAGTTCCACCGGGTTCACTCCAAATTTCATGATGTTCGGCAGAGAAGTGAGCGAACCAGTGGACCTAGTTGCCGGATTGCCACCCGACCCAGACATCCAACCGTCCGTTCCAGAGTACGTCAAACTGCTGCGTGAACGGCTGGAGCTGGCTCATCTGATCACCAGAGAAGCTCTGGGTGAGTCTGTTACGCGTGCAAAAAGACAGTACGACAAAAACTGTTGCCATTCGCAGTACAAGATTGGAAATCCTGTGTGGTACCTTGTAAAAGGTACGCACCACGTCAAGAACAAAGTGAGGAAGTTCCTTCTGTCATATGAAGGGCCATTCTTTGTCCTTGGACAATTGGACGACCTGGTCTACCGTATTCAGAAGAACCCGAGATCCAAGGTGAAAGTTGTTCACCACGATCAACTTAAACATTATCGCAGCCGTGAGCCCCTGGACAACACCTGGGCTTTGGACCGAGCTCAGAGGTGGGCACCTACCGAGGTTCCTCCGCCAGCTGTGGAGGATGGCCCAGCAGACCATGATCTAGGCCTGCGTGATTTGTTCTCAAGCGTGACTGACGATCCTGGCACCAGTTCACCATCTGCATCTGACCCCACACCGGTTGTGCTCATTCCATCCTCCCCTTCCCATGGAGACCATGAAAATGGTGGGGGCGCGGTGGGTGAGTCACTCCAGCTGGGCCTGCCAGTCCAACGACCAGGACGTCCCCGCAGGGCACCTGACCGTTATGGTGCCTGGGTGACTTAAATGGTGTGAGGAGCACTTGAATGTTCTAGTCAGTTCTCAGGGCCTTACCTAAATTTTATACAGTTTTTCTACTTCGTCCATGTTTGAATGGAAGTTGTTTACATATGCGATTTTTCAATGTGTTTCGCTGTTTAAAAAAAAAAAAAAACCCTGCCAGTGCTACGCTTCTGACCTGTCACTGTAAATTGCTTTATCTCAGGAATTCCGCCGGTCGCCTTAAACTGATTACTTAGGAGTGGATTTTCAGCTCCTTCCTCGTGGCGCTTATTTTCACTGTGGTTAATATGTATTTTCTTATATGAACCTATTATTGTTACCAAGCTGTCATTTACCATACCTCGCTTGTATAAGAGAATGATAATCACAACTGTCTTTTGGGCTCCAAGCCTCTTATAGATGTTGTAGGTCAGCTCGTGTTTCTGTGCTGGAGTGGAATTGTTTAAATACCATCCAGAGTGGGGGTAGTGTTGCAAGTATGGTGACAAGCTTGCGTGACGTGTGGGGTGCGCATGCGTGGAGGAGGGAGGGGGCGGATGTGGTTGGAGTGTTGAATGAATGAAAGGAGGAAGTGAAAAATGGAAGAGGGAAGAGCATGAAAACAATAAAGCGAGGCTACAGGTACACCACTGTCTCCCTGCTGGCATGTTATTATTGATTGGGAGGACTCCGCATTTCGACGACGTGCGCCGATCACGATCCCCGGGCAACTCCGGCCACGAAGACGGACTCCGCATTCCGACGACGTGCGCCGATCACGATCCCCGGGCAACTCCGGCCTTGGAGACGAATCTCCCCTGCGCCCCCCCCGACCACGGTCAGGAGGAAACCGAGCAGGAACGGATAACACTGGTCTACCTAACAGTGGCTGGACTTAACCTGAAACTAGGTAGACGTCTTGAGATGTGCAGCGACCTTTTGCTGCCAACTGTGCCCTAAAGCAGCCCTTCGCTTCAAGTGGGTAACGAGCTGGCCCAAGAAGTTTCTTTTTAGATGGGAGTAGTTTACCATCCCTTTCACGTTTGTACAGTCTCACTGGCATGGTAGTAACATCTGCCCCTGTGTCAAGTTTAAACTGAATATTTTCCCCATTTAAATTGACCTTTTCAACCCAGGGCTTTGACTTCACTGCATCAATCTCGCCCAAGAACACACATTCCTCGCTGTCTGCATAATCTTGGTTTTCTGTGACTTCCCTGAGCCCTACAGCTTCACTACTGCGACAAACTACAGCAAAATGTCCTTTTTTCCGACATTTTCTGCACTGTACTTCTCGGGCTGGACAATCTTTCCAAGAGTGTTTGTTCTTGCGACCACACCTGCTGCACTCCTTTGGAACTTGCTTAGTTTGAATTTTTCCTTTCTTTGTGTTTATCTTTATAGCGTCCACGTTCAGTCTATTGTCCTCTGCAGAGCTGCTGTGTAAAATCGTTTGCTGCATCTTCACAGTTTCACTCTGCCTGACTTTTTGTATAGCTTTGGACAGTGTTAACTCTGAGTCCATTTGTAGCTGTTCTGACAGTCTTTTGTCCTTAATTCCAACTACAATCCGGTCCCGTATAAATTCCTCTTTAAGCACTCCAAATCCACAATTCTCTGCTAGTTTGTGTACTGCTGTGATAAATGACTCAGCCTGCTCGCCATCTTGTTGACGTCTGGAGTTGAATTGTGCTCGTTCAAAAATGACGTTGTGTTTTCCCACGTAGTGGTTTTCAAATGCTGCTTTAACAGCTTCATAGTGCTTCTTATCTTCAGAATTTAACGGCAAAACCGCTAAAACGTCATCAGCTGCGTCTCCTATCGCATACAGGAGTGAGTTTACTTGATATTCATCAGTTTTTCCATCCAACGCAGTTGCAATATGAAACCTTTCAAATCTTCTGATCCACTTTGGCCAACATGACGGACAGGAAAAGTCAAATGGCTCCGGGGGGATAACTGCACTGTTGTCGCCATCCCAGCTGATGAATCCCTGGTTTCTGAACGTTCAGGACATCCGCTTGAAGTTCCTCTCTTTACTTTTTCTTTTCTCGCCGTGCCGAGCCGTATCCTAGCAACGCGGCAAAAATAGCAGCTAACGCCAAAGCTACCTGCCGTCGTCTTCCACGCCGGTCATTTACGTTGCAACTGCCCGAAAAACGTCTTCCGGCAGCCAACTACACTTTACTGACCCGACAATAATTGTGAAGACTTGCAGTTCGCCACTTCTGACACCATGTATAATAATCACACGAGACACGGCGAGTACTTGTTAACACCCTGTTTAGTCATTCCCCGGAAGTCCCTTCCACACCACACTTCAATGCAAAGCATTATGGGACATGTAGTCCTAAATACCTATTACTACAGGGGGAACTTGTTTTTTCTTCTACATGTATAAACTGTTGTTTAGGGACATGGGCATAGATGCACACAATGGCCAGAAGAGGCAATGTACCCTGAAGAGAAGGCAAGATGACAAGTCACGTTTGTGTGAAGATTTGTAAACCTTTATTCCTTTTGAGTGAATGTGGCCAATGAGGTGGTATTTACTTTAAGTTTCTTTATTGTGTGAGCCATCCTTATTTGTGTGCTCTATCCGTTTATATCCAGGGGTGCACATAACTGGTACGCATGCGCAACAGAAATCAGGGATGCGTAACGTCAAGTGCGTCACGACGCGACTTTGCGTATACCTGTACACACTGCCATCAATCCACTCTTTCATCAGAAGCACAACGAACGAGGTGAAAAATGCCCAAAAAAAAATAACAGACTTGAAGCAAATTTTTGGGTGTTTCACCACCAAAAAGGAAACAGCCAAGTGAGCCTGAGCCAAACTAGAGAGCATTTTCAAAAAAGTGGCTCCAAGATGTGCCGTGGCTTGAAGCTAATGATGAGCGTTCTGAAATGTGGTGCAAGATTTGCCGCTCACATACACATATGGCTGATAAAAGAGGTGCGTTTTATCAAGGCTCAAAGACCTGGGTCTGCTTTTTGATGGATCGGAGGACATCACAAAAACTGAGCAGGAGATCGTTTACGTCGTGTCGGTGTCCAGTGACGGCGAACTTACCTCAGACTTCGTTGGACTAATTGAACTGGGTGCTGATCGAACCGCACAAGCCATAACTGACGGACTAGTGAGACTTTTCGAGGACGCAGGCTTGAATAACTGAGCCGCTAAACTGGTCGCTGTGCGCACAGACGGTGCTGCCGTTAACGTTGGAGCGTACAACGGCATTGTGCCAAAACTTAAGCAACTCGCTGCAGTTGGAGGCTCCCTGGTGCACATTTTGTGCACCGCAGACACTGGAGAACTGAGCCAAGTCAGGTGATCACGGTGTGCCTTACTGTGTCACATTTAAAGCTGATGCAGTTTTATTTACAGAAAGGTGGTGCAAAAAAAACATTGAAACACTGAAGAAATTGTGCAAAGAAAATGGGATCTCTTTTTTACAGTAAGTTTTATAACGTCAGGAGGACATTGAGGAAGAAAAAAAAAGACGTGAGTACCCCACACTATCTCCTGGTACTCATGTGAGTAACCCATGAAAAATATTATGTGCACCCGTGTTTATATCGCTGTTTTCTTAGTTCTGACGGCATTGTTGGGGTGTTGTTTTAACATGTAAAAAGACTTGTCGACAACATTAAATGTCTGTTGAAACCGAAGAACGAAGTTGAGCCTTGATTGAACTCGAAAGGAGTAACACCGAGTGCCTGTTGAAGTAACTATTCCAGACCACGCCCATAATGGCATAAAAATGATGTATGAGGTAGTGAAGGACGTGTTTGTTGAAAAGTAGTTATATTACATTTGGAAGCAGATATTAACAAAGGAAAAACAACTGGTTATTTGAGTTTCATTTTAAAAAATAAATTCCCAAATTGAAATACAGCTTGTTTGTTTTCTGAAACAAGGAAGGAAACGTCTCAAAACAGTTTGAATTTAAAATTGTGTTTCGACTACGAAAATAGAATATAACACGAGCAAAAATGGAAAAACGGCTTTTATATTTATTTGAGATTCCCGGAAGTGGTCGGAGAGGGACAACTTGAAAGACTGCAATTGCGTTTTCTAGCCTATAGGTGGCAATGTTTTCCACAGTTTTGAATGAGTGAAGACTGGTTTTATCGCCATCTACTGTTTAATAGACAACGACTTTTAACCTTTGTGGTATATTATTGTTGGAGATGTGCGGGTCTGGCCCAGCTTCCCTCCGGACAGGTCGACAAGCAAGGCTGGAGTGGTGATATAAAAAAACTTCTGAGACACTCCGGTGGTTGGAAAAAGATTGTATTGGTGTCAAATTAGCTGATGCCAGAAGTTCCCCCAAGAATGGGTGTGTCAGTCTTGGGGACCAGACGGGAATCAACTTATCCAGCTGATGACTAACCTGGGGAGGACCTTCCCTCGGACGTGGAACCGTACCGTGGGAGGGAGCGAGGACGACCGATTCAACCTACATTACCCTTGACATAAAAAAACTCCTATAAAAACTGAAGCTGGGCTGAAATATGGTGCACATTTTTCGACTGTGCTCGCCCGAGTGCAGTTTTCTCGTGAGATTAAGAAAAAGCCGCCCAGATACAAGTCTTTGTACTATTTCCTGAACTCCAGAAATTGAAGAAACTAAATATCGGAACTCTAATCAGTTGTTGAGGTTTTATTTGACCCTTTTCTTCTTGAGTACAAAAAATGAACACGCATTGGAGTAAGTTTGGCTTTTAAAGGTTGATTTACTAACTAGTTCTCATTTCCACGGTGACCCAACTCCAACAATAACATGACAAATATTTGTAATCTCATCAATATTTGCACAACAGAGTACTGAGTTTCGAGATCCTCACTATAATATTTCTCAAAATTATATTTCTTATTAATTTAGCTTAGTTAAGGGATATTTTATTGACAATCTAACATCAGTACACTCAGACAAAAATATAATGGTGGTTGGGGGGCGCGAATCTTTTTCTTCTTGGTAGGGGCGGGCGTGAAATAATTGAGAGGCACTGCGAGTATATGCCGACATTATATTCATACAATCTTGCAGCCCGAGTGAACCACAGCATTGTTGCAAGTTCGGGAGGAGAAACTTAAACGTCCCACTGCTCTTGCAGCAGCGGCTTCTCAGGGAAAAGGCGGAAGAGACGTCAGAGCTTACGCGCCAATGTGGCGTTATTTTAGTTATTTTGTTAATTTTTTTTATCAACCGAATTAAAATATTATATAAAATATATATTAAAATAGAACAGACATGGGTAAAAACAAACACAGAGGCAAAGAAATATATTTGAAAAAATGCGTGCTTAAAGCATGACGTCATTAGCAAGCGCGCAGCTTCCGAAGGACCTCGACCACATCCACCGACCCGTCCACACCGAAATAAAAACAGCCACCGCTAAATTCTTCTGATTTAGTGTGGAACTGACTGTAATTTTCTCATAGGATGTCCAGTGCTACTCTAAAGGACTGCGACATAATTCATTAAGTCTTTGTGTCCCGATAACCTCATCTTCGCGCGTTGATGCTTTTCGGCGTAGTTAGCTTAGCTTGTTAGCTAGCTAGCCGCTAAAGAAAAGAGGCACATGACTCATCGCCAAGCAGAGATCAAGTGCGGATTTTTTGGAATTATCATTTGAAAATGTGTGAAAGAACGACACCCAAGTATAAAGAGGAACTTTGTGGAATAAAAGAAGAGAACGAGCAACATCTTCAACTGCTGGGCGAAGTTTGCAACCAGCCTCGTGTTGTGCTACACGAAGCAGGTTTGTCCACGTCTTACTCTCATTTGCTTTGGAAAGAACGACTTTCTATCGTTAAAAATATGCATCACAACATTAAGTTGTTTGGGGAAATCGTTCAAGGTTATTGGCGTTTTATTTTTAAATATTGCCTTTTACTTGTCGGTTTGCGAAACATTTGTTTATGCCAAATGAAATCAGTGCAGAAAATAAATGCCAAAGAATAACCAATAGTGGGGGGTGAACTCCATGTTTTTCCCAGTATAAAATTTGAACTGATTATTTTACATTTTCAATTTTCTATTTATATCTTGTTCAAGCAATGACTTAGGGAAGGAATTCTACCTGACTCTAAAAAATGTGCACACTGCGGCGAAAACATCAATGGAGGTTGATGAATTTTAGTGAATAAAACACAAAATGTTAAGTTAAAAAAAAAGCACGTATTGGTCTTTTTTTTATTTATGAACTTTGTACTGTCTTGGTCGGGTGAGAGTCAAAGAACCTCCCGTGGCTCTGCACTGTTCTGTGCACGTGTGCGTAGTTTCACCCCATCCAAACATTTAAAATACATTGAATGCATCCATCCAAGGTTGCACGGATCTCATCAGTGAACAAGCGCATGCTGCAAGGAATGCATCTGCATCTTTGGCTTACTATGGGCTTAAAAAGGGAAAACGTCACAACCCCCTTTTCTACCAACAAGCCCAGGAACATTTAGTTCCTGGTCATAAAGTTCCTGTGGCTCAGGTGGTTTGCATCTCCCCCGCAACTCATAGTTCCTGGTAATTTTTGCAAATGACAATGATGACGGAAAAATGGGAGGTGTTGTGTTACTTAGTTACTCATTACTGACACCCTATGGCTGTTATGCATCATTGCAGTTCCAAAATAATTCAGTGAATATAATGGTGTATCTTAGTCGAATTTGAATACATATTGGATAACTTTAAAATATACAGTCATTATTCAAATATGTCAACATTAAAGTCAGAGTGAAAGTGTTGTTGCTTAATGCTTATGTGTAGGGATTTTGACTCTTCAAACATAATGTTGTTTTAAAATTTATTTAAAAACAGAAATTTTATAAAAAATAAAAAGGGGAATGTTGGAATGTACTAGCAGGCTAAATGTCATTTTGGGCAAAAAAAAACCCAAACGTAAATCATGCAATAAATAGCGACTCTGATTCCAGGGCCCCTTTAATTCTTTTAGGCATCCAGATTATAATGGAAGCAAAAAAATACCCACGATGAAACTATCTCTAAATGCAAAAAGAAATACTTGTAAACATATTATACTTGAATGATTTCTATTCTATCAATGACATTATGTTACAATGGGCCCCAGTAGTCTGCGTCAATATGTTAGGGTCCCACAACAGGTGTTCCATCAGACGCACACAATAGCCTGTGTGTGCTAACTTCAGCTCGCTTCCAGAAACGTCTGTGACTATGTCAGGAATGAAATCGGGCATCAGCCGCAACGTGCTTCCTTTTTAAATGCTCGTTTATCACTGTTGTGCGGCTAACGGGAGGCTTACATCGTAGGACGTAATTTTGTGAAATGCCCCCATGGTCCGGTCCAAATCGGGGTCGCACGCATTGCTCCATGTGCAGCAGGCACAAGTCAAGGTAGCACGGTAAAAACAATATAAGTCGAAGTCGCCCCCTGAGATTTGACTTGACCAAACCAAATGTGTGTTTGTCTTTTTGTGTCATGCAGACGTCTTTGAAAACAATCTCCGTTTTGTGAAAGAGGAGCCAGATTGGACTCACATCAAAAAGGAGGAGGAGGAGGAGGAGGAGGAGATCAACAAGTCACCACTGAACGTTGTCCATATAAAGACTGACGATGAAAACAAGGATGAGAGTGAGGACAACAGAGGGGCGGAGCCTACAAGCAGCAGTTCAAGTCGTCACGGGGCAACAGGTGATGAAGACCACTGGGGGCCATCACAAGCACATCATGAGGACACATTATCAGATGCTCATGACGATGATGATACTAATGATGATGATGATGATGGGCAAGCTAAAAGTGAAAGGGCATGTCACACTGACTCATTCACTTCAAAGCTGTCTTTAAAAGGGCACAGAAAAACACACAGTGGTGAAAAACCTTTTTCTTGTTCAGTTTGTGGGAAATGCTCCTCTCGAAAGTTTGATTTAACAATCCACACAAGAATGCACAGTGGAGAAAAACCTTTTTCCTGCTCGGTTTGTGGCAAGAGTTTCTCTCAAAAGTCGCATTTAACAAACCACACAAGAACACACACTGGAGAAAAACCTTTTTCCTGCTCAGTTTGTGGCAAAAGCTTTTCTCTAAAGTTCCGATTAACAGAGCATGCAAGAACACACACTGAAGAACCTCTTTCTTGCTCATTTTGTGGTAAAATCTTCTCCCATAAGTCACATTTAACAAGACACACAATAACTCACAGTGGAGAAAAACCTTTTTCCTGCTCAGTTTGTGGAAAATGCTTCTCTGTCAAGTCAACGTTTACAAGCCACATAAAAACACACACTGGAGATAAGCCATTCAGTTGCAGCGTTTGTGCTAAAAAATTTGCCACTAAACGAAATGCTGAGAGACACAATTGTGATGGAGAGAATATAGGGCTGGGCAATATGACCTAAAATCAATATCGCAATAAAATGAGCAATTTTACCTCGATAACGATGAATCACAATAAATTTCCGCCCGTGGACCAAAATGAAAATAAATGCAGGAAATACATAATAACTGTTTTCTTTATTGACCAAGTGGTACACATTACTTTCAATGGAAAATAAAAGTACAAAAATCATGTGTAGAAGCCTTCCAAATATCTTACTTTGCATGACTTGAACAATGTCACAAAGAACAGGAGAAAAAGGGTACTTCTCGCAAAATCTTCTCTGCAAATAGATTGTGCCAAGATGCTGTAATGCCATGTGCAAAGGCGCTAGTCGCCTGTCAACAAAATGCTAAATAAAATGAAAAAAAATGTCAATGGAATGCCAATGCCAAATAAACAAGTGAACTTCATCAGGAAAATGTGCGGTCTCGAGTACTCCGTGCGCGGTCGCCACTTGTCGTCAATGTCATGCACAGTCGGGGTCAAACAGGGGTCCATGTCGCGTCTCGACCACAAGTCGGATGTGGATGCAAAACGCTTGACATGTCTCCGCTCCCGTCCCGATGTTGTCCATATCGGGAAGTACGGTTTGCAACAAATATTTTCGGACCTCTTGTCGACTACTTTTATGAGGCGTTTAAATCTTGTGCGCTCCACTGTCGCTCGAGGAGCTACATCTTTAGCTATGTGCTAGGCCAGTGTTTTTCAACCTTTTTTGAGCCAAGGCACATTTTTTTTCATTGAAAAAAATCCCGCGGCACACTACCAGCTGAAAATGTGAAAAAAAGTGTTTTTTAACATTGAAAAATGACCTATTAAAAGTCTTGAATATGAATCAAATCAACAAAGAATAAAGTATCGTAAAATCTTTCACATTTATACTCAGTGTGAAACCTGTGCCTGTTTGGATTAACACAGAGCTGATATATTGGCAGGAATCAAAGTATTAATTCCTCTGCCACGAGTGAGACTTTTTTTGATTTAGCCACAAGTTCAGCGACGTGGTAGCTAGCTTTAAGGCAGGGATGTCCAAACTTTTTGCAAAGCGGGCCGGATTTGAAGTTGCAAAATGTGGGGGGGGGCGACCTCGGCTGACATTCACTGCATAAACAACAATATATTCAAACACATTTTAGCAAGCGATTCTGTGTTTCACATTTTGCTTTTTTATTTGCATTTAAACCATCAAACATGTATTTTGGTTCATTTGAAATATGAACATCACATGCAATTGAATATTTGCTTAACTTTTTATTCTTAAACAGAAGTAATTATACTCTTGAGTGCAAATAATATTTGAACATGATTTATATTATGAACATGAATTATATTATCATCATGGGAGTTCAATGTCCACAGAATTTTTGAAAAACAGAAATGATTACCACAAGTGCAGGACTAATTTGATATATATGACATATCAAATATAAATGTTGATTGAAAATTTTATTCTGGAATGAAAACCGACAACTTGTCTGAATTTGTGACTGAACAAAACAAAATTAAGTCAGTTATTTTAATGACAAATGACTTGCCTGCATTAATGTGACGGGTGATACTGAGATCTGGACTGCAGCACAAAGGCCAGGTCTGGCTCAAAGGCAGAAGTATTAATGCGCAAGATGTCTCGCAGATGAGAGTCTGTGAGCCGTGTCCTCAGACGACTCTTATTTAAGTTCATTACAGAGAATGTCTTTTCACACAAATACGTCGACCCAAACAAGCTCAGCATTTTCCTAGCAAACTCTCGAATCTCTCGAAACCTGCCTTTATCCATCGGTCGGTAAAAGTTGTCGAGAGAAAGTTGCCGGTGCCGACTGCGGCTCTCGGCGTCACACTGCAACTCAATGAGCTCCAGCTGTAAATGGGCTGGAACATTGTCTGTGTCCACGGAGAAAGGTGATGAAAAAAGAGCGATGTCCTTCTCAATAGCTGCAAAATCCCGAAAGCGTTGTGTGAACTCTTCAGCCAAAGATTTCATATCTTTAGCGTACCTCTTCGTTTGTGCACTGATATTGCTCTCTGGGAATCTGATTATGATTTCTTGCAGCGCTGAGAAATGTGCAGTATTGGGCTGGGTCTGCGACAGGTGTCTTTCAAACAGTTTGAGCTTGATTCCAAAGGCTTTGATGTGTGAAAATAGTTGGTTTATGACTCCGTCTGGTCCCTGGAGACTGGTGTTCAGGACATTAAGGTGCTTTGTAATGTCAACTAGAAAACCCAAATCAGCTAGCCACATGGGGTCACTTAGTTCTTGCATAGGTTGTCCCTTTTCAGCCAAAAACTCACAGATTTGCTGCTTAAGAGAGTAGAAGCGCGACAGTGCAGAACCCCGACTAAGCCATCGCACGTCAGTGAAATAGACAACATCTCCATATTCTGCATGAACATCGCTGAGAAACTGTTGAAACTGGCGGTGGCATAGCGCTCTGGAGCGAATATAGTTAATAGCCTTTATCACCGGTTTCATAACATGTTCGTATTGGAGATGTTTGGCACACAGAACTTGCTGATGAATGATGCAATGGAGTTTTACAGCGCTACCCCCTTCTTCACTTACTTTGTTACATATTAGTGTCGCTAATCCACTTCGTTCGCCAGCCATGGATGGTGCGCCGTCCGTAATAATCCCAGAAATTTTATTCCACGGGAGTTTTAAGTCATCCACGGCAGCGCAAACAGAAGAGAATAGGTCTGTTCCTCTCGTTTGGGCTTTCAGGCTCTGCAGGTCAAGTAGTTCTTCAGTAACGTTCATTTCATTGTCCACTCCTCTCAAAAAAATAAGCAACTGGGCAGTGTCCGAGGCGTCTGTGCTTTCGTCGCAAGCCAGCGAAAAAAAATCAAACTCCTTTCCTTGGACCCCCAATTGTCTTTTGATGTCTGACGACACTTCCTCAATCCTGCGTGCTACGGTGTTACGTGCCAGGCAAACTTTGGCAAACTCTTGCTGCTTCTCGGGACATATTTTCTTCGCCATAGTCATCATGCAGTCTTTGATAAATTCACCCTCGGTGAAAGGTTTGCAATGCTTCGCGATCAGTGTTGCTACCTCGTAGCTAGCTTTCGTGGCATTCTCATTTGACTCTCGGGCTCTTGCAAAATACTGCTGCTGTGAGAATAAACCCGCTTCAAGTTGCGCCAATTTCTTGCTGCGTTCCTCCCCGGTCAAATTGTCATACATGTCAGCGTGTTTCGTTTGGTAATGTCGTTTGACATTGAACTCTTTAAAAACAGCCACGGTCTCTTTGCAAATGAGACAGACACAGTTGTTACGTATTTCTGTGAAGAAATAGTCCAATTTCCACACATCTTTGAAGCGTCGACCCTCGCAGTCAACTTTCCTTTTTTTGTTTATTGTCGCCATTTTATAAATTGGGGGTAAAGGTCACCCGGGCTGATGCCTTGTAGTGATACTGCCTCTAGTGGGTAAATTAAGAACAGCATTTAGGAAGAGCGCGCACTCAGTACTGTATATGTGCGGGCCAGAATGTATTAATTTTATTACAGAGGCTGCGGGCCGGATTAAGTTTGACCCCGGGCCGCATTTGGCCCCCGGGCCGGACTTTGGACATGTCTGCCCTAAACTAACACAGCGCCTTATAAGGCGACTGCGCTCATTATATGGACAAAGTATCACTCGCGACCATCAACCCTTTTACTCATTGGGCTGTTCGGAGTGCATGTTAGCACACCCTGCTGGACAAAGTGTGAGTCATCTATGCTTCAAAGTGACCATGACTATACATTATGTGACTATGGTGTTTGGGTGATGGTGTAGGAGAAAGCTGGACAAAAGGGCAGCTGTCCACAATGTTGTAGTCTGTCTTATCATTTGTTATTGCAAGCAAGAAACGTCCCAGGTTTAGACAACAGACAAAAAGCCCAAAGCATGACAGCACATCTCTCTAAACAGCCAGATATGATGCGCGTGTTTTAGCGACGCTGTGACGACACCAAAATTGCTTTATCTAAACTGGTTATTGAAGGACCAAAAGTCTCATAAACTGCGTATGCAAATGGAGCGCATCCCTTCATGATATGCTAATTTGCAACAGAGCGACTAGCTACACGTAGCGTGAGAGTTACGGACGCGACAGCCACCAAATGAACGACGCAATGTTTACTCACCCTCTGCTCCTCCAAAAGTGCAACGATGTCCTCCGACACTCCTCGGACACGCAAAAAGTCGCTTGGTGACGACATATTAGGACTTTCCAAAGGCATACACACCATGCTCTGACATTTTCATCCCACAATGCATTGCTCCATGACAAAAAGTCAGAATTCTCACTTTAAAGTCAGAATTCTGAGATTAAAGTCAGAATTCTGAGATTAAAGTCAGAATCCTTCCAATCTTTTTTTTTCTCATTCATGGCCCTAATCCTCTTCCGTACAGACGAGTACAATCGAAAAATGGCGCTCTGATCTCAGCCCAGCCTCAAATTTTATACGTTTTCTATGTCAAGGGTCATGTAGGTTGAATCGGTCGTCCTTGCTCCCTCCCCCGGTCCACGTTAGACGTCCAAGGCTCACCTTCTCAGGCAGGCGGCAGTCTCTCCGTCTCTCCTGCTCACATTCCCCTGTAATCTCGTCAGTGTACAGATTGTGTGGTGTATGTTTTCCCAGATCAAATTGTTATGTTTTTTGGTGTTCTTGATAGTGTCCCTGTGACGTCCTCCCCTGCCCAACTTGATATGTTTGTATCTTCTATGGCCTATGTGGAGAATGTGTTTAGTCGTATTTGTCCATGAAGTGCTATCTGGGGTGTCATCAGTTTGACCTGAGCAGACTGAATCTGTTTGTTCTGAATGAGAGTGTGGGTCATGAAAATACTATGTGTGCAATTTTGAGGTCTTACATTTAAACTAAGTCATATAAATTTAGCATATGAATGCATCAGTAAACACCATGACTACAATTCCAGTCAATCTTATCGATGCACTGTACTTCTACTTTCATTTGATAAATGCTTTTTGTTTAATCAATGTTTAACATATTCAGTAAATATGAACCTGCTAAATTAAATAATTGACCTTCTGTCCCGTAAGTGTTTACAATAATGCCAGCAATCGTAATACAATCCTTCATTATTCATGTCCGGTGTGGCCACTCCCTATAAGAAGGGAAGGCCGGAGAGAGGGGACACCTTTCCCTTTTTTCTTTTTGGGGAGACTTCTTTTGACATCAGCATGTGACGAGAATAAAATCTCTTTCTAACCAAAATGGCTGTGTCAGAGAATTTTTTTCCATCACCAATTCTGCCATGCTCGGCGACCTGTCCGGAGGGAAGCTGAGCCAGACCCACACATCAACAACAAAATATACCACATTTTTGGCATTTTGCTCCATTGAGGGTCTCAGGGTGCTGGGGCGCAGGCGTTCAACAGCCGGCCGGCTGAACTTTCGGTGAGATGCTTTTACTCACAATGGGTGTTGTGCGCCTGTGTCCAAGCAGTCGGGGCTTTTGGGGTCGTTAAAGAGAGCTTGTGCGTGTGGGTCTGCTGGCTGATTGGTCATGGAAAATGTCCCTGTGTTAGTTTCAATTATTGTTTAAACAAGAGGCCTCTATAAATGATTAAAACATTCAAAGATGTCAAAGTAACCACACTATGAAAGAACATTAGAAAAAGTATGAAAAAATAAATAAATAAATGAAAAAAAAATGATAGGAACTAAGTAAATAGGGACTAGTGCGGGAGAAATGTGCAGAAGATAAAGAAAAGAAAGGTCTAGTCAGGGTTCGCGGTTAACTTTAAAAACTGCTTGCCCATAGGGCAAGTGCCACTAAAATTTGACTTGCCCGAGTGGCCAAATTACTTGCCCGACTTGGGCAAGTGACAATATTTTTTCTCGAAGAATAAAATGTTTATGGTTGTAAAATGTGCGCCACAAATGTAAATAAACATATAATCTGATAAGCATAAATTAATCTTGTTTTCATCATCAACCATGAAACCCTACTCACAACAGCATGTATCATCCTGTGCAGTTATTGAAAATGTTAATTGTAGTTTTAATAATTAACAAATCTGCATGTTAAATTGGGAAAATGATGTTACAGCAATCCAGATTATCAATTTTAAGTCCAGGAGAGCGTATTAATTGAGGAATCACATGAGTAAATTATAAGTGTGGCAAATTTGTGTATTCCTTTAAGACCAGTGCCTGTGGCGCTGCCTCCATAAGTTTCATAGCATAAACAGAACACAGTCACTGACACTATGTCAGGTCACATCATGGAGCTAATGAATGAACAGCCAATAATCAAATATGACTCCCTTCCTTACTCGCAACTGAATTGTCGACTTAAAAATATTCGAGGTATTTTTGTCATGTCAGAGGAATCCGAAATGTTCGGGCGAACTCGTCGCCACTTTAAACATGCGCAGAAGGTAAGAAAACTTCCGGCTGTCAATTTTCGGCCGAAATATCGTCGGTTTTTGTTGTGTTTTTCAAACTTCAAATGAGGATGCGACTACAGCGAGTTCCAATATTGCGGGATTTATTGACGTCCACTTTAACTCGACTTTCACTGAACTAACTGATCCCCGTAGCGCCCGCCCATTGCCCCCAATAAGGCCAATGGACCATACCACAACATAAGGGGGTGTCTGGGTTAAACCATCACCATACAGTGCACACAAACGGATCACACCACAGTTTTCGTCGAAATTAAAGATATTTGGCTGCTTAAAAAAATGCTTGCCCAGTCGGGTAAGTTGCCCATAATTTTACCTTGCCCGTGGCCAGATTTCACTTGCCCCGGGCAATCGGGAAGCGGTTAACCGCGAACCCTGGCGGTGCAGCTAGACATGAGAAACCTCGACCGAATCGCCTGTAATAGGATGCCAGCCCAAGAAAGCTCTTGCTGGGAGTCGTCCAGTCCCTCACGGCTCGCACTTTCTCCTCCAAAGTGCTAATGCCTTCCCCTCCAACTTTGTGTTCCAGGAACTCAAGCTCTCTTCTCATGAAGCAGCACTTGTCAGGGTGAAGCTTCAGACCTGCAGTGGAAATTCTTTGTAAGACCTGGCGCAGGGCCTCCAAGGCTGCATGGAAAGAGTTCCCATGGACCAGGATGTCATCCAAATAGACCAAACATTCCTGTCGGGGGATGCCAGCCAGCACCTTGTCCATAAGCCGCTCAAAGGTAGCAGGTGCATTACACAGGCCGAAACAGAGAACTCGAAACTGCCACAACCCCCTGCCAGTACAGAAAGCAGTCTTTGGCCTGCCTTCCGGGCTGAGGGGCACCTGCCAATATCCACTGCGCAGGTCTAATGAGGAGAACCAGGACGATCCATACACCAGATCCAGAGTCTCATCAATGCGGGGCAGTAGATAGGAGTCTTTCTTGGTCACGCGGTTTAAGGGTCTATAGTCCACACAGAACCTTTTCTTCACCGTCTTTTTTTTTACCATGACAACCCCTGAGGCCCAAGGGCTGTCAGATGGCTCAATGATGCTAGCTTTCAGCATCTCGTCAATTGCGCTGTCCGCATCTGCCTGATGTGCAAGGGGAAGGCGGCGGGGGCGTGCTTTGATAGGTCGTGCATCCCCCGTGTCAATTTCGTGCTGCACCAAGTCTGTTCGGCCCACCTCCTCTTCTGTCAGCGCAAAAATGTCCTTAAAGTCCCACAACAGTTGCCCCAGCTCCTCCTGTTGCTTGGGTTCTAAACCATCACTGTTGCGCTTCCACACTTCGCGCACCCTGTCATGGACCACGGGGCCGGGGAGGAGGAATGCTCATCAATGTGGGCATCTGATGTGGGTGGAGAAGTCATAGGAGCCAGCGGTTCATGGGTGGGATCAGACTCCTGCTGTGCAATGGCTGCGCTCAACGTCGGAAGGAATGACTTTTCAGGCTGTGTAGGCCGCACCATTTCAAATGTGGGGCGTCTTGGAAAAGCCAACGTGTTCCTCCCCAGGTCAAGCACGCACTGGGCTGTTCGTAGAAAGTCCAGTCCTATGATGCAGGGGTCGCGTACCGCGGCAACCCACACCCGAAAGTTCATGCATACTCCCCCCACTTGGATAGTCACCACCCCCCTTCCAAGCATAGAGGTGAGCTCGCCAGTCACTGTTCGAAGCTTGACTTCCAATCGTGCCACGGCTGGGAATACATCAGGCCTCAACAGTGTTGCAGCGTAGTCGGTGTCGACAAGGGCTACACAAGGAGACCCCCCAAGCGAAATGGGGACGTGACAGAAATCCCCCGCATGGGTCCAGCCAACCACCCTCACAGACTCTGCAGTATCACCTGCTTCTGGGGAAAATGGAGCTCCTCTCCCCCATCTTTGTGGTTGGGTTCCGTCTCCAGGAAACAACGCATGTTGGGACACAGGTGCAGGGGTCTGCGGCGTCCACTCTACACAGACCCCGGCCCGTTTCCCTGACCATCTGCCTTCTTGGGGCACCGCACGCTAATGTGCCCAGGCTGGCCACACACCCAACAAACTGGAGGGCCCCGTCGGGAACGAGCACCACTGCGTGGCGACTGCAGTGTGCTAGTGCGAATAAGCTCGATCAGCTCATCCACCCATGATGGTTGCTCTTGGATTTGGTTCACCGGTGTGGCAGAGTGCACAACATGGCCGTCAACATGGTCAATCCGTGTGGTGTCCCCTATGACCTCTAACTCCACTGCCAGCTCCAGTGCCTCCTGAAGAGTACGGGGATGCGCCAGTTGAGTCTGTATGCGCAGTTCTCTTGGGGTAATGGCCCGGATAAACTGGTCCCTGGCCAGCTTACTCTGCACATCAGTCGGCATATGGGCATATGCACGCCTTGACAGGGTTTCAATGTCATTCGCGAACACACGCAGTGGTTCACCACCGTCTTTGCCTGTTAGAGAGCTCCGAGCGTAGAACATTAGGTTGACTGCATTGTCCAAAACGCCGTCTTAGGGCACCAACCAAAGCGCCATAGTCATCTCTCTCGGCTGGGCTGAGCAATAACAAGCAGGACAAAGCTTCCTCCGTAAGACACATGGCCAGCTGCAGTGCTTTATCCTTCTCAGTCCAGCCAGCAGCCCGTGCCAAAAGTTCAAATTGGGCATGGAAAGCCTCCCAGTCTGCCCTACCGGAGTATTTTGGAGTCTTGACAGGCTGATGACGACAATGGCGACCGTCAACGTCGTTCGCGCTTGCTCCTCCCCCAGCATTCAATGAGCCGAAACCAGCATCGAACGCCAGCTTCCTTGCGGCCCGCCTCTGGTGGTCAACATGCTCCGATACACTTTCGGGCTTCATATCACGGCCGCATGCGCCATCGGAAGAATCGTCCACCACCTCCTCCTTGACTCGCGGGCGGCAGCCGTAACTTCCTTTACTCGTTGCCATACTTTCGTTATCACTTCTGACACCAGTGTAACGTTGTATAATAAGTCAGGCCAATTTGTCCATCAGCGATCACTTTTATTATTAAGCCAGAAACGGCTGCTGTTGGCCGCAACAACGCAGAGCAGACCACAACCAAACACAACGACAACAACATAACGTTCACTCCCCTGCTGCCTTCACAGCCGCCACAGAAAAGAGGAAAACACAGAACCCTTGAACTATTTACAAAGTCGCTACAATACAGACGCAGTTGAAATGGCTTCCTGCCTCCCGAGTCTTCATTCTGGATATTAACCCTCCTAGTTATAACAAACTGGCGACGAGGTATGGCCCTGCGCTGATTGTTTTTGGCCGTGAGCCGACGTCAAGTTTTTTTTTTTTTCTCGCCGGGTGTGCGGCGCGTTGTCGCGGCTGACCGAACAGCTAACTGCCGCCTCCGTGTTTCGGGAGTCGCCGCTGCCTCGAAGGGGGAGGGATCCCCGTGGTGGACGTCAAGTGTGTTCGTTGCTGAAGGGGTAGGAGAAATCTCCGAAGTAAAAAAAAGAAAGAAAAAGACATTTTCCGGAACTAATTGTTGAAGGAATATAAACGAGGATGGCTCTGGTCGGACATATGGGGCCATTTGATGAAAATGAGGAACAATGGAGTTCATACACCGATAGGTTTGAATACTTTATTCTGGCTAACAAGATAGAAGAGAATCTTGTCGTTCAAACGTTCCTAAGTATTCTGGGAGGAAATACATTCAACCTACTGCATAGACTTGTTTAACCTGACAAGCGAGGGAACAAGACTTATGTCGAGATTGTGACTATACTGAAAAATCATTATGCACCAAAACCGTTGGTCATAGCAGAGAGGTTTAGATTCCATAAGAGAAATCAGGAAGAGGGGGAATCTGTTTCAAAATTTGTAGCTGTATTGAAACAGTTATCTGAACATTGCGAATTTGGACTTTCACTAAACGACAATATACATGACTGGCTGGTGTGTGGTCTGCGCTGTGAGTCAATTCAAAAACGACTATTGACAGAAGCTAACCTGCTACTGGAGAAGGCGGTTAAAATTAGCACATCAATGGAGATGGCTACCAAAGAAGCACAGTTGTTAAGCACTTCCACCCAAATACACAAGGGAGCAATGGAATTTACAAAGAAAACAGCATCAAGCCAACCCTGTTATCGTTGCGGAAAATCAGGGCATCAGTCAACAGAGTGCCGGTGTAAGGACTTGGACTGTAGAAACTGTGGTAAAAAGGGCCACATTGAACGTGTCTGTAGAAGTAAGAAGGTTCAGTCACACAAACAACATAATGAGAGACAAAAAGGTGGTGTAACCCGGAAGAAATACGTAAATGGTAGATGGTACATGAAGAGGATGAACACAGTGATTGTGAGTCAGAGGGAGATACAGTACATGTCTTATCTGTTATGGACGACCCTGATGACGGAAACTGGGTCACACCGTTACTTGAGAATGTGCCAGTCCGAATGCAGCTGGACACTGGTACACGTGTGTACATGATATCGGAAGTTGTTTGTAAAGACAAATTCCAACACCTTGTCCTCCAAAAGACTAGACTGAAGTAAAGAACATACACCGGTGCGCCTGTCCCAGTGCTAGGAGTTGTGTATGTGATGGTGGAACATAACGAACAGAAAAAGACTCTTCCCTTGTATGTTGTAAAAGGAAATTATCCAGCTTTGCTGGGCCGCTGGTGGCTCAAGAAGATCAAATTGAATTGGCAACAAGTGTTCATAATCAGGGAAGGAGAAACAACCTGCCTCCAGAAGATCTTGAAAAAGCATTCCAAGGTTTTTGATGGTGAACTTGGTAGCATGAAAGACATTACTGTTATACTGAAGGTTAAACCTGGGAGTTCCCCAAGGTGTCTAAAAGCTAGACCCGTCCCACACGCCATCAAACCGAAAGTCGAAGCAGAATTCGACAGATTGGTAAAGAGTGGGGTTCTAGCCCCTGTAAGCACAAGTGACTGGGCTACTCCTGTTGTTCCTGTCATAAAAAAAGGATGGCAGTCCCAGAATTTGTGGTGATTTCAAAGTCACTTTGAATCCAGTTTTGTCAACTGAAAAGTATCCATTACTCCTCATTGATGATCTTTTCTCATGCCTGGCTGGAGGGAAGAAATTCAGCAAAATTGACTTATCGCAAGCATACCTCCAAATGAATGTGGAACGTGAGTCACAGGAGCTGTTGACAATTGTGACTCACAAAGGACTTTACCGGTATCAGAGACTCCCTTTCGGAATCACCTCTGCTCCAGCACTGTTCCAAAGGGCAATGGACCAGATACTGAGTGGTCTTTCTGGGGTTCAGTGCTACCTGGATGACCTGCTTATCACCGGACCTGATGAACAGTCCCCTTTACAAAATTTGGACGCGACCCTACAGCGACTGGAAGAATATGGATTGAAGGTCAGACGAGACAAATGTGATTTTTTCAGACCAAATGTTGAATATTTAGGACATGTGATTGACAGCACAGGACTGCACAAAGCACCGTCAAAGGTAAAGGCTATTGTAGAGGCTCCAGCTCCCAAGAATGTGACCCAGTTGAGATCTTTTCTGGGGTTGTTGACATATTATGCCAAGTTTGTGCCCAACCTTGCGAATATGTTAAAACCACTACATGTGCTACTTAATAAAACCACGCCATGGAAGTGGACGGCCAGATGTGAGTCGGCATTCCAGAATGTGAAGACGGCCCTTGTCGACTCTCGGGCCCTCGCCCATTTTGACCCCAAACTCCCTCTTCAGCTGGCTTGTGATGCTTCGCCTTACGGGGTGGGTGCTGTCGTGTCACATATCATGCCGTCTGGGGAAGAGAGACCGATTGCTTTTGCATCAAGGACGCTTAACAAGGCGGAAAGCAATTATGCACAGATTGAGCGTGAGGCACTTTCTATAGTCTTTGGAGTAAAAAAATTTCATCAGTACCTATATGGCAGGAAATTCACGCTTCTGACAGACCATCGACCCCTGACCTCTATTTTTGGTTCGCATAAGGGCATTCCGTCACTGGCAGCCAGTCGCATGCAGCGTTGGGCTCTGCTGTTATCTGCCCACCAGTATGTCATCAAGTATAGGAAGTCGGACCTTCATCAGAATGCTGACGGGCTTTCGAGACTCCCCTTGCCTGTCACGCGCCCAGAGCCTGCGAACGCCGAAGTGTTTTACTTTGAGGAATTGTCTGTTACTCCAGTTACCTCGACGCAGGTGAAGAAAAAGACTCGCACTGACCCAGTCTTGTCCGAGATCGTGGATATCATCACTCGGGGAAGGGGAGGAGAGATGACACCCACCTTCAAGCCTTACTTAGTGAGACGAGATGAGCTTTCAGTCCAGAATGGATGCTTATTGTGGGGCTATCGTGTAATAATTCCACCACCCCTCAGAGAGAAACTACTTGCGGAGTTGCATGTTGGACACTGCGGTGTGGTTAGGATGAAGGAAATTGCACGCAGTTATTTTTGGTGGCCAGGCTTAGATGCAGCCATTGAGGAGAAAGCAAGATCGTGCATTGACTGCCAGAAATCGAGAAACCTCCCACAGCTTGCACCTTTACACCCATGGGACCGGCCTGAGGTACCGTGGCAAAGAGTCCATATTGATTTTGCTGGACCACTCGAGGGCCACATGTTCCTAGTGGTAGTCGATGCTCATAGCAAATGGCCTGAAGTCGCTGTCATGAAAAGCACCTCTTCAGAGAGAACTGTCGAAGAGTTAAGGTCTATGTTGTGCAGGTTTGGTCTTCCTCAACAGCTTGTCAGTGACAATGGCCCACAGCTGGTGTCGGAAGAGTTCCGAATGTTCATGGAAGAGAATGGTATTCAGCACATCAGGTCTGCACTGTATCATCCTGCTACAAATGGGCTTGCTGAAAGATTCATACAAACCATGAAGCAAGCGCTAAAGTCCTCCCCAAGTACCCAATCTCTAAACCGTCGCCTCAACAGATTACTGTTGTCATACCGAAACACGCCCCACGCCACAACTAAGGTGTCTCCGGCCGCATCAATGTTCAAGAAAACACTCCGCACACGACTTGACCTCTTAAGACCTCAAAAGACAAAAGACATTGTTCATCACCAACAGGAAGCTCAAATGGGACAACGGGCGAAAGCCAAGTTACGGTCCTTAACGGCGGGGGATAAGGTTCTTGCTCGGAACTATGCCCGCGGTGATAAATGGACACCTGCAACAGTTGTTGCGAAAACAGGCCCTGTATCATATACAGTGAAGACCCATGATCACCTCGTTTGGAGACGACATATTGATCAATTGCTCCTGGCTTCCGGCCCTGGGGAAGACTCATCTCGTGCTACGCCCTTCAATCCAGCGCCAGCGGTCTATCAAGAGCTACATCCACCTTCAGAGGAACCTCAGGAGCAACCCTCTGAAATGGACAATGTCCACGGAACACCTAAGCCTGCTCAGGGGACTATGCCCGGTACCCCTCTCAACCCAGGAGTCATTCAGCCATCTTCAACAGACACTGTAACTGACTTATTGATCGGTCGTACTTATCCTAAAAGACAAAGACGACCCCCTGACAGACTGACGTTGTAGTGTAGTGACTAACCCATTTTATGGGGCAGAATAATCCCCAGGGTTTAGTCCGGATTGAGGTAGTCCACCCTCTCTCCGTAGTTAGCGCCCGGTTTGAGGGCTAGTTAAAATTGTTGTGTGTTGAATCACAATCTTTACATGGAAAAAAAAAAATAATAAAAAAATGAAAAAAAAATAATAATAAGGTTGACTTTTGCTAAGGGGACCTTAACAGTAAGGGGGAAGGAATATGTTATGTATTGATTGTAGTCGTTGCTCGTCGAGAATGCAGCGGTGCCCCCTGGGTAACTTGTTGATGACGTAAGTTGTTGTTGAGTGCGGAACAAAAATATACAGACGTAGTTGAAATGGCTTCCTGTCTCCCGAGTCTTTACTTTGGATATTAACCCTCCTACCCAAGTTATAACAATGTGTCTCTCGCCTTTTGCAGCAGTACGGCACCTAGCCCATCTTTCGACGCATCCGTGGAAATTTTGGTTGGTTTTGATGGATCAAAGTAGGCAAGGACTGGCTCAGCTGACACAGTTCTCTTTAGATCTTGCCATTCTTCGTCATGTTTTGTCGTCCACTCAAAGACTACGTTGTGATGCAGCAGCAAACTTAGGGACTTTGTTCTTGAAGAGAGGTTTGGAATGAACTTGCCCAGGAAGGTTATCATCCCCATTGCTCGCAGAAGTCCTTTTTTCTCAGTTGGAACTGGCATGTCCGGCATTGCTTGCACTTTGGTTCTGTCTGGCACCACTCCATCTGCTGTGAGCTTGTCTCCCAAGAATGTCAATTCTGTAACTCCAAACAGACATTTCTCTCGTTTTAGTTTAAGTCCATTCATTTTAACTCTTTGTAGCAGTTCCTCGAGTCTCTCATTGTGTTCTTGTTCCGTGTTTCCCCAAACAACCAAATCATCAATGTACACACGGGTTCCTTCCAGACCTTCTATGATTGACTCCATAGCTCTGTGAAAGATCTCAGGCGCAGACTTTATGCCAAATGGCAGTCTCAGAAAACAGAAACGCCCAAATGGTGTGTTGAAGGTGGTGTACCTGCTGCTTTCGGTGTCCAGCTTCAGCTGCCAAAATCCATGCGATGCATCTAATTTGCTAACCTACTTAGCACCTGCCATGTCACTCAGGATTTCTTCACGCTTGAGAATCTGATAATGTTCTCTTATCATGTTTTTATTCAGATCTTTGGGGTCGAGGCAAACACGTAACTCTGGGAAGTTCCTCTTTTTAACACACGTGATGGAATTTACCCAGTCGGTGGGTTCTTCCACTTTCTCTCTGACTCTTATTGGTGTCATTCTGCTCAGTTCCTTTTTTAATCTCTCTTTGAGAGGGGCTGGGACTCTTCTCGGGGCATGTACTACAGGTTTAGCATCTTCCTTGAGCTGTATTTTGTAAGTGTAAGGTAGCGTCCCTTGTCCTTTGAAGACAGAAAAGTATTTGTTCACAATACTCTTACTACCTTCACTGTTCAACATTTTGTTGTTCTTATTGACATCCTTGCTGGTGATTTGGTAAATTCTTTTTATCAATCCAAGATCTTCAGATGTCTTGTCTCCAAAAATTGACTCCAGTCTACTTGGCACAATTGTGAACGTTAATTTGTGTTGTCTTCCCTTTGCTGTCACTTTTAGCCTACAACATCCCTTTGTTTTTATTGGCTGATTGTTGTCGGTTTTCAATTTCACGGCCTTGTTTGACGGTTGCGACAGCCAATCAGATCACGAGTTGGTTACAGTGAGCCTTTTCGCTGGCCTTATGCTGAGGGTGAGGAACGCGTTTTGTGATTGGATACTCACTCGTGAGGGGGCAGCACGATGCCGAATCGACACACCTAAAAGTCGTAATTGGCGGCCGTTCGAAAATCTAAAATATATTCTTGCTTTTTTTGAACCACAATGGCCGAAGGAGGGAAAAGTGTGGATTTAATTGCAGATACACTTGCAAAGACATTTTCAAGTCGGACCTTTCAAGAGAAGCTATATCGTCCAACACTCACTCAGTGGTGCGTAAGTGTGTTTCTGGATATTATTTGTCCAGCCGTGGTGTCATAAATGATGGTATTTTGATGGGGATTTATTCAAGTAGGACAAAGAAGGACTTCACTGAAGGCACAGGTATGAAATGCACTGAAGTAACTTAAAAATTAAAAGTAAAAAACTTATGATTGTTTAAGAATGTGCAAGCAAGAACTCAATCTGATCGAAATGTTGTGCTTTGAGAAATGTTGATAAATAAGGATATTTTCCAGGAGGTATTTATTTCTTTGTGGTTTATTCATTCAATTCTATACTTATTTCAATATTTGAGTATTGTTTTTCTTTCAATATGTTGTATATTTTGTCTTTGAAGTGTGGGTCCTTGCTGCCTTCCGGAGAGGCAGCCGAGCAAGGCTGGATTGGTGATGGAAAAGAACAAAAGAAAGAAGAAAGATTTTATTCTCGTCACATGCTGATGTCAAAAGAAGTCTCCCCAAAAACGTGCGAGCCCCCTCTCAGACATTCCCTTCTTATAGGGAATGCCCAAATAGGACATGAATGTCTAATTTTCCCTTGTTGCATATGCATTCCCATCCCGCTAGTCTTTGGGATTTCCCTCCAAAAGTCCCCCAGAGGGAGAGCAGATGCGTCTCCCCGTTGATACGACCAGTCTACTCGTGACCACCTTAAATTACTCTCATACCCTGGAAGGTCACTGACCTGGCGAGAGAATTGCCCCCACCATAAACAATGCTCAGGCCTATTTTCTCTCAGGGCAGTATCTGGTTACATCGGAACTTCAGAACCAAGACTGGTCACTTCTGTGACCTCCAGTCCCTTCATAGTTTCATAAAGAGAATTACTTCCCATATCTATATTAGGCCATTTAATAATACACGACTTTTTAAAAATGTATTTCAATGTATATTTAAGCTTGCTGATGTAATACTACAATATTTATTCAATTATTATAATATGCAACATTATATCAATATTAATTTAAACTTTTTCATTTCACTCTTGAATATTTCTTAACATATTTGTTCATTTGAATATGTATGCAATTTAAATTATTCCATCCATCCAGCCATTTTCTGCCGCTCATCCGGGGTCGGGTTATTGAATTAATTTAATACATAAGTATTTTTTATATTTCAATATTTATTTCAATACTGGGACTCTTCTCAATGAGTTCAATATTTATAAAATGTTTCGATATTTCTTATTAATTGAATTAAGTCTGTATGTGGTTTCCAATTTTAATATTTCCCTATTTAATTATATAACTAATCCAATGTATAAAAAGCATAATATAGCATGAACAAAAATATTTGGTATATTTGACAAAATGAGTTTTTCCAAAGTGAGATCCTGCTTAGCAACAAACCCCAAACGCTTGATAGAGCTCAATCTAGAAAGTGGTTTTAGCAAGTCAGAAATTTATTCAGAAAGTGAAATATTAAATGTATGAGAGGGGATATTTGAAGAGTTTGAGTTTTGTTCAATGGACCATACATATACGAGCCAGCCAAACACAGCGAGGAAACCAGCACTGACTCCAGTCGCCATCAAGTTGCCAACTCCTGACATTCCAAAACCTTTGAGAGAAACTGAGACTATTTGCGTTTCTCTTTCTGGTTCTTTTTATAGTTCAACTTCGAGTTCAGTTTTTCACCTTTTCACACAGCGTAATGAAGGCCAGTTGAGCAAGTGGAACAAGTGATTTTATTGATGATTGTGGAAGGCACCGATTTCATAAGCACCGTTTCTTCTCACACCTTTTCCATTAAGTACGTTTAAAAAGAAAACTGAAAAGCATAACGTTAACAAATGTTGTTCCAGGCAAAGGCAATTAATTTTATTTACATGTTTGATGTAAACACAAAAAAATCATCACACAAACACATTGATAATTCTGGCTCTGACCCCATTGGCTTAGTGCCAATAAAAGAGCTTTGCAAAATTAAATTTTTCAGATTTTATTCAAAATCAAAATTTACATCATACCACAAAGAGTCAGTTCCTTCAGTTTTTTGTTGTCTTTTTTTAAGCTTCAATGATTGCTGCAATTCTCACCAGCACAATCGTGTCTCTCAGCACTACGTTGAGTGAAGAATTTTTTTGCACAAACGCTGCAACTGAATGGCTTGTCTCCACTGTGTGCTCTTGTGTGGCGTCGTAAATGCGACTTTTGAGAGAAACTCTTGCCACAAATTGAGCAGAAAAAAGCTTTTTCACCAGTGTGTGTTCTTGTGTGTTTTGTGAAACTTGCCTTATGAGAGAAGCTTTTGCCACATACTGAGCAAGAAAAAGGTTTTTCTCCAGTGTGTGTTCTTGTGTGACAAGTTAAATTTGACTTTACAGAGAAGCGTCTACCACAAACTGAGCAGGAAAAAGGGTTTTCTCCAGTGTGCTTTCTTGTGTGGCTTGTTAAACTTGACTTTTGTGAGAAGCATTTTCCACAAACTGAGCAAGAAAAAGGTTTTTCTCCACTGTGTGTTCTTGTGTGTTCTGTTAAACTTGACTTTTGAGAGAAGCATTTTCCACAAACTGAGCAAGAAAAAGGTTTTTCTCCACTGTGCTTTCTTGTGTGATATGTTAAATGTCCCTTTTCAGAGAATCCTTTGCCACAAACTGAGCAAGAAAAAGGTTTTTCTCCACTGTGCGTTCTTGTGTGCCTTACTAAATGAGACTTCCGAGAGAAGCTTTTGCCACAAACTGAGCAAGAAAAAGGTTTTTCTCCACTGTGCGTTCCTGTGTGCCTTACTAAATGAGACTTCCGAGAGAAGCTTTTGCCGCAAACTGAGCAAGAAAAAGGTTTTTCTCCACTGTGCATTCTTGTGTGGATTGTTAAATCAAACTTTTGATAGAAGCTTTTGCCACAAACTGAGCAAGAAAAAGGTTTTTCTCCACTGTGCATTCTTGTGTGCCTTACTAAATGAGACTTTTGAGAGAAGCTTTTGCCACATACTGAGCAGGTAAAAGATGTTTCTCCACTGTGTGTTCTTGTGTGGATTGTTAAATGAAACTTTCGAGAGAAGCTTTTGCCACAAACCGAGCAAGGAAAAGGTTTTTCACCACTGTGAGTTTTTCCGTGCCCTTTTAAAGACAGCTTTGAAGTGAATGAGTCAGTGTGACATGCCCTTTCACCTTTGGCTTGCCCATCATCATCATCATCATCATCGTCATGAGCGTCTGATAATGTGTCCTTATTATGTACTTGTGATGGCCCGCAGTGGTCTTCATCACCTTCTGTTATCACGTGATGACTTGAGCTGCTGCTTGGAGGCTCCGCCCCTCTGTTGTCCTCACTCTCATCCTTGTTTTCATCTTCAGTCTTTATAGGGACAACGTTCACTGGTGACTTGTTGATCTCCTCCTCCTCCTCCTCCTTTTTGATGTGAGTCCAGTCTGGCTCCTCTTTCACAGAACGGAGATCGTTTTGTCTGACGTCTGTAGGACACAGAAAGACAAACACACATTTGGTTTGGTCAAGTCAAACCTCAGGCGGCGACTTTGTCTTATTTTCTACCGCGCTACCTTGATTTGCGCCTGCCGCACATGGAGCAATGCGTGCGACCCCAACTTGGACCGGACCATGGGGGCATTTCACAAAATTACGTCCTACGATGTAAACCTCCCTTTCGCAGCACAACTGTGATAAACGAGCATCTAAAAAGGAAGCACGTTGCGGCTGATGCCCGATTTCATTCCGGACATAGTCAAAGACGTTTCTGGAAGCGAGCTGAAGTTAGCACACACAGGCTATTGTGTGCGTCTGATGGAACACCTGTTGTGGGACCCTAACATCTTGATGCAGACCACTGGGGGCCATCGCAACATAATGTCATTGATAAAATAGGAATCCTACAAGTGAAATATGTTTACAAGTATTTCTTTTTGCATTTAGAGATAGTTTCATCGTGGGTACTTTTTGCTTCCATTATAATCTGGATCCCTAAAAGAATTAAAGGGGCCCTGGAATCAGAGTGGCTATTTATTGCATGATTTACGTTTGTTTTTTGTTTTTTTTACCCAAAATGACATTTATCCTGCTAGTACATTCCGACATTCCCCTTTTTCCTTTTTTAAAATAAAATTTCTGTTTCTAAATCAAATTTAAAACAAAATTATGTTTGAAGAGACAAAATCCCTTCACATAAGCATTAAGCAACAACACTTTCACTCTGACTTTCGTGTTGACATATTTGAATAATGACTGTTTATATTAAAGTTATCCAATACATATTCAAATTAGACTAAGATACACCATAATATTTTAAGAGTTCACTAAATTATTTTGGAACTGCAATGATGCTTAACTGCCAAAGGGTGTTAGTAATGAGTAACAAAGGAACACAAGACCTCCCACTGATACATCATCATTGACATTTGCATAAATTATCAAGAACTTTGACTTGTGGGGGAGATGCAAACCACCTGGGCCACAGGAACTTTATTACCAGGAACTAAATGTTCCTGGACTTGTAGGTAGAAAAGGGGGTTGTGACGTTCTCCCTTTTAAGCCCATAGTAAGCCAAAGATGCAGATGGATTCCTTGCAGCATGCGCTTGTTCACTGATAAGATCCGTGCAACCTTGGATGGATGCATTCAATGTATTTTAATTGTTTGGATGAGGTGAAACTATGCACACGTGCACAGAACAGTGCAGGGCCACCCGAGGTTCATTGACCGAGCCAGTAAAAAGTTAATAAATAAATAATACCAATACGTACTTGATTTTTTTTTAAAAAACTTAATATTTTGTGTTTTATTCACTAAAATTGATCAACCGCCATTTACCTTTTCGCGGCAGTGTGCACATTTTTAGTAAGAAATTGCTTGAACAAAATATAAAAACCAGAAAATGTAAAATGTTAAATAATCAGTTCAAATTTTATACTGGGAAAAACATGGAGTTCACCCCCCACTATTGGTTATTCTTTGGCAAACGTTTTCCGCACTGATTTCATTTGGCATCAACAAATGTTCAGCAACCCGGCAAGTAAAAGGCAATATTTAAAAAAAAAACGGCAATAACCTTGAACGATTTCCCCAAACAACTTAATGTTGTGATGCATATTTTTAACGATAGAAAGTCGTTCTTTACAAAGCAAATGAGAGTAAAACGTGTACAAACCTGCTTCGTTTTCTTCTTTTATTCCACAAAGTTCCTCTTTGTCCTTGGGTGTCGTTCTTTCGCACATTTTCAAATAATAATTCCAAAAAATCCGCACTTGATCTCTGCTTGGCGATGAGTCATGTGCCTCTTTTCGTTAGCGGCTAGCTAGCTAACAAGATAAGCTAAGAAGCTAAGCTAACTACGCCGAAAAGCATCAACGCGCGAAGATGAGGTTATCGGGACACAAAGACTTGATGAATTATATCGTAGTCCTTTAGAGTAGCACTGGACATTCTGTGAGAAATTTACAGTCAGTTCTACACTAAATCAGAAGAATTTAGCGGTGGGTGTTTTTGTTTCGGTGTGGACGGGTCGGTGGATGTGGTCGAGGCCCTTTTTTTTTTTTTTTTTTTTAACAAACTTTATTGAACATTTTGAATAGACAGTACAACAGTATCACAAGTTCACTTCAGGTATTAAACTAACATGTACATTGTCATCCTTAAATAGAATTCACAACGAAGGGTAATGAATGTAGAAAAAAATGTATAATATAAAATAAAATAAAATAAAAATACACAGTAAAACAGGAACAATGTCTCTGGATATATGTAATTAAGGCTTTTAAAGGAAAAAGGCATTCAAAAATGTCAATATCTTGTTGCTTTTCTTGTTGTTAATTAATTTTGTGGTCGAGGCCCTTCGGAAGCTGCGCGCTTGCTAATGACGTCATGATTCAAGTGCGTATTTTTCAAATATCTTTCTTTGCCTCTGTGTTTGGTTTTACCCATGGATGTTCTATTTTAATATATATTTTATATAATATTTAAATTCGGTTGATACAAAAAATAACAAAATAATTAAATTAACGCCACATTGGCAAGTCAGCTCTGACGTCACTTCCGCCTATGCCCGAGAAGCCGCTGCTGCTCCAGCAGGGGAACGTTTCCGTTTCTCCGACCGAATTTGCAACAATGCTGTGGTTCACTCGGGCTGCGAGATTGTATGAAATTTAATGTCTGCATATACTCGCAGTGCTTCTCAATTATTTCACGCCCGCCCCTACCAAGAGGAAAAAGATTCGCGCCCCCCAACACCAATTTTTTTTCTGCCTTTGTAGATTGAGATTAGATTGTCAATAAAATATCCCTTAACTAAGATAAATTGATAAGAAATATAATTTTGAGAACTATTATAGTGAGGATCTCGAAACTCAGTACTCTGTTGTGCAAATATTGATGACAGTATGGCAGTTGAAATGAGTACACACGACTGACTACGAACACGTCTTTTTTCCAAGACTGCCAACAACAACTGAAGGACAATCAGAAATTGGCGCCCACAACATTCACATGAATACGCCCCCACCCGGGATGCCTACTGGGTCAGAGGCATGGTCGTAATGTCCGCCACAATAGGACAAATATTTGTCATGTCATGTCATTATCCACACTGCTTATCCTGTACAGCAGGGGTGGCCAACCCGCGGCTCTCGAGCCGCATGCGGCTCTTTGGCTGATTTCATGCGGCTCTTTAAGCGATATTCTGGCGTAAGGCGTAAGTGTAAACCATGGTCAAACACACCGTAACAACCCCCCCTCAAGAGATTAATTTACCCGACCGCTAGATTCACGAGATCCACCAACTTCAGCAAATACCACACTATCGCCACATACAGCGCTGTACGGAGCCACCGTCCGACCGCAAACGCCACTATTAGCCACAAATAATGCTCAGAACTGCACCAAACTTCATCAATAGTACACACAGGGTCCCAGCACGTAGTCCGAGCCGTCAAACAGCTGCTAGTTTAGCCTGTTACCTGCACTCGGGGATCCACTCGTCGGGGCTTCAGGAGCTTTCACATGACAAGCTTAAAAAATGCTTGGCTGGCGCTGCCATTCATTTACACTAGGTGGCGCGCTGACCGGGTGAGCCAGTTTGAATTGAAAAGAAGAAGAAGAATAACGTCTGATGTGACGTCAAACGCGCGAGATTATTTGGGTTGTAAATAATTTGTTTCAAGTTCGCTCTCAAAATGGCAGGGAAAAAATGCACAGCCAAACGAAAATATGAAGAAGAGAACAGGACATTTTTAACAGAGTGGGAGAATTTATATTTTTTTGTTGAACGTAATGGCAAGCCATTCTGCCTTATATGTCAGGCATCATTGGCGCATTTCAAAGCTTCAAATCTTCAGCGTCACTTCAACTCAATCCATCCTTACATCGACCAGGAATTTCCAAAAGGGACTGAACTTCGCAAGCAGAGGTTGGTCACTTTGAAAAGCAGATGCAGTTTTTAAAAAAATTAACAAAACACTCAGAAACCATAACGCTTGCTTCATATCAACTGGCTTGGAACATCGCACAGGCTAAAAAGCCATACAGTGAAGGGGACTTCATAAAAAAATGCCTTAATGACGCTGTTGAAATCTTGTCTCCTGAAGACAACAAACTAAAACGAAGCATATCAGATGTCCAACTCTCGCGCCACACTGTTGAACGCAGAATATCGGACATTAACACTGCTATTGAATCACAGTTGCACTCTGACCTTCAAGCATGTGAGTATTTTAGTGTGGCATTGGATGAGACCTGTGACATACAAGACAAGCCTCAGTTAGCAATTTTTGCACGGTATGTGTCAAACGAATGTATGATCAAAGAAGAATTCCTTGATATTGTGCCATTAAAAGACAGAACCCGTGGCATAGATGTGAAAGAAACGATGATGGCTGCATTTGCAAAAGCGAACCTGCCCATAGCAAAACTAACTGCAATAGCCACGGATGGAGCGCCGGCCATGATCGGATCCGTGAACGGGCTTGTGGGGCTATGTAAAACTGATCAAACATTTCCCGACTTTTGAAATTTCCATTGCATCATCCACAGGGAGCAACTCGTGTCTAAATCATTGAATTCAGACAACGTCATGAAGCCTGTGATGGAAATCGTGAACTACATCCGCACACACGCGTTTAACCACAGGCAATTCAGGAGTCTCATCGCTGAGCTGGACCAAGGGCTTCCAGGTGACCTGCCGCTGCACTGCACTGTGAGGTGGCTGTCAAAAGGCAAAGTGCTCTCTCGCTTCTTTGAGCTTTTGGATGCCGCAAAACTGTTCATGGAAGAGAAGGGCAAGGACTATCCCGAGCTCTCGGACCTCGAGTGGATTATGGATCTGGCATTTTTGGTCGACATGCTGTGTCACTTGGACAGACTGAACCTGACCCTGCAAGGCAAGTTAAAAATGCTGCCTGACCTCGTGCAATGTGTGTTTGCGTTTATCAACAAACTGAAACTGTTCAAGACGCAAATTCAAAAGAAAGATTTAACGCATTTTCCCACTCTGCTAAAAGCCAGTGAACATGTCACCAGTGCCGCCCTGAAAAAGAAAAGAGACAGATATGCAACGCTGATTGAAAACTTGCACGAAAGCTTTGTGACCCGGTTCCGTGATCTACAACTGAAAAGACCACAGATTACGTTCCTTGTCGACCCATTTAATGCGGAGATGGACTGTTTGAAAATCCCGCTCGTCACAGATGAGGCTGCGGCGGAGTTGGAGATGATCGATCTTTGTGAGGAGGATCAACTGAAAGCTGTTTTCAGGGAAGGGACCATTGAGTTCTGGAAACGTGTGCCAATGGAAAAATACCCCAACATCAAACGGGCTGTGCTAAAGATCCTGTCGATGTTTTGGTCAACGTACGTCTGCGAGTCTGTGTTTTCCACCCTGAAACATGTGAAATCAAAGCATCGATCTGTTTTGACTGACACTCATGTGAAAGAGTTGCTTCGAGTGGCAACAACGGAATACAAGCCAGATTTGAGGAGGATTGTTCAGGACAAGGAATGCCAGAAGTCCCACTAAGCAGCATAGTAAGAGAAAAATGTCATTGAAAATTGTGATATTTTTGTTTGTGGACTTGCTTGAACTGAGAGTTTATGTGTGTGTGAGACAGTGCACACAATGTTAACTGTTGAAAAAAATAACTGTCATTATCTTGCTGTGGGTCATTTTCAATAAATCTGGCTGAGCAGAGGCCTGTGTGTGTCTCTCTCTGTGTGTGCGCGCACACACACATGATGCATGGAATGATGTTCATGTGTGCCCATGTATGATGTGGCTCTTTGCAGTAACACAGTAAAAAAAGTGGCTCTTAGTCTCTGACTGGTTGGCCACCCCTGTTATATACAAAGAAAGCTTTTACAACAGTCTGGGAATTGAAATAGATATAGATATAAAATTTGGTGGGTCTACGTTAATTACAATATCTTATTCAAGTGCCTGATACAAGCTTCACAAACAAGTTTAAAAAGGTGATTGAGTGCAATTAATGGTTACCAGACGAACAAGTGTGACTGCACATAGACGAGAATGCAAGTCAGTAAATAAAGACACACAAGCTTGCAGCATCACGTTACCTGCGTGACTTCTTAAGATAGAAGACAGAACATTACACGGTACCAGGTCGCGGGTCAAGAAAAGGACTGACGCGAGATGGACTCCGTAAGGCCACCAGAAGCGCTAAAAATGAAGGGAAATCTGGACGCGAGTTGGCGGGCTTTCAAGCAACAATTCCTGCTCTACCTTGCCGACGTGGGAGTCGGAAACAGAGCGGACGAAAGAAAAATAGCCCTTTTGCGAACCAATGCCGGAGCCGAGGCCATCGAGGTATTCAATGAACCCGAAGATAAAGACAAGTTTGAAAAGGTCCTGTGGATTTAATTAATAATAATAATAATATTCCCTTTATTAGTCCCACAATGGGGAAATTCGAGATTCGAACCCAGGCCTCCTGGGGAGACTGGGTCCTGAACGCGGCGCCTTGTAGATACACTTGCAAAGACATTTTCAAGTCGGACCTTTCAAGAGAAGCTATATCGTCCAACACTCACTCAGTGGTGCGTAAGTGTGTTTCTGGATATTATTTGTCCAGCCGTGGTGTCATAAATGATGATATTTTGATGGGGATTTACTCAAGTAGGACTTCACTGAAGGCACCTTAAATTACTTCCATACCCTGGAAGGTCACTGACCTGGCGAGAGAATTGCCCCCACCATAAACAATGCTCAGGCCTATTTTCTCTCAGGGCAGTTTCTGGTTACATCGGAACTTCAGAACCAAGACTGGTCACTTCTGTGAGCTCCAGTCCCTTCATAGTTTCAAAAAGAGAATTACTTCCCAGATCTATATTAGGCCATTTAAAAATACAAGACTTTTTTTTTTCATTTATTTCAATGTATATTTAAGCTTGCTTATGTAATAATACAATATTTATTCAATTGTTTTAGTATGTAAAATTATCAACAATTTGAACCTTTTTATTTCACACTTGAATATTTCTGAACATATTTGTTCTTTTGAAAATGTGTGCAATTTAAATTATTCCATCCATCCAGCCATTTTCTGCCGCTCATCCAGGGTCGGGTTATTGAATTAATTTTTTAGTATTTTTTATAATTCAATATTTATTTCAAGATCAGGACTCTTCTCAATTAGTTCAATATTTATAAAATGTTTCTATATTTGTTAATTGAATTAAGTCTGTAGGTGGTTTCCAATTTTACATTTTAATATTTTCCTATTTCATTATATAAGCAATCCAAAGTATAAAAAATATAATACAGCATGAAAAAAAATATTTGGTATATTTGACAAAATGATAGTTTTTTCCAAAGTGAGATTCTGCTTAGCAACTAACCCCAAACACTTGATAGAGCTCAACCCATTAAGTGTATTTTGCAGAAATTTATTCAGAAAGCATAATATTAAATGTGAGGGGATATTTGAAGAGTTTGAGTTATGTTCAATGGACCATACATATACGAGCCAGCCAAACACAGCGAGAAAACCAGCGCTGACTCCAGTCGCCATCAAGTTGCCAACTCCTGACATTCCAAAACCTTTGAGAGAAACTGAGACTATTTGCGTTTCTCTGTCTGGTTCTTTTTATAGTTAAACTTCGAGTTCTGTTTTTCACCTTTTCACACAGCGTAATGAAGGCCAGTTGAGCAAGTGGAACAAGTGATTTTATTGATGATTGTGGAAGGCACCGATTTCATAAGCACCGTTTCTTCTCACACCTTTTCCATTAGGTACGATTAAAAAGACAACTGAAAAGCATAACGTTAACAAATGTTATTCCAGGCAAAGGCAATTAATTTTATTGACATGTTTGATGTAAACACAAAAAAAAATCATCACCACTCAGACACAATGGTTATTCTGGCGCTGATCCCATTGGCTTAATGTCGATAAAAGAGCTTTGCAAAATTAAATTTTTCATATTTTATTCAAAATCACATTTACATCTTACCACAAAGAGTCAGTTGCTTCAGTTTTTTGTTGTCTTTTTTTTAAGCTTCAAGGATCGCTGCAATTCTCACCAGCACAATCGTGTCTCTCAGCAAGACGTTGAGTGAAGAATTTTTTAGCACAAACGCTGCAACTAAATGGCATGTCTCCACTGTGTGTTCTTGTGTGGCTTTGTGAACTTGACTTTACAGAGAAGCTTTTGCCACAAACTGAGCAGGAAAAAGGTTTTTCTGCACTGTGTGTTCTTGTGTGGGTTGTTAAATTTGACTTTACAGAGAAGCTTTTGCCACAAACTGAGCAGGAAAAAGGTTTTTCTCCAGTGTGTAATCGTGTATGTGTTTTTAAATTCCACTTAAAAGAAAAGCTTTTGCCACAAACTGAGCAGGAAAAGGGTTTTTCTCCACCGTGCGTTCTTGTGTGGCTTCGTAAATGCGACTTTAGAGAGAAACTCCTGGCACAAACTGAGCAGGAAAAAGGTTTTTCTCCACTGTGCGTTCTTGTGTGGCTTCGTAAATGTGACTTTAGAGAGAAACTCCTGCCACACACTGAGCAAGAAAAAGGTTTTTCTCCAGTGTGTGTTCTTGTGTGGCAAGTTAAATTTGACTTTACAGAGAAGCGTCTACCACAAACTGAGCAGGAAAAAGGTTTTTCTCCACTGTGTGTTTTTGTGTGTTTTGTTAAACTTGACTTTTGAGAGAAGCATTTTCCACAAACTGAGCAAGAAAAAGATTTTTCTCCACTGTGTGTTATTGTGTGTTCTGTTAAACTTGACTTTTGAGAGAAGCATTTTCCACAAACTGAGCAAGAAAAAGGTTTTTCTCCAGTGTGCGTTCTTGTGTGTTTTGTTAACGTTGCATTTTGAGAGAAGCTTTTGCCGCAAACTGAGCAGGAAAAGGGTTTTTCACCACTGTGTGTTCTTGCGTGCCTTACTAAATGAGACTTTTGAGAGAAGCTTTTGTCACAAACTGAGCATGAGAAAGGCTTCTCTCCACTGTGTGTTCTTGCGTGCCTTACTAAATGAGACTTTTGAGAGAAGCTTTTGCCACAAACTGAGCAAGAAAAAGGTTTTTCTCCACTGTGCATTCTTGTGTGGATTGTTAAATCAAACTTTTGATAGAAGCTTTTGCCACAAACCGAGCAGGAAAAAGGTTTTTCACCACTGTGTGTTTTTCTGTGCCCTTTTAAAGACAGCTTTGAAGAGAATGAGTCAGTGTGACATGCCCTTTCACCTTTGGCTTGCCCATCATCATCATCATCATCATCATTAGTATCATCATCATTGTCATGGGCGTCTGATAATGTGTCCTCATTATGTACTTGTGATGGTCCCCAGTGGTCTTCATCACCTTCTGTTGTCACGTAATGACTTGAACTGCTGCTTGTAGGCTCCGCCCCTCTCTTGTCCTCACTCTCATCCTTGTTTTCATCTTCAGTCTTTATAGGGAGAACGTTCACTGGTGACTTGTTGATCTCCTCCTCCTCCTCCTCCTCCTCCTTTTTGATGTGAGTCAAGTCTGGCTCCTCTTTTACATAAAGGAGATCGTTTTCACTGACGTCTGCAGGACACAGAAAGACAAATTTGGTTTGGTCAAGTCAAACCTCATGCAGCGACTTTGTCTTATATTGTTTCTACCGTGCTACCTTGACTTGTGCCTGCCGCATACGGAGCAATGCGTGGACCCCAACTTGGACCGGACCATGGGGGCATTTCACAAAATTACGTCCTACGATGTAAACCTCCCTTTAGCAGCACAACTGTGATAAACGAGCATTTAAAAAGGAAGCACGTTGCGGCTGATGCACGATTTGATTCCTGACATAGTCACAGACGTTTTTGGAATATGTATTCGAATTCAACTAAGATACACCATAATATTTTAAGAGTTCACTGAATTATTTTGGAACTGCAATGATGCTTAACGGGTATAAGGGTGTCAGTAATGAGTAACAAAGTAACACAAGACCTCCCACTGATACGTCATGATTGTCATTTGGATAAATTACCAGGAACTATGAGTTGCGGGGGAGATGCAAACCACCTGGGCCACAGGAACTTTATTACCAGGAACTAAATGTTCCTGGACTTGTTGGTAGAAAAGGGGGTTGTGGCGTACTCCCTTTTTAAGCCCATAGTAAGCCAAAGATGCAGATGCATTCCTTGCAGCATGCGCTTGTTCACTGATGAGATCCGTGCAACCCTGGATGGATGCATTCAATGTATTTTAAATGTTTGGATGAGGTGAAACAATGCACCTGTGCACAAAACAGTGCAGGGCCACCCGAGGTTCATTGACTCTCACCCAACCAAGCCAGTAAAAAGTTCATAAATAAATAAGACCAATCCGTGCTTAATTAAAAAAAAAAAAAACTTAATATTTTGTGTTTTATTCACTAAAATTGATCAACCGCCATTGACGTTTTCGCGGCAGTGTGCACATTTTTAGAGTCAGGCGGAATTCCTTCCGTAAGGAATTGCTTGAACAAAATATAAAAACCAGAAAATGTTATTTTGTTATTTTAAATGTAAATTTTATACTGGGAAAAACATGGAGTTCACCCCCCACTATTGGTTATTCTTTGGCATATATTTTCTGCACTGATTACATTTGACATAAACAATTGCTCAGCAGACCTGCAAGTAAAAGGCAATATTTAAAAATAAAACGGCAATAACCTTGAACGCATTTCCCCAAACAACTTAATGTTGTGATGCATATTTCCAATGAAAGAAAGTCGTTCTTTACAAAGCAAATGAGAGTAAGACGTGTACAAACCTGCTTTGTGTAGCACAACACGAGGCTGGTTGCAAACTTCGTCCAGCAGTTGATGATGTTGCTCGTTCTCTTCTTTTATTCCACAAAGTTCCTCTTTGTACTTGGGTGTCGTTCTTTCACACATTTTCAAACGCCAATCTCAACAAATCCGCACTTGATCTCTGCTTGGCGATAACTCGTGAGTTTCTCTTTGTTCAACGAGACGAATGAAAGATGGCGTCGTCTTTTCAGAGTCGCACTGAAAGAATTTCCTCCGAGAAAATGGCAGTCTGTTCGGCACGAAAACCGAAGAACAGGACACACCCCGCTGTGATTTTCAAATGATAATTCCATTTGGCGATGAGTCATGTGCCTCTTTTCGTTAGCGGCTAGCTAGCTAACAAGCTAATCTAACTACGCCGAAAAGCATCAACACGCGAAGATGAGGTTATCGGGACACAAATACTTAATGAATTATGTCGTAGTCCTTTAGAGTAGCACTGGACATCCTTTGAGAAAATTACAGTCAGTTCCACATAAATCAGAAGAATTTAGCGGTGGGTGTTTTTGTTCCGGTGTGGACGGCTCGGTGGACGTGGTCGAGGTCCTTCGGAAGCTGCGCGCTTGCTAATGACGTCATGCTTTAAGCACGTATTTTTCAAATATCTTTCTTTGCCTCTGTGTTTGTTTTTACCCCTGGCTGTTCTGTTTCAATATATATTCTATGTAATATTTTAATTCGGTTGATAAAAAAATGTAACAAAATAATTAAAATAACGCCACAAAAGCGAGTCAGCTCCGACGTCACTTCCGCCTATGCCCCGAGAAGCCGCTGCTGGAACAGCAGTGGGAAGGTTACGTTTCTCCTACCGAACTTGCAACAATGCTGCTGTTCAATCGGGCTGCAAGATTGTATGGATATAATGTCTGCATATACTCGCAGTGCCTCTCAATTATTTCACGCCCGCCCCTACCAAGAAGAAAAAGATTCGCGCCCCCCCACCGCCAATTTTTTTCTGTCTTTGTATATTGAGATTAGATTGTCAATAAAATATCACTTAACTAACCTACATTGATAAGAAATATAATTTCGAGAACTATTATAGAGAGGATCTCGAAGCTCAGTACTCTGTTGTGCAAATATTGATGAGATGACAAATATTTGTCATGTCATGTCATTATCCACACCACTTATCCTGAACAGGGTCGCGGGAGGGTGCTGGGGCTTTTCCCAGCTGACTTGGGGCGAAAGGCGCACTCCACCCTGAACTGGTCGCCAGCCAGTCACAGGGCAGACAAAGACACCGTCACTGAGAGGGAACTGAACCCACGCTGCCTGCACACAACTCAGGCGAGTGTACCACTACACCATCAGTGACATGATAAATATTTACTAATACGTTTTTTTACCAAAAACTTTATTAACATTAACAAACACAGTTATTAATACGTACATAATATAGAAAAGACAAAAAGAAGAGCCAGGGGGATTTTAAACAAAAATTCTATATGAATAACATAAAGCAACAGCTTTAGTATTGTTGGAGTAGAGTCACCGTGGAAATGAGAAGTATTTAGTAAATCAACTTTTAAAAGCCAAACTTACGCCAATGCGTGTTCGGTTTTTGTACTCAAGAAGAAAAGGGTCAAATAAAGACTCAACAACTGATTAGAGTTCCGATATTTAGTTTCTTCCATTTCTGGAGTTCAGGAAATAGTACAAAGACAGATATCTGGGTGGCTTTTTCTTAATCTCACGAGAAACTGCACTCGGGCGAGCACAGTCAAAAAATGTGCACCATCTTTCAGCCCAGCTTCAGTTTTTATAGGAGTTTTTTATGTCAAGAGTAATGTAGGTTGAATCAGTTGAATCGGTCGTCCTCGCTCCTTCCCACGGCACGGGTCCACGTCCAAGGGAAGGTCCTCCCCAGGTTAGTCATCGTCTGGATAGTTGATTCCTGTCTGGTCCCCAAGACTGGCACGCCAAGGCTGGCCTTCTCCGGCGGGCAGTCTCTCCGTCTCTCTCCAGCTGGCATTGCTCTGGAATCTTGTCGGTGTGCATGTGTGCGTGTGTATGGGCACATGTATATGCAGGTATACGTGTATGTGCAGGTGTAAGGGTGTGTCTGTGTTTATGCATGCGTATGTGCATGTGCTCCGATCTCCAATTGTTATGTCTTTCGGAATGTGTTTTTTTTATAGCGTCTGTGTGAGTCCTCCAGTGCCCAATTTGGTATGTTTGCATCTCTACAGCCAATGTGGAGAATGTGCTTCGTCGTATTTGTCCATGAAGTGCTGTGAATGTGAATGCAAGTCATGGAAATGCTATGTGTGCAAATTTGTTCTCACTACCCAAAATTTCAATAAAGTTCACACATTTAAACTAAGTACTATAAATTTGGCATATGAGAAAAATATAATAAATCAGAAAACAGGACTACAATCCCAGTTATTCTTGTGACCCGTGCTTCTACTTTCATCTGATAAATGCTTTTTGTTTCATCAATGTTTAACATATTCCGTAAATATGAACCTGCTAAATTAAATAATTGACCTTCTGTCCTGTAAGTGTTTAAAATAATGCCAGCAATCATAATACAATCCTTCATTTATTGCAGTCGTCTTATCATTGCAGTTGTCAGGGTCGCCGGTCGGCGAGGAGGAGGTGGACCCAGAATGCGAGGAAGCTGGAGAAGGTGTAACTTAAGCAATTTATTAGGGGACCAAAATAATGACAGACAACGGGGCAGGGTGCAAAATAAGAAAGACGAACTTAACGTGGCAAACTGGATCACAAGAGTGAGGAGCAAGGACAGGGACAAATGCTAGGGGGCGAGAGCGGGGGCGAGGACAAGAGCGGGGGCGAGGACAAGAGCGGGGGCGAGAAACAAGAGCGGGGGCGAGGACAAGAGCGGGGGCGAGATCAGAGAGCGGTCGTGACAGTCCGTAACGGAGCAATGCACTGACAATGAGTTGTCGGAGTGAGGTGTTCATATAGTCCAGTAATTAGGGGAGCAGATGGGCATCAGGTGTGTGAGGGTAACGGGGAACAGGTGCGTGGCTGGTGGGGAACGAGTGCTGGAGGGAACGTCCCACTCAGCTGACTAAATAAACAGAATGAGCACATGGCAGGAAGGTGAAGAAAATAATAACAAAAACACTGACATGACCGACACGGGTTATGACAGCAGTATTTTTTATCATTGCAGCATTTTATTAATTTTCCCTCTGTACCATAGACAGACATTCGGAGTGTTTCCTTACACTTGTAAATGTTGTGGGATGTAAGTGTGTATATACACATGGGGATTTGTGTGTTTACGTATATACTGTGTATATTCGCATAGGTTTGCTTTTTCTGAATGTCTGCTGCTAATGTTATACATTAACGGCCACATTGCACCGCCGCCTCGGTGTGATCTATATGTTTGCTGCTGTCACACTGCAAATTTCCCCATTGTGTGACTATTAAAGGACATCTTTATCGTTATCTTTAAAAACCTTGTGTTGGTGCTTGCAAAATAATTTTCCATAAGATTAATTTCACTCCCGTCAGATAATCATCACAAGTCTCGAATCTTCTTACACAGCTGACATTTATTAATTTGTCACCGTCAAACTATAAAACATACAAAAAATATAAATATACAACTGCAATATACAATATTTACAAAGATAATGAAAAGAAAGCACAGCAACACCATCAAGTGTAAACATAGTTGTTAGCAGCAAAACATACCTCGATGACTGCACAATAATTCTGAGGGGAATGAGCTTCAAATGCTGGCAGAAAAGTCACTTCAGAAACTGACAATTAGAACGGAAAATATTAACCATTGCCACTATAGACACAAAACCAGCAGGATATTAACCTGTAATCTTACAGGGGAAAGTTTACCTTCTTATTCAGCCGACCAAACAGACTCAGCTTGTCAATCATGTCCGACGGCACTTGCCTTGCCACCTAAAGAGCGCATGAGTATGAACAGTGCAACTCTCAAACACGTCCCCGGAGCAACAAACAATATAATTACTTTCCTAATGTTCCATGTACAAACGATTCACAAATAGGAAAAGAAAACTTGCATGACAACTATACACAAATTATCAATAAAGTCAACTTGCCAATTGTTTGATGAATAATAAAATTATAATAAATTAAATGACATAATATTTTGGCAGTTAAAATTAAGATTGAACAAAATGGTGAAACAAAAATTTTAAAAGTAAATACTGTAACTATTAAACATTGAATACTAAATTATTCCTAAAACAGATCAATGAATCTTGAAATTAATAGTGAATTATTGTGGTTTAATAAATACTGAAACGAATAATGAAATATTACAGTACTTTAAATAAATACCGAAATCATTTTCAAACACAATAACAGTTAAGTAATAAAAGAGTGACATATTTTTATTTAAAATTCGCAATCACATCACAACCTGGTGAAAAACCCTGTAAAAAGGCAAATATGTTGACATAAAGTATCACTTTATCATGTCAACTGTTAATAATAGGGAAATACATTTGGAATACTATCCAACCAACAACATGGTGTCAGATGTGAAAACAAAACCAGCAACAAAAGTAAAATTCAATACATCTCTCAAGTTCATATTTGGGAACTAAAATGTTTCTTCATGTGCATCTTGGGTTTTTCTCTATGTTTAGAAGAAGATAACGATGATTTGCATCGCAAATGGTGACATCTGTCGGTGAGTTGGTGACAGTGCTCCACAAAGCCAGCAGCCAATCAAATCACAGCGGGGTGTGTCCTGTTCTTCCGTTTTCGTGCCGAACAGACTGCCATTTTCTCGGAGGAAATTCTTTCAGTGCGACTCTGAAAAGACGACGCCATCTTTCATTCGTCTCGTCGAACAAAGAGAAGCTCACGAGTTATCGCCAAGCAGAGATCAAGTGCGGATTTGTTGAGATTGGCGTTTGAAAATGTGTGAAAGAACGACACCCAAGTACAAAGAGGAACATTGTGGAATAAAAGAAGAGAACGAGCAACATCATCAACTGCTGGTCGAAGTTTGCAACCAGCCTCGTGTTGTGCCACTCAAAGCAGGTTTGTACACGTCTTACTCTCATTTGCTTTGTAAAGAACGACTTTCTATCGTTAAAAATATGCATCACAACATTAGGTTGTTTGGGGAAATCGTTCAAGGTTATTGCCGTTTTATTTTTAAATATTGCCTTTTACTTGCCGGTTTGCTGAACATTTGTTTATGCCAAATGAAATCAGTGCAGAAAATGGATGCCAAAGAATAACCATTAGTGGGGGGTAAACTCCGTGTTTTTTTTCCCAGTTTAAAATTTGAACTGATTATTTAACATTTTACATATTCCAGTTTTTATACGTTGTGAAAGAAATTAAGTTTGTCATGTCTCAAAACTATGCTGACAGATGTAGTGTATTTTTATATCCACTGTTGGAGTTGAGCCACCGAGAAAATGAGAAACATTTCGTAAATGAATCTTCAAAGCCAAACTTACTCCAATGCGTGTTCGTTTTTTGTACTCAAGAAGAAAAGGGTCAAATAAAGACTCAACAACAACTGATTACAGTTGCGATATTTTAGTTTCTTCGATTTCTGGAGTTCAGGAAATAGTACAAAGACAGATATCTGGGTGGCTTTTTCTTAATCTGACGAGAAACTGTACTCAGACGAGTCCAATCGAAAAATGGCGCGCTGATCTCAGCCCAGCCTCACATTTTCTAGGAGGTTTTCTATGTCAAGGGTCATGTAGGTTGAATCGGTCGTCCTTTCTCCTTCCCCCGGCCCGGTCCACATTCCACGTCCAAGGCTGACCTTCTCAGGCAGTCTCTCCGTCTCTCCTGCTCACATTCCCCTGTAATCTCGTCAGTGTACAGATTGTGTGGTCTATGTTTTCACAGATCAAATTGTTATGTTTTTGGTGTTCTTGATAGTGTCCCTGTGACGTCCTCCCCGGCCCAACTTGATATGTTTGTATCTTCGATGGCCTATGTGGAGAATGTGTTTAGTCGTATTTGTCCATGAAGTGCTATCTGGTTTGTCATCAGTTTGACCTGAGCAGACTGAATCTGTTTATTCTGAATGAGAGTGTGGGTCATGAAAATACTCTGTGTGCAATTTTGAGGTCTTACATTTAAACTAAGTCATATCAATTTAACATATGAATGCATCAGTGAACACCATGACTACAATCCCAGTCAATCTTATCGATGCACTGTACTTCTACATACATTTGAAAAATGCTTTTTGTTTAATCAATGTTTAACATATTCAGTAACTATGAACCTGCTAAATTAAATAATTGACCTTCTGTCCCGGAAGTGTTTAAAATAATGCAAGCAATCATAATACAATCCTTCAATATTCATGTCAGGTGTGGCCATTCCCTATAACAGGGGTCTCAAACTCGCGGGCCATTTGCGGCCCGCGCGATGTTAGTTTGCGGCCCCCGCCTTATTATGAAAGTTTAATGTTCGTGCGGCCCGCGAATTTGATATGACTGGCACTTTACAGTGTTTTGTGCGGAGCTGAACGAACCTACCACATCTTCAGCTTTAAAACGAGGGTAGGATTGTAATTTTTTTCCCGATGTTTTAGTAGGGGTTTGATTGATGAATGTTCGGATTTTGTGGCGTCTGAAAATTACTTCCGGTTTTTATTTAGTGAGCAGGCTGGTTGAAAACTTTATCGAAATATAAACTGAGTTTTTATTATTTACTTTTGTTCGTGGCTCAGCTATGCGAAAGGAAGCGCTGCCAGGTCTCTAGCAGCAAGATGTAGGCATGAGAAGCCATGTTCAGAAGATCAGTTCATGTTCAATGTTCCACTCATGTTCATGACAATTTGTTTTGAAACAATTTCTGATACTGCTTATGATCAATTACAGCATCAATAAGAGTGACTAGTAGCGAGACTGATGCCCAATCGCCAGGCTACAATGGGTTAAGCTGTCTGTTATGTCCAATCAGACAAGCGTGAGCCCTTGAGTAGACACTGCTTATAATCAATTACAGTATCAAATAATATAATAGTCACAACTCATGATCAATTGCTATGACTTATTATTAACTTCAGGATCGCGGATCGTCGGCGACTTACATGGACAACAAACACTTCACTGCGTTAAACAAGCGGCACATTTTATTTAACCCACAGTATAAAGTGTACAAGCAAGCAACAATTGTATTTCAGCTCATAGATTACATGCAATACATAAATCTCATTACCGTGTGCTGGAAGGACGGAGAGCCCCGGCGTCCTCAGTAATGCGAGCAAAAAATACGATGCTGGGCGTCCGCGCGTAGAACCCTCAGCCGACTCCACTTACGTTTTGCCTTCGTCACATTCTTATAGCCAATATTTCACCCCAACCCCTCCCGTTCGAGTGCGCTTTGATGGTTCGCATGGCCCTTCGCACAACTTTGGCCTCTGCCAATCCTCACTCCCTTTTCGTTATCGACTGCACCTTTTCACATGAGTCAGACATTCCTGGTGCTTAGGCCCTGTACGAATCCTTTCCAATTATTCCCGTTCTCATAACACATAGACACAGCCTGTGCAAATTCTCATAACACATAAACACAGACATCTACTAACGCGTGTATATAGGTATAAAATGGTTATTATGCAGCATTTATGTGGTAAAACAACATTAATAAACCATATTTCACTTCACAATTCATGTTCAGAAGAAGATTAAAGAACTGTGAAGACAGACATTTGACTCATTATTATTATTTATTACGGATTAATTTTCTTATTTATTTTCTTATTAATTGCTTATTTATTTTTAAATCCTATTTTGTGTTAAAAAATAAAAATAAAGACATTTGAGAAGATTAGATTTTTTTTATTTTTTTCTTGCGGAAAACCTGATGCGGCCCAGCCTCACCCAGAGTCTGCCTCTAGTGGCCCCCAGGTAAATTTAGTTTGAGACCCCTGCCCAATAAGAAGGGAACGTCGGCGAGAAGGGTACACCTTTCCCTTTTTTCTTTTTGGGGAGACTTCTTTTGACATCAGCATGTGACGAGAATAAAATCTCTTTCTAACCAAAATGGCTGTGTCAGAGAATTTTTTTCCATCACCAATTCTGCCATGCTCGGCGACCTGTCCGGAGGGAAGCTGAGCCAGACCCACACATCAACAACAAAATATACCTCATTTTTGGCATTTTGCTCCATTGAGGTTCTCAGGGTGCTGGGGCGCAGGCGTTCAACAGCCGGCCGGCTGAACTTTAGGTGAGATGCTTTTACTCACAATGGGTGTTGTGCGCCTGTGTCCAAGCGGTCGGGGCTTTTGGGGTCGTTAAAGAAAGCTTGTGCGTGTGGGTCTGCTGGCTGATTGGTCATGGAAAATGTCCCTGTGTTAGTTTCAATTATTGTTTAAACAAGAGGCCTCTATAAATGATTAAAAAAATTATGATGGGGACGAGTGTGGGAGAAATGTGCAGAAGATAAAGAAAAGAAAGGTCTAGTGGTTAAAGAGATGAGAAATAAGAAGTGTAAAACTATAGCTATAGACAACATAGTCGTGAATAAGCTCAGTTTGAGCACAGACCCTGGCCAGGGTGTAAATTTTAGCAGGAAAATTATGTGCTGAAAATAGAAAAAATGAAGAGAAGCGCGCGTCCACGTATCGTATTGGGCACTTTGTGGCATGGAACACAGTAAGGATCGAGACGTACCGTTGTGTGGAGAGCCTGGGGCTGAGCCGACAGTTTCGCTGGTACGTAGCAAGAATAATGCATTAAGTCTGGGCCGGTTCGACTCCGCTGTTCAGATACGTACACTGTGATTACTCGTGTTCTGGTAAAGACCACACAAAATCAAAAACCTGGCTACCATCTACTGTGGGACCAGGAAGTCAGGCAACCCCCAAGCAGGAGAAAAGGGGTGATAGTTATAAACCAGTGCCAGTCCCTCCTTTGTAGAAAGAATTGCCCCTTCTAAAAGCCAAATGTTATTGCATTAATATTCCGTTTTATCAGTTCAACTAACGCGTGTGCATCTTAGTGTGCATTGAAAGATGCAGCATAAAAAATAAGTTTAAAAATTTGGATAATAACTAAAGCAAAATTGGAATGAGAAAGATAATTGGCTACATAATCATTAGGGTGAAATTATTCTTCACTGCAAGAAGCGGTGATTTTAATAGAGAAATCTAAGATCATAAAAGGATGAATGCATGTTCCGTGGAATGTGATTTGTCAACACGGAAAAGCCCTGAGTGATGAAAACGTGAACATATGGTTCAGGAACAGGTCTCTTTGACGGCAAAAGTCTGACGATGGTAAACAATTGATAATTAGACCTCAATGAAGTGATTGTGCAGTTGAAAAAGTTCATATCTTGACTGTGAAAAGCTAAAGTGAGAAACTAGGATTAACTATTTGGCAAACACGAGAACGTATTCAGTCTCGAGGAAGACTGAATGCAGTAAAATTGCAATAAGAAGAACAACAAACCAGCCCAGTGTTTTACAATGTCCTGGAAACAAAAGTTTGGGATTGCCCCTGAGGGTGAAATTCCTCTCTCAACTCCTCCTTTTTGCCCCCGGCAGCAACTCATGAAACAGGGAAACTGATAAGAGATACAATTTTGTTGAAACAGAACATGCAAGGTTAAAGGTCATGTAAAACGAAAAAAAAAAATAATGTTCCATACTTCAGTTTGGCGACGGATGGACTACGGTAATTCAATTAATGGAACGACATTTTGAGATGGAAATGACAGGAATGTCATGAATTATCATCTTATGAGGGGACTTTTGAGATACAGTAAATTGATTTAAATTAAATTACAAATTTTTAGTCTACGCATAATCCACTTCAAAGAATACTGACTCATTGGTTGAGGAAAACGGGGTTATATTAGTTAGTGAAAAAAGAATAGCTAAATTATAATTGACGTGTTCATGGGGATTGAATATGAATCATAAACAGAAGACAAAACCAATTGGCATTGGCATTTGTAAAATATGATGAGGGATTAAGTTTGTGAGCTCTCTGGGAGACGGGGCGAGACGCGAATGGATTGAAGCTTCCGCCAGTGACCCGTCCAATAGTGTCACCACCACACAGCTGTGCCGGGTGGCCGTCCTCGAGGGCGTGCGCCTCCCAGTTACTGACATCAAGCGAAACAGTCCGTCAATGAGAAACTGCGAATCAGTATGAGTAGAACCCCCGTTTCTGCATCGATGAAAGAAAATATTGTATTGGATGTAGAAAAAGAATTGTTACACTCGCGGGTTCAGAGGGACAAGAGTGCTAATTCACCCGGAAAAGAAAAAAGAACATGGGAAAAATAAATAAAATAAAACAGGGGGAAGCAGTTAATGCAGCAGCCGACGCATGCAGCTCCCATTGCGTCTGCTCTTTCCGTTTCCGCTGCTCCTGGGCCAGGTTCTGGTGACGCAGTGCCACAGCATGCTTGTTGTCCGCACCGGCCGGTTAACAAGGTCACATAACAGAAGTAGGGGTGGTTATAGAGATGGGTTGTGAGTGGGACGTGCTTTTGCTGTGGGGTCACTGGGTGATGAGCGGTCCAAACCGAGCCACTTCCTGAAATGTGTCAGCCTGTGGTCCAGCGCCATGCCTGTCACAAAGAGCTCCTCTAGCACGGGGGCGCCACCGCTACCCCCTCCTCCGACAACGCTTCTGTGGCTTCCAAACGCACACTTGATGCCTCAACCCGATTGGGACCCCATTCCACGATAGGGGTGCCCGCGGAGCCTCAGCATTCAGGGACCGACAGGTCTTGGCATTCCGGTGACAATTGATGGACAACAGTTTTTGATGGTGGAACAAGATATTCCACGCTTTGCAAGTTCCTTCTGCATATCCCAATGAGCAACAACACTGTCACGTTTGTGGGACTCTTGAGATTGGCCGAGTCACTGCCATGGACCGAACCCGCACCTGTGAAACACTGGAATTCGAGTGGGACTGAATTTCCAGATGGGACTGAATTTGACTGTGCACTTCCGCCGGGGGAAGCATATGTTGTCCTCCGTTCCAGTCGACTGGGCAGCTCTGAGACCAGGGTCTCCATCCTCCCGCAGCTGGTACGTCCTGTTCCTGCTCTGGTCTGCGCGGTGTAGCCGCCTCCACCCTTTCAAACCACCAATTGGTCCTTTGCATTGAACACTGAGTTCTGATGATTTGGTTTGTCAGGATGCATTCACCCAATTTCGAGGGTCAGAAGTGCATCTTGCATTAGGATTATGTATTTGTGATGTCTACCGGTGCTGCCCCGCATGTGTGCCTTGCCCCAGAGCAGAGGAAACGCTATGAATTGTCTCTGTTCGCTGAGCCACAAATCACATTAACTATCGGTGCGCATCATCATACTAAAGATTTAGGCCCATTGGTGAAGACGGTTGGCAGAGTTAATTTTTGATGTCGAATACTCCGTCACAAGAAGGGTGTGGTGTTTCAGCACCCATGACGAATTCCTCTGTTATGGAACATTTTCCGAATTTCACGACACGTTGGTAGACAGTGAATGGGTCACTCTGAAGCGAAAGCTCTGTTTGCGTCTCTGCCAGAGGGGTTGTGGACCCGGGGTCTGACTGATGTTGTGCTCTGCTCCACAGCTTCTGCAATTTGTTTTTGCTATATCTGCAAATGTTTTTATATTATTGTGAATGAAATTAAGTTTGTCATGTCATCATGTTTCAAAACTATGCTTACGGGTTAATAGAAGGTCACAAAAACATGGACCTCTTAAACAGGAAAACGTGAGTTCAGCGGTAACAGAGTTGTGTCTATGCTGGCAGTTTAGCCGGAAGCCACAAAAACAGATGCACGTCTTGAACCGTGTTTGACAGGAAACCGTTCGCGTTTAACAGAAGTTTGACCCAAACATGTGTTGTAAGCTGAAACCATTCGAACAACAGGAAGAGTGTGGATGGGTGTGATCAAGTCAAAGTGTTCATGTTTTTCCGTTCTTTATGAGTTTGCATATTCAAAATGCTTTGCTGTGCTTCAATAAAAGGCCGCACAGGAGCGGGAAAGCTTTTCTCTTTGCCGGACTGCTCCTCGCAAGTGACAAAGACAATCTTGGCTGGATGATTCATTTGTGCAGGCTTGTCTCGTTTTTGACAAAAACTCTGACATATTATGTTCAAGCAATTCCTTATGGAATGATTCAACCTAACTACAAAATGTGCACACTGCGGCAAAATGATCAATGGCGGGTGATGAATTTTAGTGGATAAACCACAAAGGATTAAGTTTTTTTAAGAAATCAAGTACGTATTGGTCTTATTTATGAAATTTTTACTGGCTCGGTCAATGAACCTCCGGTGGCCCTGCACTGTTTTGTGCACATGTGCGTAGTTTCACCCCATCCAAACATTTAAAATACATTGAATGCATCCATCCAGAGTTGCACGGATCTCATCAGTGAACAAGCGCATGCTGCAAGGAATGCATCTGCATCTTTGGCTTACTATGGGCTGTCAAGGGAGAATCGCCCCAATGTGGAGGAGCGTCTCACTCCTCGGCAAGTAGGAATTTGGACACGGACTCCAAACGGCAAGTTTCCGGCCAGGAGAGATGGAACCCCAGTGAACAAGTCTGATCTCTGAACCTCCAATTCTCCCCGGGCCTTTTATTGAGAATCATAAGTCACGTCGACATGTGCCGACACATTACAATTAATACAGAAATCAATACAAGTACATACGACCGATTCAAAGGTACCTAAATTGTCAAGGGCATGTTTATCCTTGGTCTGGCTGGTGTTTGTCCGGTCCACATCCGCCTCCCCTCATGTGTATTTAGAGTGGAGTTTGTTCGGTTGCCCTGACCTAAGTGGTCGCCTTAACCTAAGTGTGGTGATGTTTTTGTTAGTTCCCAGATTTGTTAGTTAATGAATGAACCAAGGTTAGTAACAATATTCCATATTATAGTGTTGTGTGGTGTTAGTCTTTATTCTTTTGTAATGTTGAATGATGTTTAGACTTTGTGTGATATTAGACTGTGTGTGACATTAGGTTGTGTGTGACATTAGGTTTATTTCTGATTACATTCGATAACATGATTACTCTTATAATATTCTTCACATGGGCTTAAAAAGGGAGAACGTCACAACCCCCTTTTCCACCAACAAGTCCAGGAACATTTAGTTCCTGGTAATAAAGTTCCTGTGGCCCAGGTGGTTTGCATCTCGACTGCAACTCATAGTTCTTGATAATGTATGCAAAAGACAATGATGACGGAACAGTGGGATGTCTTGTGTTACTTTGTTACTCATTACTGACACCCTATGACTGTTATACATCATTGCGGTTACAAAATAATTCAGTGAACTCATAATATTTTGGTGTATCTTTGTCGAATTTGAATACATATTGGATAACTTTAAAATATACAGTCATTATTCAAATATGTCTGAAAGTCAGAGTGAAAGTGTTGTTGCTTAATGCTTATGTATAAGAACTTTTACTCTTCAAACGTAATTTTGTTTTAAAATTTATTTCAAAACAGAAATTTTATAAAAATAAAAAGGGTAATGTCGGAACTTACTCGCAGGATAAGTATCATTTTGGGTAAAAAAAAAAACCCAAACGTAAATCATACAATAAATCACGACTCTGATTCCAGCGCCACTTTAATTCTTTTAGGGATCCAGATTATAATGGAAGCAAAAAGTACCCACGATGAAACTATCTATAAATGCAAAATGAAATACTTGTAAACATATTTCGCTTGAAGGATTCCTATTTTGTCAATGACATTATGTTGCGATGTCCCCCAGTGGTCTCCATCAATATGTTAGGGTCCCACAACAGGTGTTCCATCAGACGCACACAATAGCCTGTGTGTGTCAGGAATGAAATCGGCATCAGCCGCAACGTGCTTCCTATTTAAATGCTCGTTTATCACAGCTGTGCTGCTAAGAAAGGGAGGTTGCAGCACAACTGTGATAGCAGCTAAAGGGAGGTTTACATCGTAGGATGTAATTTTGTGAAATGCCCCCATGGTCCGGTCCAAATCGGGGTCGCACGCATTGATTCGTGTTCGGCAGGCACAAATCAAGGTAGCACGGTAGAAACAATATAAGACAAAGTCGCCACCTGAGGTTTGACTTGACCAAACCAAATTTGTCTTTTTGTGTCCTGCAGACGTCAGACAAAATGATCTCTGTTCTGTGAAAGAGGAGCCAGACTTGACTCACATCAAAAAGGAGGAGGAGGAGATCAACAAGTCACCAGTGAACGTTGTCCATATAAAGACTGATGTTGAAAACAAGGATCAGCGTGAGGACAAGAGAGGGGCGGAGCCTCCAAGCAGCAGCTCAAGTCATCACGTGACAACAGAAGGTGATGAAGACCAATGGGGGCCATCACAAGCACAAAATGAGGACACATTATCAGACGCTCATGACGATGATGATGATAATGGGCAAGCTAAAGGTGAAAGGGCATGTCACACTGAATCATTAACTTCAAAGCTGTCTTTAAAACTGGGCACAAGAACACACAGTGGAGAAAAAACATTTTCTTGCTCGGTTTGTGGCAAAAGCTTCCTGCATAAGTCAACGTTAACAATGCACACAAGAACACACAGTGGAGAAAAACCTTTTTCTTGCTCGGTTTGTGGAAAATGCTTCTTTCAAAAGGCAGGTTTAACATATCACACAAGAAAGCACAGTGGAGAAAAACCTTTTTCATGCTCAGTTTGTGGCAAGAGTTTCTCTGACAAGTCTAATTTAACACGCCACACAAGAACACACAGTGGTGAAAAACCTTTTTCTTGCTCGGTTTGTGGAAAATGCTTCTTTCAAAAGGCAGGTTTAACATATCACACAAGAAAGCACAGTGGAGAAAAACCTTTTTCATGCTCAGTTTGTGGCAAGAGTTTCTCTGACAAGTCTAATTTAACACGCCACACAAGAACACACAGTGGTGAAAAACCTTTTTCCTGCTCAGTTTGTGGCAAAAGCTTTAATGTAAAGTCAATTTTAACAGTTCACACAAGAACACACACTGGAGAAAAACCTTTTTCCTGCTCAGTTTGTGCCAAGAGTTTCTCTCAAAAGTCGCATTTACGAAACCACACAAGAACACACAGTGGGGACAAGCCATTCAGTTGCAGCGTTTGTTCTAAAATATTTGTCACTAAACAGGGAGCTGAGAGACACGATTGTGCTGGCGAGAATTGCAGCGATCCTTGAAGATTAAAAAAAGAAAAAAAAATGAAAGAACCGACTCTTTGTGGTAAGATGTAAATGTGATTTTCAATAAAATATGATGAAATTGAATTTTGCAAAGCTCTTTTATTGACACAAGGCCAATGTGATTAGTGTCAGAATAAGCATCATGTCTGAGTGATGATTTGTTTTGGTGTTTACATCAAACATGGAAATAAAATTTATTGCCTTTGCCTGGAATAACATTTTTTAACATTATGCTTTTCAGTTGTCTTTTTAATCATACCTAATGGAAAAAGTGTGAGAAGAAACAGTGCTTATGAAATCGTTGCCTTCCACAATCATCAATAAAATCACTTGTTCCACTTGCTCAACTCGCCTTCATTACGCTGTGTGAAAAGGTGAAAAACTGATGTAGAAGTTGAACTATAAAAAACAAGGAAGAGAAACGCAAGCAGTCTCAGTTTCTCTTTCTAGGTTGAGCTCTATCAAGTGTTTGGGGTTTGTTGCTAAGCAGAATCTCACTGCGGAAAAACTGTCATTTTGTCAAATATACAAAATACTTTTTTCATGCTATATTATATTTTTTATACTTTGGATTGCTTATATAATGAAATCGGGAAATATTGAAATGTAAAATTAGCAACGACATACAGACTTAATGCAATTAATAAGAAATATAGAAACATTTTATAAATATTGAACACATTGAGAAGAGTTAATCTTGAAATAAATATTGAAATATAAAAAATACTTAGGTATTAAATTAATTCAATTACCCGACCCCGGATGAGCGGCAGAAAATGGCTGGATGGATGGAATAATTTAAATTGCATACATATTCAAATGAACAAATTTGTTAAGAAATATTCAAGTGTGAAATAAAAAGGTTTAGATTAATATTGATATAATTTCACATTAAAATAATTGAATAAATATTCTAATTCTAATTATTACATAAGCAATCTTAAATATACATTGAAATGAATTTAAAAAAAAGTTGTGTATTTTTAAATGGCCTTATATAGACATGGGAAGTAATTCTCTTTGTGAAACTATGAAGGGACTGGAGCTCACAGAAGTGACCAGTCTTGGTTCTGAAGTTCCGATGTAACCAGATACTGCCCTGAGAGAAAATAGGCCTGAGCATTGTTTATGGTGGGGGCAATTCTCTCGCCAGGTCAGTGACCTTCCAGGGTATGGAAGTAATTTAAGGTGGTCACGAGTAGACTGGTCGTATCAAAGGGGAGACGCATCTGCTCTCCCTCTGGGGGACTTTTGGAGGGAAATCCCAAAGACTAGCGTGATGGGAATGCATATGCAACAAGGGAAAATTAGATATTCATGTCCTATTTGGGCATTCACTATAAGAAGGGAATGTCTGAGAGGGGGCTCGCACGTGCGCGACGCGCACACACGCACACGTTTTTGGGGAGACTTCTTTTGACATCAGCATGTGACGAGAATAAAATCTTTCTTTGGTTCTTTTCCATCACCAATCCAGCCTTGCTCGGCTGCCTCTCCGGAAGGCAGCAAGGACCCACACTTTAAAGACAAAATATACGACATATTGAAAGAAAAACAATACTCAAATATTGAAATAAGTATAGAATTGAATGAATAAACAACAAAGAAATAAATACCTCCTGGAAAATATCATTATTTTCAACATTTGTCAACATTTTTCTTTCTTGCACATTCTTAAACAATCGTAATTTTTTTTTTTTTTACTTTTACTTTTTTAGTTACTTCAGTGCATTTCACACCTGTGCCTTCAGTGAAGTCCTACTTTGTCCTACTTGAATGAATCCGCATCAAAATACCATCATTTATGACACCACGGCTGGACAAATAATATCCAGAAACACACTTACGCACCACTGAGTGAGTGTTGGACGATATAGCTTCTCTTGAAAGGTCCGACTTGAAAATGTCCTTGCAAGTGTATCTGCAATTAAATTCACACTTTTCCCTCCTTCGGCCATTGTGGTTTAAAAAAATATGAATGAATATATTTTAGATTTTCGAACGGTCGCCAGTTACGACTTTTGGGTGTGTGGATTCTGCATAGCGCTGCCCCCTCCCGAGTGAGTATCCAATCACAAAACGCGTTCATCACCTTCAGCATAAGGCCAGCGAGAAGGCTCACTGTAATCAACTCGTGATCTGATTGGCTATCGCAACCGTCTAACAAATATGAAAGCTCATTGACTTTGACAGAAGCGATGCCCGCACAATTGCATCTTAAGGCCTCGGAACGAATAATGCGCGCTCCTCGTATTCTGAAACCTGCCCGGCAACACGAGCAAGCGGAATTCCGATTGGATTCAAAACTCACCTAAAAATACAACGCTCAGCTATAATATGACATCAATGCAACGATTATGATCATTTTTTTTTATTGATTATGTTTGGCCAACAGAGAAGGCCTTGAAGGCCCACCACTGAGTTACTTAATAGCCGAAATTAAACTTTACTTTCACCAATAGAGTTAAAGTTATCTTTTATTGTAGGCGTTGTGTAATTAATAGTGAAGGATTGTATTACGATTGCTGGCATTATTTTAAACACTTACGGGACAGAAGGTCAATTATTTAAATTAGCAGGTTCATATTTACTGAATATGTTCAACATTGATTAAACAAAAAGCATTTATCAAATGAGAGTAGAAGTACAGTGCATCGATAAGATTGACTGGGATTGTAGTCATGGTGTTTACTGATGCATTCATATGCTAAATTGATATGACTTAGCTGAAATGTAAGACCTCAAACTTGCACACAGTATTTTCATGACCCACACTCTGATTCAGAACAAACAGATTCAGTCTGCTCAGGTTAAACTGATGACAAACCAAATAGCACTTCATGGACAAATACGACAAAACACATTCTCCACATAGGCCATAGAAGATACAAACATATCAAGTTGGGCAGGGGAGGAATGCTATCAAGAACACCCCAAAAACATAATCTGATCTGGGAAAACATACGCCACACAATCTGTACACCAACGAGATTACAGGGGAAGGAGAGACGGAGAGACCGAGAGACTGCCGCCTGCCTGAGAAGGTCAGCCTTGGACGTGGAACGTGGGAAGGAGCAAGGACGACCGATTCAACCTACATGACCCTTGACAAAGAAAACCTCCTTCCGGTTGCTGGAATATAGAATAGATTTTAAGGTTTTCCAATATTGTTGGCAGTTTCTTGCTTTCGGGGTGTTCCAATGTGGTTCACTTGCTCTGTTCTGTGTTTGTGCTGTTGTCTGTGTGTTAATTGTGACGTTGTTGTGTAATTGTCTAATTGCCTATACGTTGTGTGTGTCCCGTGGCAATTTGTGGCCCTTGCTGTGCTGCGTTCTACTGGGTTGTTGTGTCTCATGTTTATAATTCTCGGGTCTGTCTTATGATGCTCAATTGGTTTAATGTTAGGGGGTGTGTGAGAAAGTAGAGTGTTCATGTCTGGTGAGTGATGATAAAAAGGAGAGAGTGGGGTTTGCGTCCCACACGCACAACAAAACATGCTTAAAGTAACGTGTGGTGCATACAATATATCGTGTGAAAGTTCAAGCGATCGTGTGAGTGAATGCAACCCTGAAGCAGAACAGGGGGAAACCTAACGGTGATAAGATAAAACTGCCTGATTGGTTTGATTGGATTAATAATGAAGTTGTGGATATTTTGGTGGTACAGAGAGGAGAATCCAAAACACGGAAAAATCTGTGATAGGATGGACCTTGCTCCGTTGAGAGTTCCACATTGAGTCGTAGTTGATTAAAAATGGGGAAATGGTGGGAGTGTAAAATTATGATTGGTATAAAAATTTCAGGGGATGATTAGCAATTAAGGAGAGGATTGACGATGAAATTACTTGAGATAAAAAGTATATGAAACCGAAACACAAAGGCTTCATTGCGCATGTGTCTTGCGGATGTACGAAATGTGACTATTGGGAACTCTGAGTTGATGAGGAAATTGAAAGAAAAAAGTCAAAGCAAGCAGGGTGAAGAGTGTGGGGAGAGATTGGTGGGGAAAGTGGTGGGAGCAGTTGGATGAGCAGGGGGAGTTGCAGATATGAGGTTGGAAAGATGGGGGTCGAGTGGTCGATGGACGGTAGCTGTTTGTGAGGGTTGGAGATGGGGAGGCGTGGCTGGGGTGCGGACAATATATATAAGATATATAATCATACGCAATACCGACAAAGTGCAACGAAAGACGCGGGTGGAAAAACTGACACCAGGGGAATAACGACGGGAACGAAAAAAGCTTGCAAAAGGCAAGGAACAAAATGAACAAAAATCGCTTCCCGCAGAAGGGCAAGGAAAACCAATTGAGCTCAACCGAGAAGATCAATAAATGAAAACGGAAACACAAACAATGAACGGGAACAAGGTACACGGAATGCAATAACAAGGTGTCTAGAATTCACAACTTGGGGCATGAGCAAGATGAATATTCCGGCGCTGATTAGTCAGCATGGAGTGTTTAAATAGTGCAGTAATCAATGACTTGACGAGTGACAGGTGCGTGGCTGGTGGGCGCATCTTTCCAGCCATGACGACATGAACAGGAACAAGCGCTGGAAGGAAACGCCCCCACTCCAGCTGGGCAAACACAAAACAAAAACATGACAGGACAAAACGGACCATGACACAAAGGGATTAGGTTTTTGGGATAGGTTTTAATTGAAACATTTTATGATCATGTTTAAAGAAAATCTTTAGAACAGGAGATGTCTAGCAATTGATGAGAAGTTTGCCAAGTATAAAGTTTGATTAAATAGTTCGGCAGCTGATTTATTAACTGATGTGTATCAAATGTAACAAAGGTGGACGACAGATGTTTTATGACTTTGCGACACCAGCCCTGAGATGACAACTTTTAAGGGACAAGACAGCATTCCAGAAATACCAGACGAACATCCGCATCTATGAGCTGTTTGACGTCACAGGAGCAGGATCGTCAGCTACGTCCAGGAGGAACAGGAGAAACGATTTCACGGGGACTGAATGGGAAAATCCACAAACGCACAGTGGTAAACTTTGGCATACGCTGGCTAAATTGAGGCTAAATTAGCGCCGAGGGAGGGGTCTCTGTGTGGAAGTGGAAAGTATCTTTTTGGTGAATGAAAGTGTGACAGAAAAAGTGTTTGTATGTCTAAGTGGTTTGAGTGAATGTTTAAGGGACGGGCCTCAGGAAAGAAACCTGATTGAGGGCACCGGCAAGCCCTAACAGCACGTTGGATGCAATGGGCGGACAGGTCTGATCAACCTGGATCCCGATTGCACTCCCAAGTACTGATTTTCAAATTGTTATTGGAGACAGATTGGACTAATCAAATTCAAGCATCAAATGAATGATTGATTGACGTTATTACACAAAATTTATGCAAAACTGAAAGTTTCAGAATGGAGGTAATTACCCCTTCTCGTTAGCAATTGCCACTCCTCCTCCAGTTCTCTCCACAGGTTCTAGGTGACATGTGACCTGTGTGACCAGAAGGTTGGAGAACGCTTCAAATAGCGCCGCATCACGCCCATCCCGGAGTTTCTCCTCAACAAGGAGGGAGATATAAGATATTCTAATTTAGGTTCCATGAAAACAGATTAAAATATAGTTGTTGCTTTAGCCTGCTCATGTGCTCCGCAGTTTTAATATTCACATTGGGTGCACGAATAGATAACACACACCTAGTCCAGGATAGAGCAGAATTTTGTTGTATTGTTAAAACTTTTCCATAATATACGGCACCACAGCGGTGATACTTGAGGTTAATTTCAGTTAAGTGGGCGGTGGCGCTGTTTTTATGAAAATTACTCACTTAACGCAAGGTTAGGTTCTTCGTAGAGGGGATTACAGAGTTACATGCGGGACAAAATTTACTTGTCAGGAACTGTCCTCACTTGAGGCCGAGGCCAGACCTGCTGACCAGCATGACGGTCACCGGCTGAATGGGGACACCTCAGGTGAGATTGGCCGTGCCGTGCATCAGATATTTCTGGCCCCGTTGGGGCCGATGTTGCTGTATCTTTCAGGTGGGGAGCGGAGGAGACAGGCCTGGTCTATGTGGCCAGGGCGAAACGTGAATGGAGTGAGACTTCCGGCAGTGACCCATCCAATAATGTCGTCATTCCGCAGCTATTCCAGTTGGCCGTCCTTAGGGCGTGTCCTTCCGGTTACGGATATCATGTGAAACAGTCCATCAATGAAAAAATGCTAATCAGTCTCAGGAGAACACATTTTTTTTTACATCATTTTGCACGACATCAGAAAAGGAAAATGTGGGATTGGATTAAGGAGCGTTACTAAAAATTGTTGTACTTGCAGGTTCAGGTGGCCAAGAGGGCAAAAAATAATAAAATAAAAAAAATGAAAAAAAAGGGGTGGGGCAGCTAATGCATGCAGCTCCCATTGCACCTGCGCCTTCCGCTTCTGCTGCTCCGAGGCAAGGTTCGGGTGACGCGGCACCACAGCAGACTGGCTGTCCGTACCCGGCCGGTCAACGAGGTCGGGATTGCGTTAACAGAGGTAGGGGTGGTTATAGACGGGGGTTGTGAGTGGGGTGTGCTCTTGCTGCGGGGTCACTGGGTGATGAGCAGTCCATACCGAGCCACTTTCTGGAATGTGCCATCCTCTGGTCCGGTGCCATTCCTGTCGCCCAGAGCTCCACCAGCGCAGGGGGCGCCACCGTTACCCACTCCCAACGCACTCTTGACACCAACCCGCTGGTACCCCATTCCATGACAGGGGGCCGCGGAGCATATGTGGTGCTCTCCTCCATTCCAGTGGCTGAACTGAAACATCTGAGGGCAGCTCTGAAACCTGGTTCTCCATCCTCCCGCGGTGGGTATGCCCTGTTCCTGATCCAACCTCCACCCATTCACCAATTGACCCAGTACATTGTACACTGTACATATGATCGCACACATGATTTGGTTTCTCAAAATGCATTCATCCAAATTTAGTCAGGAGTTCATCTTGCATTAGGATTATATATGTGTTATGTCTACCGGCGTTGCCTCGCATGCGTGCCTTGTCCCTGAGCAGCAGAAATGGTATGAATTGTTTACTTTCGCCAAGCCACAAATCACATTGACTATTGATGCGCGTCTTCATACTAAAGATCTAGGCCCCATGGTAAAGCGGTGTGTCGAGGCGGTTGGCTGGGTTCAGACGTCTATTACGAATGTTGAATACTCTGCGTCACTAACAGGGTATCATACTTCAGCACCCACTACAAATTCTTCGGTTTTGGGAACGTGACTAAATTTCAAAATTTCACGAAGCGGGTCACTCGGGAGAGGTAGTTCTGTGTGCGTCTCTGCCGGAGGGGTTGTGGACACGGGGCCCGACTGATTTTGGGCTCTGCTCCACAGCTCCCTCAATTGTTTTACTGTCTCTACACCCTCGCCCAGTTGACAGAATCAGAGTTGGCACAGCCTGGAGGTGGAGGGAGGCATTCGGGAGACAATAGGAGGTGAAGACTGCAGCGGTCTTGGAGCTGTCTACATCTTGGAGAGCACCTATTCTTCCCGTAAAAAATGGTTTAATTTGGTATCTGCGTAATTCTAGGTTTGGGATTTTTATTTATCATAAATGGTTACTATTTCATTTGGTTTGCTTTAAAGATTTGCCAAAAAACTGTAAAAATTGGAGCGTTAGCTCAGGGCTTAATTTATAATCTCGAGACAGTTAGATATTTGAACTCAGTGAACTAAATTTTCTTTAATTCATGTCGGGGGGCTCGCCTTACAGCGAGGAGGAGGTGGACCCAAAAGGCGAGGAGGCCAAGAGGTGGGTAACGTGAAGGGAATTTATTAAATGAAACAAACAACGTGGCAGGGTGCTAGGTATCAAGGGCAACCAAAACGTGACTAACAGAAAAGGAGGACGAGGAACAGAAGCCGGGGCAAAACGCTGAGGGACGTAACGGGAACGAGGACGTGAACAAGAGCATGAGCTTGACAGGAACAAACGTGGTCGTGGAAGTCCGGAAAGTGTGGCAATGACCCGACGCTAAGTAGTTGGTCTGGGAAGCTTAAATAGTCCGAGTAATCAGGGGAGCAGATGGGAATCAGGTGCGTGATGGTTGACAGGGAACAGGTGCGTGGCTGGTGAGGATGAGACGGCTGAGAGGGAAACGCCCCTACACAGCTGACAAAACAATAACAGAAAAGCACATGGCACGAAGGAGGGAAGAAAATAACAACAAACACACTGACATGCCCGACACGGGTCATGACAGTACCCCCCCCTCAAGGGACGGATTCCAGACGTCCCAAATAAAGCCAAAAGAAAAAAAACAACAACCCAAAGAACAAAGTCCAAAAACGAGGGTGGGCGGAAGGGGTCGGGAGGTGGGACCACCACCCGTGTTCGGGACCGGTCTGGCGGGTGTCCGGGAGGCCAGACCAGCAAGTCCTTTCGCGGCCCTTCAGGAGGGCGTGCGGGCGGCCAGACCAGCACGTCCCATTGTGGCCATTCAGGCGGACGTCCGGGGCGACCCGAACGCCAAAAGGAGTCCGCCGACGGGGCTGAGACGAGAGGCGGCGGCGCGACGCTGGGTGCAGCAGAGGACGGGGCTTGGGCCGGCGTTGAGGTGGGCGCAACCGAGGCAGTAACTTGGAGCGACGGTAGGACGTTGGACACCGCTGC